>NC_092865.1:75300157-75339331 GCF_032062135.1 Pyxicephalus adspersus | reverse complement strand
GGCCAGATATGTGTGACAGGGTAGCACGGTAAGATAGCTATAGTTTTTTTGTATCTTGTGATTAAATTTTAGGGGGAGTTAGCCACAAGAGTCCTGCACTTGCAGTTACATTTCCCTTTTCTTACAGAGAAATTGGGGTTCATAGAGTGTAAGGGGATAGCTTGATATGATGGGTATAACATATTATTGGGGAAGGGGGGACAAAAGGCATTTCCTATTGGCTCCCACATTTCCAGTTGCCAACATCCCCCTGTTCCATAAAAAATAGAAAATGACCAAGACAAACTCTGCAGTTGTTTCTTTTTGCATATCAAAGCACAGCTTGCTCCAGAAGTTAGTGAATGTCTGGGCTCTATAATGTTTTTTTGCTTTGTTTGTGATTAGCTCACAGTGAGGATTGTATTCAGTAACTGATACCACGCTGCCTAATATTATGTTGAAACAAACATCTGTCCTAATTGCATTCATTAAAATAATCTACCTGTTCCGACTTACATAGAACAAACCTTTAGTCCCCATCTCATATGTAATCGGGGGACTACCTTTATATGTTCCTAAATTCTCTTTTTAAATTACCATTTGGGATTTTTTTAGGTACCTATTTATAAATTATGTAACGATTTATAACATGTGAATATTTATTTCATTGCATATATAACACATATATATAAAAAAACATTTTTGGAGTACATTGTACATCACTTATTATAATAAAACATAATTGTGCACATCATCCATTGAACATGCACTTTTCTGTCCTTTACACATTTCACCATCAGGCTTCAACAAATGGCCATTCAACATCAACAGATGAAGAAGAGAAAACAAACAAACAAGCAATCCCTGTTATATTATAACATATTGTCATTATCATTTGTCAAATCTAATTGAGACTGTGAATCACCACATTGTATATAAACAAATCAAACATAATTATGAGGGTTTCCTAATCCTGAAGCAAGTTAAAAATCAGAAGTTGGATTGATTTCTGGCATCAACAATGTTGGAAGCATCGGTGTATATCGACAGGACCAGAGGTATGCAAGGACGATGTAGAATGCCTTTCAACTTCTATGTCAACCCTAAAACTGGATTATATCATAATAGGGAAGGAGGTTATCTCAGATGATTTCTTCAGCTATGGCAGATATTTCAGCCTTTCTTCAGCGAATAGAAAGTATGGAAACACGTGTAGATTTATTTGAATCAGCTCCTTTAGACACTATGTCTAAAAACTAATCTATTTAATGGAGAATGTGGATGGCCAAATTATCGGTGTCAGAGACATAATCCTCATATTGTGGGGGTCCCTGAGACAGTAAGTAATAAAGAATTACAACATCTATGTACTATGGATATCCCCTCGCCTTGTAAAGTGGAGAGAGGACACTTTATGGCCCCTCCGTAAGGAGAGCAACAATTTAGGAGCACGCTCAGTAATTTATGATATTTAGTGTTATAGTTATCTGCCACTCCTGCTGGTGGCGCTGAATACCTGGTTACAATGAACTTGCACTTACCAGCAGATGGCCACATCCAGGAAAAACTGATAATGCAAACAGCTGGGAGCTCCCTATTTCAGGGTTTGTCAGATCCCTCAGTGTTATTTGGCCTGCTACCTGCTGTGGCCCTGATCCTGTATCTTGTTCTAAGTCCTGAGCTTGTTGGTATCTTTGTTTCTTATAAATTTGTTAGTTAGTTATTTTTGGCAGCGTTTATTTTCTGGATTGTCACAGTGTTATTCACACTATTTGTTCACAATGCCACCATTCTTAAAATAAACTTGCACTGCTTGTGCCATTCATAACATTTAGATATTTGTCATCAACATAACCTGCAAACATATAAATCTCAAAGGTTCTGCATGTAGCAGGCTATAAACTGTTACTATTTGCAGATTATTCAGTAGAATTTACTAAGATTGGGAAAGCCTTAAATCCAATATGTCCGTTACCTAATAGAAAAATGAGATTTGCGTATTTATTTATCTGATGGCTCAATGAATACTTTTACCTCTCCGGATGCAGCAAGTATATGGAAGAGCTATTTCCTTCAAACTCTATATGAAAGGAGTTAAATTGATAGTTGATATTCTGGATGTGTATTGCCAAGCTTGATTAGATTTCAGCAATATTGAAATATATTATTGTGAAGATGGCACAATATTTATCGATGTATTTTACGGTTTATATATTATTTAATTGTTGGATTATATGTTATGTTGCACAGTGATATTGTATAGTGAACAGTTGATATGATATGATATGAGGAAGGGGAGAGTTTCTTTCACTCTGCTATTTAAGATTTCTCAATTGCTCCTTAGGGGCTGTTGTGCTGTTATGCAATTTCATTTTGGTTGTTGATTGGGACCTACTTCATTAGCAAAAAAGGAAGTGCAAAAGCGAAATATTTTATTTAAAATATGTGTATGTTTGTAATGCCCAATTAATTTATTTAGCAGAATATATGTGCTATGGTGGTTCATATTATTTTTGGAGATAAAAATATTTTTCTTTTAAGTTAAGTAAATGAAAGTGTCACACTTATCTCTTCCTTGCTAAAGCACAGACGCCTCTCTCCTGCGCATGCTTGCAGTTCTGAGACCGCTGGCCAATCAGAAAATAGCCTCTTAATCACCTTTTGCTATTTAGCTAGCTCAGACACAGCATTCAGCATTCTTCAAACTTTTTTTGTTGTTTTCGAAGATTTTATTGTTTTTTAAAGGAAATATACAACAAAGATACTAAATATACAAATAAACAAAGATTGGTGGGGGGCTAAATAAAATAACAACAGTTACAAAAAAAACAATTATAACCAGTAACAAAAACAAACAGAGAGTACATCATGAAGGGTGTCAGGAACTCAGACACAGGCAGGTAGCGTAGAATCGCCCGAGGCATGGAGTCTAAGCTCCACCAGGTCTTCACCGGGGCCCCCTATAATCCAGGATCGCCTCAGCCAAAAATTCTTCATTACCTTCAACCATAAATGGAGGAGGCGGTGGAAAGGAGCTGCTAGCCAAGGGGCTTGGTACCACCAGTTTCAAACACGACACGTGGAATACAAGATGAATCAATCTTCAAAAACAGAGACTGAAAAGTGGCTAGCATTATTATATTCAAACTCCGCCATGGGCAGCAGGGAGGCCAAGTCATCCTGACATGCAACTGAGAAACAGTGGAGATATTGTTCTAGGGTTCGATTAGTTCTCTCCATTGACCATTACTTTAGGAATGATAGCCAGAGGACAAAGAGGTTTATATACAAAGCTTCTTGCCAAAACTTGGAAATGAATTACATTCTTCTATTTAATACAATACCGTCCGGAATTCCATGAGATCTGGCTGTCTCTCTTAGAAATGCCTCAGCAATAGTTGCAGCAGAAGCTGTCCCCTTCATTGGATAAAATGAGACATCTTAGTAAGTCTATCGACAATTACAAATATGGAGTTGAACACCCCCGAAGGGGGAATTTCCACAATAAAATCCATAGATAACATGCTTCAAGCACGGTTTGGGATTGGCAAGGGTCTAAGTAATTCTCACAGTTTAACTCTCTCCAGACTTATTTGTGTGCCACCCCCGGCTCGTTTCCTGAATATTACTGATTGTTGCCTGCCCTGACCTTTAGCTTGTCTGACCATTCTCTGGCTCTAGCTTAAGCACCACGCTTTGTTCCTGCTAGTTAGCAGTCACCTGCCTTGGCGTGCATGGGGGCCGCAACCTAGCAGCGGTTCGCTGCACAACATCCTTTAGAGGATCTGGAGATGACCGAGCTGTTGCCTATACTCTGCGTCTTGTGCACGTCTCCACCCACTGGGCTGGCACAAGTTTACTAGAATTGCCCTGACAAACAGATTATTACGGCAGGCTTTTAGAGCAGCAAGCCGGAGTGTCATGGGGACAAAAATCTTCCCATCGTACATCTAAAAGTCACCCATTTTTGAGAGGTTGAGGTCTGGGTTAACTGTGTGGGCACATGAGGCCCTCTTGATCTGTTCTATCAGGTCAGGACAAATCAGCAGGAAATTTTTTTCGGACAAAATATGAAAATACGTTGGAGGCGGTGTCCGCCTGAGCTCCCTGTGTGGAATGTGGTGCGCGGAACTCCTCACACAGCCAGGTCACTTCCTTAAGAAGGGGAGATGGGGGTGGATCAAGTGAGCCACAGACATCAATCCCACCAGCAGAGGGAGTGCTGTTGCTGGGATGGTCTCAGGTGTTATTTAGATGTTGGCCAGCAGAGGGAGCACGTCTGCACAATACTCTAGTTCTCTGAAGCAAGGGAGCAGCTGACAGAGAATCACCTGACTTGGAGCAGGAAGTAAACCAGAGGCAGTGATGGTGCTGGCAGCAGGGGGCTGCAAGAAAGGTGAGCAAAAAGGAGGCACAGGTGACCTGGACTTGCAGGAATCTGTGACAGACATCCAGAAGTGTGTAATACAATATCTGTTAATGGAGTACTGGACAGGAGGCAGCAGCAACAGCAGGAGGAGCAGGCGGTGGGCCCTAAACGGAGTGTGGACGGCATTGGTAACTGGCAGAGCTGGGTGTAGTGCTTTGTCAATGCCATCCTGAAGTGTGTAATGCAAATATATGAAATTCGTGATTAAACGTGGAAGATGTTTTGTGTGCCAGCACTGTTGCTGTGGTCTGTGGTGCCGGAAGCGGTAGGAAGGTAGATGATATTGTTAGTTTGCATCATGAAGTGGATGCCATGAATGCCAACCCTCAATCTTACAATATTTAGCTGAAAAATTAGGCAATGGTACCTATCAGTGTGGCAGTACTGGGGGTTTCCATCTGCAGTTTGTTGGCCTCCCAGGAAGCAGCAGAAATGTAAAGTATATTGTTAGCTGGCACAATGGCAGGCATGACACTGGCGATGAATGCCACCCCTGTATGTTGCGATAACTAGCAGAAAAATTCAACCGAGGAAGGCTGAGCTGACAGGGTGTTGGTGATAGGCAGCCACAGACTCGGCACAGGAGCAGTGCGGGATCACAGAGACATCTTGGTTGACCAGTGAGTCCTTGTGTCAGCCAATCAGTGACATCTGCAGTGGGGATATGATAGTTGTTAGTAACCCACCTTTCGTTCATTTTCAAAAAGGTGAGGCGATTGGGGGTGGGGTGAAGTTTGTTGGCTATAAGAGACCGTGGTTTATCACTCCAGTTAAAAAATGATGTCTATTTCATCTAAGACGTTTTTCCACCTTAGATGTCAAGCACAAGTTTAGTTTGGTACAAGTGTTTCAATTTGTGCTCTTAGATCAGTGTGAGGGTGTTGTTTTTGCTGTCTTTGCATCACAATAGAGATTGTTGTTTGTGTTCAATTAGGTGTGAGTGTTTGTTTTTTTTAATTTAAGTAGCCAGAGAGATGAATTGAACTCGGATATGAGCCTTTTGGGCTAGGGAGGTTTCTTGCGGGTCATTAAAGCCAAATAAATCTAATAAGGAGTGTTGCATGGAAGTACAGTGCATAGCATGACTTAAAAGTAAGACTTGTTGGGGGTGTATATAATGCTGTTTTGTGTGATTTATTACTATAGTCATTTTTAGTTATTTCTGTGTTCTTCTGAATATACTTTGTGTCACTTTGTGTTTTTTCATGTATTTTAGATTCATGTCAGTCCTTTGTGACATAGGTCTGATATGCCCTAATTTTCTCCTGAAGAAGCAGACATTATTGTGCACTATTGTCTTGTGTTGATGTTTTTTCTTTTCTTTTTTGTATATGGATTGAATGAAAGATATTGATTGTTTTGCTTTGTTCTTAGTAAGTCATTTGTATGCCTCTAAATTCCCTGGTATTTTTTAAATGATCTTCAGATATATATATATATATATATATATATATATATATGATCTTCATTGTTAATGATCTATAAAGGATAGTCCTTGGCATCACTTACCTTGGTCATATACAATATATTACAATGGTTTTCTTAGTTCAATTGAACTGCTTCAGGAAAAATATGATTTACCCCAATATAAGATATAATATATAATTTTGATAATAGACATATTCAAGTTAGGTATGATCCAAATACACAGTTTATGAATCACAAAACACAAGTTTCTAAATATCTTTCATATTTATTCACTGATTGCAAGATCTACAAGTCTTTGTATCCACAGTAAGCTTGAATCTCCAATGCATACTAATGCAGGAAAATATCTTTGGGATTCAGCAATAGGTGGCAAACCTTAATCCCAAAGTTGTCAGATGACATCATCTCTTCTCACTTGTGTCACCTGCAATAAATAACAAATACATTCAATTGTACGCAAATGTATTAACCTTAACTGGCAGTGCTTTTTCATTGCTGTATACAGGAAAAAAATAAGGAAACTGCTTGTCATTTTGCCACAACAACTTCCTTTCACAATAAAATTTATATTTTGGCTTGTTAGACGAAGAGTACTGACACTAATGTTCCTAAAATTTTTCAAAGTTTTAAATATTTTAAAACTGTTTCTAGCCCACAAAGCTATTTAATGGATAAATCCATCATGCCTCATATTCCTTTTAAGAAAAAATTGCCACACTAGGTACAGTACCATTGATTATTATTGAACTGTTTACTGTTCATTCTTGTTTATTGTATTCCATAAACTCTGCAATGATATTTGCTTTAGATGTACCTAATGTACTAAGATAATGATCCTTTATGTGACATATGCTATTCTTTTTAGGTTTTCAAGTTCTTAGCGTAATAAAAAGAAATAAAAAAAAATCAGTATGCTTTGTCTAAAACAAAGTTATTACCATGTAATACCACTGAGACATGTCCGCAGTGTCAGTAAGGAGGTGTTTATCCTTCTGGACCTAAAGCTGTTGAATTTTTTTGAGCACTGGGGTATAACTTTCTATATCCAGAAGATTAAAGAGCACACAAAGCCTTAATGAAGGCTATCTTAGGAGACAATTATCTGGCTGGTGATCCCTTGTAATAAGCCACCTCAGCTAAGCACATCTTGCTTAAAGCAGGAAGGGAGATTAGGCAAATAGCTCTCAGTCCCCCGCTCTGCAGTCTGCGGCATCTCCAGTTATCCTATGAATGGCATCCCCTGTTCCTTGGCATCCTCTGCTTTGAAACTGTGTGCAGCTGAAGGTGATTTAGAGTTTCTGCTCCAGCCAATGAGCATAGTAGTTCCTGGTCTCAATCCTACACTGCTATTGGCTGATAGCACTTCATAGCTTCCCTGCTCCCAGTCACCAGTTGCCTTTTGCAGCATTAACTGGGCTGACCTGCTGCTGGTGTGTTTATTTATTAGATTTACTGTTGCTGATTCATTTGTTTGCTGCTGGTCTGATTACCTGTGTATGACCCCTGGCTTTGTATTCTGGTCTTGCCTCTGCTGGAATCTTTTGTACTGCATTATCAGTGGGTTCCTGGTCCCTTGTCCGTCCTTCCCCAGATGGCATCCCTTGCTCACAGAAGTCTTGGGGCAACCATGTGCTGAGACGGCACAGCTAGCCTCCTAAGGCCGAGCAGGGGCTTGCTACAGTTGAATATTGCAGCATGTGATTGGGTAACTGGCTTCCGACGAGCCACCAGGCTCCAGTTCACCGCCATAACTGGCTTCTGATGAGCACTGGTTCACCGCCATAACTGGCTTCTGACGAGCACTTGTTCACCACCAGGGCCTCACATGCTTGTTCAAAGATGCAAAAAGGACAGGAGCCAAGAGACAACCCTGTCTCAACCTCAACGTAATCTGCACTTAATTAATTAACCACCCATTTATCTGAATTTTACTCATCATATCCTCACTCTCGTACAATACCTTCAACCATCCTATCATTTTCACTAGTACATGCATTCTTTATGACAGCAGTCCCCAACCCCAACCGTGGACCGCTGGTGGTGCACAAGGAAACTTTGATGGTTCACGGCTCTGGCCAGTGCACCCCCCAGTGGGGTCAGTGGAAGCAGGGCTCTTTGCGCATGTGTGGTCCAGAGTCCATAACATTACTGGCCCATGACATCCAAAAGGTTGGGGACCACTGCTTTATGACACACTAAGCGTAAACTCTGCTACTTTATCATATGCTTTTTCAAAGTCCAATGCTAGCAAATCCACCTTTTTTCTTTACAATACCCCACGATCTCTTAAAGAAGTCAAACTCTCTGCAATAATATGTTTACCACTATACATTTAACAGGGAAAATATATAAGACTAAACAATCACACTCTCCATAATTGACAAGGACAAATACCCTCTTTCCAATGTTTTCATACTTTAAACACAATACCACTGTAATATTTTCGGTTTTGGACAAACATTATTCAGAAATATGTATGTTTTTATTAGGATTCATGTTTTACACATGGCTATATGGAGTTACGTGTATCTATTTGTACAGTTGTGTTCAGAATAATAAGTGTGTTTAAAAAATTAAATAAGGCTCAAAATCCTTATAAAAGCATTTATTTCCATACACACAAATGCATTGAATATATTGCAAATTCTATTCCAAATCAAAACATGAAGAAAATGTATGAAATTTGTTATATTCCTTCACAGAAAGTGAAGGATGTTCAAAATAATAGCAGTCTGCAGTTCAATTATTGAGGTCCTTCATTCTGTGAAAAAAACAGGTGTCAAGTATGGCCCTTACTTAAGGAAAGAAGGCAGCAAATGTTGTACATGCCAGTTATAATGCATGTCTCCCTGAAAAGCTAAACCCTGAGTAAAATTGATTGTTCCAGACATTGTTCAGCATACAATGTATTTTTATTAAAAGTTGATTGGAGAGAGGAAAACATAAAGAAGAAATGAAGCCAAGCTATCTGCAGGAAGCCCCACACAGTCCCAAGGATTTCCAAACATCTCATTGACTGACCTAAGGAGAAATAACACAACATTTTGGGAATTGTTCTTTTTGGGTGTAGGGGTGACAGGCAGTTTGTCAGATGACCTCCAAACACTGTATTGAAGCCAAAGTACACTGTAAAGTCAGACAGGCCTGGAACGGGAAAGCAGAGAGAGGGCTAGTGGAAGGCCTGGATTACTGGGTGTGGGCAGAGAGCGGGCAGTAAAAGGGTTAAAGTTAATTGAAATTTAAGGGGAGGTAGTTAAAGGAGGGTTAAGGTGATGTGATAGGGTGGGGGGAAAGGGGTTTTAAGGAAGGGGCAAGGAAGGGGCAGGCAATCGCTAGTATCAAAGGGAAAAAGTTTACGAACAGTATTTAGCTTACCTGCGGTAATTTTCCAGTGGCTGAGATAGAGGTTCTTTTGGCCCAACTCAGGGCTGCTGCGGCTGACTGTGGACCAGGGTGGCTTCAGGAGCAGGTAGAGGCTGCTCTGAGGGGGGTGGCTCTTGTCCTTAATGTTGGAGGACGGGATACCTGGCGGCCTCGGAGGTCAAATCCCAAGTTGAGGGGTTCGGGGGAAGGTGCATTTGTGACTGTGGGTCCTGTAGCAGGGGCGGTGGCGGCGCTGGGAACCCGCTATAAGGAAGTGTGGGAGATGCTTCTAAGGGCAGAGTTTATGTTTGCTTTGTGTTGGTTGGTTCCAGGAGCTCCATGAGTCGAGAGCCTTGGATAACTTACTCTGCAACTAGAAATGAATGGCTCAGAGGTAAGTGCTTTGGCCTTTGCAGCGCTGAGTCCCAGGTTTGAATCTCAGCTGGGACACTATCTGCACGAAGTTTGCAGGTTCTCCCCGTGTTTGTGTGGGTTTCCTCCCACATTCCAAAAAACATGCAGTTAGGTTAATTGGCTTCCCCTCAGGATTGACCTTAGACTGTAATAAAGACATATGACTATGGTAGAGACTTTAGATTGTAAGCTCCTTTGAGGGACAGCTAGAGACATGACAATGGACTTTGTACAGAGCTGTGTCATATGATGGTGCTAAATAATTATAATTTTAAAAAATGGTGGCATTTTTGTGAGGAATGTGGTGGGGTTTAGCAGGAGGATGAGTTTATAGGTGTACTGGTGTATATATTGTGTAGTTGCTTTGAGCGGGGGGCTTTTGGTGGCAGCATTGAATAAAAAGCTGGCAGGTCTGGTCTTTGTGTTGAAGTTGTTGGGTATGAGGGACATCAGCAAGGAAATTTTAGTTAGGCAGGTGGTGAAAGGATTTAGGAAGGGGAGACGGGTTGTTCCAGCTGCTAGGGGTGGTGCTTAAACAGTTAGAAGGTTTTTGTTGTTCATAATAATAGGTTTTGTTGTTCAGGATGGCGTTTGTGTTGATGTTTTTGGGGGGCATTTAGAATTTAGGAATCGGTTAGTCTATCTATTAGGCGGGTTGGGGGCCTGCAATTGGGCGACGTGGTGTTGATTGGAAGCCAAGTGAGCTTGAGGATTGCACGGTCAAAAACAAATCAGGTGGGCAGGGGTGTAGAACTTGAGTTGGCAGGTGTGGGAGGTAGGTTGGCATGCCCAGTGGTTGCGGTGGAGGAATTTTTTTTGGGGGGGGGCATTCCTAATGCACGTGGATAGATCTGCCCTGTCAAGGTACCAATTTTTGGTATGACCTTTTTAGGAGAAGTGGGAGGTGGGAATCCCAATGTCTTCATTATTATGTACTCCTAAAGTTGCTGGTTTAGATGGGGGTTGTGGTTTTGGTAGGGGGAGGGGAGTTGGAAACGAGAAGGGGGGGCCAAGATTGGCATGATGTATAAGTTGTTTTATTTTAGGTGATACTTCATGTCTTGTGTGGCATTGTGAGGCCCAATGGTTGGGCCTGGGCATTCTGCGGTATAAAGGTGTGATTCCGTAGATTGGGGTGCCCGGCCTGCAGTGGAGCAGGGTTCTTTTGGCGATTAGGAGTTTTGTGTGTTGGGATAGACACCCAGATGTGGTGGTGTTACATGCAGGGGGGGGGGATGATTTGAAAAATCGGCCAGTACGAGAACCGATTTGTAACATAAAGTGGAAATTTTTAGGATTGTGCACAATGTTTCTGGGATTGGTGGTGGTTTGGTCGGATGTGGTTGCCAGGGATCAGTAGAGGAAAGGGCGGTTGGTTGTGCGATTAAATAAGGCACGGATTAGGTTGAATAAGGCAGTGGGGAGGTTTGTCGCTAGAAATGGGGGGGGGGGGGGGGGCGGTTAGGCATAGGGAGCTGGCGTTGGACAGTAGGCTATACTTGGGGAGGGATGGAGTTCATTTGACTGATGTGGAGATGGGTTTATGGTGTTTGGGCATTCAGGATAGGATACAGCTGGCTCTTCAGGTGGGGTGGAGCGCACACACACAAGGAAAGCAAAATCTTGAAAGATTTTACAGTTTATACTAAATGTCTGAGTTTACAAAGGAAAATTCAGACACTGCTATTGTTTGTTTGTTTTTCTGAACAGCCTAATACTCCCTTTTCTTCATTTTTGAGAAGGAATAACACAAATTTGATACGTTTTCCTTCATGTTTTGATTTGGAATAGAATGAGCAGCATTCCCAATGCATTTGTGTGTGGAAATTAAAGCTATTATAAGGATTTTGAGTGTTATTTACTTTTTTGTACATACTGCTATTATAAGCACAACTGTATATCTGTCTATATACACACTCCAACATTTACAAATATTTGGGTATACGGCCAAAATACTTTTACAGCTAGTGCCAAGGTAAGAAAACCCTTCTGCAAAGGCCAGACACACCAGGTTTCCCATACTCTGCACATCATGGGGTCCCTTTGGTGAATATACCCTAGCTCGTGCCTATATGGTATAATATATATATGGCATGCTGGAGGAGACAGTTAAGTGAATTATGCACAACAGAATTCTTTGATTGTATTGATATGGGTGTGAAACCAGGGATGGAGCTGGGTCTGCATAGTGGAGCAACCCAGGTAGGATTCAAGCAGAGATTCTTGAAGTCAGAGACTCTCTTGGGTGAGAAGGTTTTGGCCAGAACAGAAAGCACAAGTATGGTAGCTATTATCTCTGTTATACAGAGTAGGTCCTGATTGCAGTGTTGTCCTGTTATGTGTTATTTGTATTATACTGGCATTTGTTATTCAAATTTAGTTCTCTGCATGAATGTAATGTAATAGCCCAATGTAATCAGGAGGACTAATAGAATAGTTTGTAGCCCAAACAGCATCAGCGGCATAGTTTGCTGTCTCCCTGGTGCCAAGATTTGGCATGCCGATGACAAAGTAGACAAATTATAGGGTCTGATCATGACACAACTATCTTGGAACCATTGATATTAGGAATATCCTGATACATGGAATATGTATCCTTAACAAACAGATCAAAGAACTGAGCTGCAGGTTGAAGGTAACAACCTCCAAAGCTGTGCACAACACATGAAAGGCTTTTTTGCACTGTTTTAAAAGGGAAGCATTTGGTTTCCTAGAGCACCGGGCTGATTTTTCATTCAGGTAAAACATATGTGGCAGAGATGGTTGGCACTGAATTGGAAGGGGGTCTGCTGTGCTAGAGGTGAGATTTAAGGTAAAGGGTAAGTAAGACGGCAGATAGGTCATAGATGGGGGGGGGGGGAAATGTGGATAATTCTAAGGAGTTTCTCCAGTTACAAACATTGGCGTGTACAGTACTAGTTGTACTGCAGAACAAAGAGATATGCTGATCAATGCAGCCATGTATTAAAGAGCCCATTCACCAATGCTAGACATCCGGCAAACCAAATAGGGAAGTAGGAAGCCTTCATGAAAGAAGAGCATGATAACTTGATATGTGAGAGAATTATGAGTTGCTATTGCTGAATCCTGGATTTAACATTCCTGGCTATACTCTATTTCAGAAAGACAGAGTAAAACGAAAAGGTGGGGGTAACTGTATATGGAAGGTGAACTAAAAGTGAATATGAAAGAAGAATTTTTTGATGGAGCATGTGATGATGCTGAGACATTATGGTTGAAGTTGAATATGGGGATTCATAATTCACAGTTATTGGAGTCAGCTATAGCACCCTCAATGCTAAAGAATAGGTAGAGAATCAACTACTTACACAGATAGAAAGGGCTGCACGGGCTAGGACAGTGGTAGTGATGGGTAGCCGTGGTGTTCCAATTCGGGTTGTCCGAATATTATTATTATTATTCGCCCGAATATGGCTGTTTGAATTCGGATAGACCCGACCCGTAAAACACAGGATTCGACACAATTTCTTGTGTAAAAAAATGTGATTTGTGTAACTAACTTTTATTTTTTAAAGGTTTACCCACAATGACAGGCTGATTCCCACGGCTGCACAGCTCAAGCGTCATTGGGATTTTCCTTTTCCCAGCCAATCACAGAGCACTAGAGGTGAATTAATGGAGAATCTCTATCCAAGAACACATACTATAGTTATGCTAGGGGTGCAAGAGCAATCAGAGGTGCGGAGCTGTCAGCTAATGTGACTCCACAGCCCGTGACACTAACAGGATGATTCCCACGGCTGCACAGCTGTGGAAATCCTCCTGTCAGTGTGGGATCCCTGGGCACTAGAGGTTAAATGGGGACACTAGAGGTAAATAGGATAGAGAATCTCTATCCAAGAACACATACTATAATTACGCTAGGGCAGCAATAGAAATCAGGGGAGTGGAGCTGTCAGCTCTGCTCCCGATTGCTCTTGCAGTTCCCCAAAAATAACCTGAATTTTCCCCCCATTGACTTTAATTTACTGTTTGAATTCACTATTCGATCGTCCTAACAAATTTGCCCTATTCGATCGAATCGAATAGTGAGATATTCGACCAACACCAGTGATGGGTGATTTTATCTACCTTGATATTGACTGGTGTAATGGCACTGCTGGTACTGCAAAAGAGTGTAAATGTATTAATTTAATACAAGACAATTTTGTGTTATAGTTTATAGAAGCTCCAATTTGAAATGATACTCTTCTGGACCTAGTTTTTTTTAAACAATGCAGAGCCTAAAACTATTGTACATAAAATAATATCTGGTTAATAGTCACCATAATATGATTTCATTTAATGTAAGTTGTACATAGGAAGCAATAACTGGAAAGTTAAAAACACTATTTTTTTTCAAATATTCTTTATTTTTCAGCAATTATTTTCATACTAATGGACAAACAACCATTACTAAGGCACCTAGAGAGAATCCCCATAGCCATTCCATCTCAGAAAAATACAAAAGCAATGAAAAAACATTAAATTACATAACTCCAGAAAGACTAACAAAAAAAAAAAAAAACAACTACAATAACACAAAACAAATACAAAACAACAAAGGCATAACACACTATCACAACCAAATGCATTTATATCTTAAGCCATTATCAGTAAATACATAACCATAAAACACTCCAATAACCAATACATTTCTATAATGCTTCAATTATATTTATACAATAGCTACCATATTTTTGAGTGTTCTTGCCATGTATATACAAATTTATCTTCCGTACCATAATATTATTAACTCTTTTAAACTATAAGTTTATGAAGGGTGCTTCTAATTTCTTCCATAACAATGGTATACAGGAACGGGCTTCAATAACTAAATGTTTCACTATGGAGGCTTTATATTTCCCAACTGGGATCTTGCTGCAGTGCAGGAGAAAGAAAGCGGCGTCTTCTGGGATTTGAACGTCTATAAACATTCCCTCAAAAGTTTCACACATGACCAAAAAATATGCAACATTGTACCTGTTCCCTCCCTACATCTCCAATAAGTTTCAGCATATTCCTGTCTTATCTTATTCAAGCACTCCCGAGTTCTATACCATCCTTTAAGGATTTTGTATCCCATTTCTTTGGTACTACTACTCACTATTGAGCTCTATGAGAGACGAAGTATACAACTACATTGACATACACCAAACTCTCTGCTCAACTCCCTTTCCCACATTTTCATAAAGGGTAGAATAGAATTCTCAGAGGGTTCTATTAAAAATCCACATGTTAGAAAACCCCGCCTCATTCCTCCTACTTCCAAACACAGCTTCTCAAAACATGTAAGAGGTGTCATGCTAGGGGAGACAGGGTCACTAGGGGGCGCTATTGCTTGCACAAAAGTAGTGGAGCCCTAAGAAGGGCCAAGGCGCAGAGTCAAAGCAGCAACTAGGTCTTCTCCAGGGCATCTAGTAGTGAGAATGTTGTGAGGTGATGGGGTTGCAGCCATTGGGCACACCAGGAAGATGCAGGGTACCAAATCAATAAGCAGAAGAATCCTCAAGGAGGCCAGGGTCAGGGCAGGCAGCAAGCAAGAGAGGACAGGTCACAAGCCAGGGGCCAAATACCAGGGATCCAGGAAATAATCGCCAGTGACACAGGGGCCACTGTAGACACAAGGAACACAGAAGACACTGGAAGCAACAGGTGGCAAAGGTTAAACAGGAATATACACAGACAGAGAGGAACACTGGAACAGCACAAGGGAATATGCTGGAAACAACAGACTGGGCAACAAAGGGTTAACGCAAGAGCTGGACAGAGGAAACACTGAAACAAGCAACAGGTGTAAAAGAACTAGTTCAGTATAACTATGGGCTCGGCACTAGTGGAGACATGTTGCACAAACGCTGAGTGTGGTGTCTGCGCTAGCTAAATAGCTATTTTCTGATATGACTGGCAGGTTGGACGAAACTGATAAAGCTTGGTAGCGTAGGCGCGCCCAGAGTCAGAACTGCCAGCATGCGCAAGAGAGATGCGTCTGCACTTTAGTGAGGAAGAGGTAAGTGTGAAAAGAGGTCTCATATATTCATTTTATGTTTAAATTTCTGTAAGAAATGAGAAAATGCTTTTTCTGCTTCTGTTGATAAAAAAAAGAGAGGTAACCAATTGATGACCCTAATTGTACTATCCCTAGAATCCATAGTGTTGTAACAAATCCTACTAGGTCCAAATGAATACACATGGTCAAAAGTTAGTAATTCTGTTTTATTGGGCAGCCAATTGGCAAGAGACATTTAATATAGATGAATGTAAAGTTATGTACTTGGGGGTAACAACATGCATGCTTCATACTGTCTAGGGGGAATACATTTGGGGGAGTCAGAAATGGAAAAGGATCTGGGGGTTCCGGTAGATCATAGACTTAATAACAGCATGCAATGCCAAGCTGCAATATATAAAGCTAGTAAAGTACATTCTTGTAATAAAAGAGGAATAGACTGCAGAGATAGAGACATAATCCTGTACAAAGCATTGGTCACACCACATCTGGAATATGCCGTCCAGGTTTGGGCACCAGTTCACAAAAAGGACATTGTGGGATTGGAGAGAGTGCAGAGAAGGGCAACTAAATTAATAATAGGAATGGAGGAGCTCAGCTATGAGGAGAGATTAGCTGAACTGAATCTATTCTCCCTTGAGAAGAGACGTATAAGGGGGATATGATCACCCTGTATAAATATATTAACAAAGAACAAGAGGACACTCTCTGCGTCTGGAGGAAAAGAAGTTTAAGCTCCGGATAAGGAAGGGATTCTTCACTGTAAAGTCTGTGAAAATGTGGAATCAGCTCCCTCAGCAACTACTATAGATTACTTTACCAAAAAGCTGGATGATTTTTAGAAGCACAGAATATAACTAGGGATTAAAGCTTTAAAATAAAGATAACAGAGACTGCTGATCCAGGGTAATTATCTAAATTTTCCCCCCCTTGCAGATTTTTTTCCCCTGTTGAAGCAAATTGTACCAGGATTTTTTTGCCTTCCTCTGGATCAACTATGTCTTATAGGGTTTTATATCTGGGATATTTTTATTTCTCAAGTGCATGAACTTATTGTACTTATGTCCAATTTTCACCCTAACATACTATGTAACTATGATTTCAATTTTGTTTATGGCTGTAGATAATTCTCAGTAATCATTATCAGCTCTCATTTCTAAACTTTATACTGTAAAATATATGACCTAGCACAACTGTGCTTAAATATAGTATACCCATAGCACAATCGTATCCTAACCCTGGCGGTATGAATACTAGGTATTTTTAAATGTAAAAGCGGTAGATTTAAAAATACTTAGTATTTTAAATTTTTCACGTGGTTCCGCCTACCAGCCCAATGGTCCCGCCAGGCGGGCATCTCTAGGTTATACAGATGCCGGGCCAGCATCACCAGGGGAAGAAGATTCCGGGCATCGCTGAAGGACGTCGCCGAAACATGGGAACCAGGTGGGAATTTTAAACTCCCTGGCAATTCCACCTCGAGTGTGGCTTGGTGTTACCGCTTTTGGTATCGAAAATTCACCCGAGCCACACTCTGGATTAATGCCAGGGAGGTTAAGCCCAGTCTTACTATCTACCCTCTAGGATATCTTGGATGTTACCAGGATTTGACCTGTTTTTCAGTATTAAATCTTTCATACTGCGAGAAGGTTTCCCCAGACATCAGTAAGTCTCCATTGTTTATTACTACATATTTGACTTACTTTAATAACTTACTAATAATTTTTTCAGAATGTTATGTTACAGTTCAAATTATTACTCATATAAGACTTCTCATCTATCTATATATCTTACCTTCCTTATTGCATCATACTCTGAATCACCCTATGACCATTGTCACACCCACATTCCCACCTCCCAAATGTTTTACCTGAATAATTGAACCCTAATATTTTTACCAATATTATATTTTGTTATACATTACCTTACCTTAACGTCCTCTATATATCCCGAGGAAACCTGTTGGCCTAATGCATCTGGACACATTATATTCTCGTTCAAATACGGATTCCTTTGTATAGATTATTGGTCACACTTCCCAAGATGGTTTATTAACTGACCTACCTAAAATGTATGTAACTTTGCTACTTGCGAATGTTATTGATTGCAACTGTATGTGACTTCTGGCCCCAGTCTTCTTCTCTCTTTTATTGAACATGTACTTATTTTGCGTGTTTGGCAGTACCTAATTTACTGATAGGAAGGATTAGTACTAATACTAATTTCTGGCAATCCAGATCAAATTTCCTTCCCTGCAAAACCTACTTAGTCTTCTAAGCACACATCCTTCAATTTCCAACAATACCAATATGGCAGATTTAATAAAAATGGAGGTAGCAATTTAGAAGTCCTTATTTATCTTAGTAATAAAGTTATTTTATTAGCCCTTATTATTAGGGTTTAAGTCATACCTAAACTCAACATTGTTACTTTACATGGAAGGATGGACAACCCTTCTAAATAAAGGAAAAATGTTGTTGTTGTTTTTTTTAGTGCAGCACTGCCCGGCCCCTTTTAAGCCTTGATCACCACAGTGAGCGCAAAGCCTCCCGGGATACCTAAATCATGCATCCCGGGTTACCTAAATCATGCATCCCGGGATACCTAAATCATGCATCCCAGGGAGCTCTATCTGCTCCTTCTGTTCATGCCCTGATCTTGGGCATTCGCAGTCTTTGGTGTGTGAACGTTGGGGACGAGAGGCCAGGGGAAGCAGATGTCGGCCGGGCATCTACTGGCCAGTCTTAGGCTTGAGGGCGGGACCGTTATAAAGGGAGGTGGGATCAGGTGGGAAATTTAAAAAAATAAGTATTTTTAAATGTACTGCTTTTACATTTAAAATTCTCATTATTCATACTGCCAGGGAGGTTAAAGTGAAACTAAATATCGAAAATGAATAAAGGCACAAAAATGAATAAATAAAGGTCCTTGTCCTTTCTTTAAACCTGCCTAATCGCAATTTCTATTTGTGAAATGTTCCACTTTAGGTGTCATTCACTTTGAATTACACCTTTGGTGTGTTGTTTAGGTTGCATTGGTTAAAAAGGCAGCAGTAGGAAGCTATCTATACTTATTAATCAGAGCGGGGGAGGGGGGAGGGGGTAGTCACTGAAAGCCCCTTTCGAATTGATTAGTATCTGACTTCTTAAGGGTGGTACGTAACTGAATTTTATCATTTGTTTTCCAGTGACCTACTGGGGAAAGGGGTTTTACAGTTTTTTACAATTTTTCTCATAAATTCCCTCTGCTTTGTTTCTCTGCTTTCTTATTATAAAATAGAAATTTTGTGTGCTATTTTTTGTAAATTTGTTCAAACTAGCAGAAAATGTAAAATATAACATTGTTTAATGAATGGGTTTTATCTTTTTCCAGATAACTTTTATTTATTTCTTATCCTTTTATTTGATGAATAAATCCTACTTTTGTTCTTTTTTTAGCCTTTGACTTTTGGTGTGTGTGATTAAAGCTGTCTTACTTCTAATTTGGCTCCATTTATAAAATAGCCAACGATTGAGAACCTGGAAGAATGTGTAGGAGTGAAGAAACATGTTAAATAATTGCTGTGATATTGGGGTATTATTGTCAGATTTCCCCTAAAATGAGCGGAGGGTAGAGCCCATTATTAGGGGTAGAACAGACCAGGGTCATACATTTCCCCTTATGAGATATTTCTTTTTCTGACAACCCGCATCCTTCCATTGGTTACACACATTGTTGGAGTTTTGTGTCCACAGAGCATCCGTCAGCTAAGACTTGTGACTTGCCTCTGGATGACCTCTGAGCTGTATTCAGAAAACATATAATCTTTATATTTCCACTTTACCTTTCTTTAGAAACTTGGAGTTGGCCGATTCATAGCCGAAACATTATGGTGAGCATTTTGGAAGAAAGAACTAGTCTCTTAGGCCATAAGGAAATCCTGGAAACAATATTTAGACTGGTACACCATGAGGTCTTTGTGAATCCCATATTTTGTTCTGACTAATAATCTGGGGGTTAGCACCTCATAAAACCTGAATTTATGGAATTATGAATATTGCTAAACTAAGAGCATCCTAGGTGTGTCCACAGCATCATACTCCATGTGGACACAGCCCCCCAGACAGCCCCCACCCTGCTGTCATTGCATTGTCCCAATAGTCCCACCTCTGTGGTTGGCAAAGAAAAAGCCATGTAAGCCCAGCAGGGGGAGCTGTCACTGATACCATCTTGTTGCTAAGGACAACAGCACTGGCACATTGCGCACTGCAGGGAGCCCAGTGACTCTGACTAATAACTTGGACTTTATACAGCAACCTGGACCAAGGCAAAACAGCTCTCTCTAAGTATAATTCCACAGTTATTTCCTTGTTTTACCCTGTTGCCATTGTTCTGGTATTAGTCTTTATTTTTCTGTATTTGTTTTGCACTGTGTTTTGTTATGTTTTTACTTATTAAATACTATAAAAGTGTAAGCCGAATCTCTGAATGCTCTAAGTAGAAATAGTGTAACTTGCTAACCCGGAATTGCTATTCTAAACATTGTGATTTCTGAGATATCTCTGGAGTGGCAGTAAGGGAGACAGACATTACAAAAAGAAGCAGAATCATAACTGCGGTGCTGTGCTGTTGTGCTGTGCTGTACTGTGTTGTGCGGTGCTGTACTTTGCTTTGCGGTGCTGTGCTGTACTTTGTTGTACGGTGCTGTGCTGTACTTTGTTGTACGGTGCTGTGCTGTACTTTGTTGTGCTCTGCTGTACTTTGTTGTACGGTGCTGTACTTTGTTGTGCTGTACTTTGTTGTACGGTGCTGTACTTTGTTGTGCGGTGCTGTACTTTGTTGTGTGGTGCTGTGCTGTGCTGTACTGTGTTGTGCGGTGCTGTACTTTGCTTTGCGGTGCTGTGCTGTACTTTGTTGTGCGGTGCTGTGCGTGCTTCCGTCTAAGCACGTGATGGCAATCAGCCAATGGGTGTGTGTTTTGCGAGAGGTAACAGATTAGTTACGGATTGGTGACGGATCTTCTCAGCCTCCTTGTGCTTTGTTGCTGAGTGTACTGGAAAGTCTATGTGCAAGGTGTGGGCTGGGCGGGCGTTCATCACAATCTGGAACAGGAAGGTCATTTTATTACAGTAAAGCCTGCAGCAAAACTTACGGGCTTGGAAGATTTTCATTCTTAACTTTAGTTCCCCTTTAGCTGCTTGTTAAGCAATTTCTCCTTACCATCACATTGATGTTAGTGTGCTACACACATGGAGCTGTTTAATCTCTCAGTAGGTGTGCCAGTGTATTTGGAGAACAAGTCATCACAATGATATGACCATTAGGTTTAGAGGAATGTAATACTTAGATATTGTGAAGTTTTAACAAAATGTAATTATATGCATACAAATGTGAGTATAAAATGTACAATAAATCAAATACAGGATAAAACTAAATAATATTAGATAAAAGCTTATATCAAAGTATACCGCATGCAAGCTCTTATTAAGAATATGAAAACCGTGTATCTTCCTCTTGCCTTTGTGTAACGGGCTGACTTACAAAACAAGTCTTCATTTTTCATTACCTGTGCCAGCGCTGCTATTTCTGTCTAAACCTCTCAGGTGAGGAAAATGATCTAACAGAGCGAAGTTTAGTCACCACAACACTTTCTGAAACTTTGTACCTCCTTTAGGATGAATGAGCTAGTAAAAGCTTGTGATCTAAAATATGTTGTAAAAAGATTACACTTTAAACCTCTAATAAAAAAGGTGAAATGGATTTTGGAGCTCGGTCTTTCGTTGCAGCAGGTGTACCCAGAATACTTCCACTTAACATCTCCAAAAAATAATGACTTTACAAATAAGACATAGAGCCTGACTTACAACTACGACCAGCACCTGTCAGTTTTTCTCTTCTCCTACATAGGTAAAGTTACCACTGACCAGGGGTGATCCAGAACCCACACAAGACGCATTTTCAATACATTTGCTCTCTCCATTATATCGGGTGGGACATAAACATTTAAAATATGTTCATTGACAACAAGTTGTCACAGATCCCCGCAGGACCAGAGGATCTGTGCCCTCTTTAGTGTCACCCACATTGCATTCCCTTGCTGCAAGCACCAGCTTTGCTCAGGGATACCAGTCTCTGCTTATTACCTGGTCCTGGTCATATGACTCCTTGTCAGCTGCTGGCAAACATGCAAAAAGCAGCTGAACTCTCTCCAGCACTCCCTCTAGTGGTGGGTTAGGATGTCCGCATGTCACATGGCCCATCCATCACATGACCTTCCCATTTTAAGGAAGTGACTGGCAATAGGAAATTGCCTGGACAAGGAGTTCCGCTGGTTCTGTCCCCAGGTTTCCAATGTTCCTGTTTGTGTTTCCTGTTCCTGACTTATTCACCCCCACTTGTTTCCTGACTATTCGTGCTCACTGCCTGCCCTGACCTTTGGCTTGTCTGACCATTCACTGCCTCTCACTCAGGCACCATGCTCTTTTCTTGCTGGGGGGGGGGCAACTTGACAGCAGCTTGCCACACAAAATCCCCACCTTTAGAGGCGCTGGAGATGACCTAGCTGTTGCTTAGACTCTGTGCCCCATGCACGTCTCCACCCACTGAGCTGGTGACACAGAGGATCTAACACTCTGCTCTGTGGAGCCCTGGCACAAATTTACTAGAATTGCCCTGCTGGACACAATCTCAACAACAGACTGTATAAAAAGTGGGGGGGGGGGGGGCATAAAAGCTCCAAACAGTCCAACATTCAAAATGTTTGTAGGTTGTCTATATCTTTCTGAATACCATATGCCTGTAGCAAAGATCGAAGAGTTCAGGGTTCCAAGAAAGAAAAGTAAAAAAACTGATTTCCATGTTCTCTTTAACAGCCGAATATTCGGAGTGGCAACAAATAATTTACCTATCATGTTGGCTGTTTCCTAGAAACCATCATAGCAGGACCTCCTGCTGGTGTAGAAGAATTTTGCTTAGGTTGTTTGCTAATGCCCAGCGGCTAGACCTGCAAGATTTCGTCATAAAGTAGTCAAAGCCATTAGCATTATCCCAGGCTAGAAAAAATAAACCAATTGAAGCAAAGTGTAGAAAAAGAAAAAGAAAAAGAAATCTAGAGATGGTGGCCGATAGCTTGGATATATGAGGAATATGGTACATATGTCTTCTGCATTGATTTGAAATTAGGACATGTATGGGTGAAAATTTAGATTAATTATTATTATTTGACAGCTTTTTGATAGTGCCAACATACTAACCAACGCTGTACATAAAATAGGGAATGAAAATTTCAGACATTGGTAGTATTTTTGTTGTATAGAGTTTTGTTTAAATCTAGCTATTTTTAAAAACGTTTCTTGTGTAATGATGTGCGAGAATTTAAATGTTTATGTTGAGTTAATAGTAATAATATTGCTAAGATGTTATATTTGACAATACTGTTTTATTGATTTGTAGTTTGTTATAGTTATATAGTTACATAATAATTCAAACTTTATAAATGTGTGTGCTACTATGAGTGTAAAGGTACACTATCTCCATATGCAAACATTTCCAGAAAACCTTGGTGATATCAGTGAGGAACAAGGGGAGAGGATCCATCAAGATATAAAGGTGATGGAAGAAAGGTATCAGATGGGAGAGACACATGAAGGCAGACTACTGCTGGAGCCGCCCTATCAGCAGAAATCATACAAACTCAGCTTATCAATGACTTCTGTGTGATTAGTTCTGTAAATATAGAATATATTGACAATAAGTATTTAAAAAATGTAATTTTGTATACGTAGGCATATCTAGTTTAACTTTGCCTAGTTTTCATGTTTTATTATTTTCTTTGAGGTTATTATTTCAAAAACTAGAACCAATCTAGCAAAACCAATACCATATGTGGAATCTGTGCATCAAACATAACCTAAAATCACTAATCAGGCAAGAAAATGTTTGTTGAACGGTGTAACAAATTGTGTTTCTGCACCCCCACATTCACCTCCACCCATAATGCCTCAACCTCATTGCTTGTTCCCTCCGCAATTTCTTCTTTCACATTGACTTTTAGATCACTTCTCACATACATACAGACAGACACTACCACCCTTCCGTGTGACTTTATGATAGAGAGTATACCCAGGAATATTGACAGCCCAGTCATGTGAAGAACAAAGCTAAGTCAAACTAAGTCATAATTCTCCTCACTCATTAAGGCTTCCAACTCCCCTATCTTGTTTGCTTCTAGCATTGGTGAACAGACTCCTTATACCATTGCTGCTTTCACCATCATTGTTTGCCAAATCATTTTGTTTTTTAGTACAATTAGTACTGCACAATCCAATGTTTGTAACATGGGAAGCTCCTTACAATTACCCATAATCCTCCCCCCAACTATCCCCAATCCACCCTCCACTAGTGTCTGACCCCTGACTAACCTTTCCGGTTCAATTTCTTTATTAGTTTTCATTTTATTCATACAAATAAACAAGCCGACATAAAATGTGTCATACAATATTGGTTTTCCAACAAATCATAATTAAACAGTATAATCTCTATAGAACACAATCTTCAAATTTAATTATATATGTCTATCCCAACTTTTGGTATTTCTCAGTTCTAGTTATTACTTAAAGGAAATGCGCAATCCATCAAAGTATAAGCTATTTTGATATATCCTCGTCCAAAATTTTCTTATTTTAGGACACTCCCACTATATATGATAGAAAGTTCTTGCTGTATTACATCCCCTAAAGCATTTACCCCCACAGGTCGGCTGGAATTTAGTAAGCCTAGATGGAACCATATACCATCTTAACATCAATTTATAATTGGTTTCTACCGCTGAAGCAATATTGCTACCGCAGACCATATCTGATTCCAGTCTTCCTGCTGTAATAACATTCCCATGTCTGCCTTCCATTTGGATATATAAGATGATATAGCCATACTTGTTTGAACTAAAGTATTATACAGAGCCGATAAAACTCCTTTTACCGTTACAGTCTGTACACACAGTCTCTCAAACCATGTCATATTATTAATTCCAACGGTTAATCTCACCCTAGTTTGTATAAAATTAAATAATTAAATTAGGCAAAGTTACAATGGGATTCGTCAAACTAAGGAGAATATCATCCGCAAAAAGGCAGAGTTTGTGTTGTTCATCTCTATGCCCTGAATGTCAACATGATTTCAAATAGCTATAGCCAGAGGTTCTACTGCCAATGCAAAAAGCAATGGCGACATACCCCTGCCTATGAAAATCGTTCTGAACGGTAACCCATATATTGTATGAAGGGGATTCATACAGTGAGGAAACCCATTTACAAAAGTTCTCTCTATAAGATATGGCCATAACACTGAGACAAATGCTTTTCTTATATCCAAACTCAGTAAAAAAAGCTGATTTCTTATTTTGTTTAGCTTGTTGAATTAAATGCAATATCCTCCATGTACTATCTCCTGCTTGTCGTCCAGGTATAAAACCTGTTTGGTCAGCCGACTTTAAGTCATCCAAACTATCTTCCAATCGGGATGCCAGGATTATGGCCCAAATCTTTGCATCCAGATTAAGAAATGAAATCCGCCTATAATTAGACCAATTCATCTCGTCAGTAGAGGTTTTTGGTAACATACAGATGGCTGCTTCCAACATGCTTGAATCAAAGGCTTCCCCTTTCAAAATCCCATTTTATGTCTGCACCAGGTAAGGTCCCAGTATTTGCTGATATTTTTTATAATATACTGCCGTAAACCCATCAGGTCCTGGTCTCTTATTGGGTTTAGTATCCCCAATAGCTTTAATCACTTCCAACAAAGTAATAGGGGCTTCCATAATTTCTACTAGCGGTAATTTTTGGAAGATTTATAGACTGAAAGGATGTTTCCATAGCTCTCTTATCGAAAGAACGAGGAGTTTGGTACAGTTTTTGCAGATCTTTATAAAATTCCTGCAATATATGCATTGGATTACTAGTGGGTCCAATCCCATTTACCCTAAGTCTATAGGTGTTTGGGCGTCTTTCCGAGTACCTCAGCCTATTTGCCAATAATGTATGTATTTTATTACTGTATCTATAAAATATATTTTTTGATCATCTCAATGTTTTCTCAGCAATAGCGGCTGTGCAAAGATTCAATTGTGTACGAACTTCCTCCATTTGTCGTCTTATACTCTTATTTAATGAAGCTTTGTACTGCGTTCTCAGCTTTTCATATTTAGATTCTAACTCCATTACTTTTGAACTATGTTTCTTTTTGATCTGTGAGGCTATCGATATGAGTCGTCCCCTTACCACCGTCTTATGTGCTGCCCAAAGCATAACCGGTGATGTCATAGGTTGTTGGTTTAAAGAGAAGTACTCAACCAAAATCCCTTGTACTTTTTGGTCCACCTCAGGGTTACTGAGCAAAGAGTCATTAAGTGACCATCTAAACATATCAGGCTTAGGAAAAAGGGAAGACAACGTAGCCCAAACTGCGTCATGGTCTGACCATGAAATCGTCAAAATATCGCAAGATAATACCAAAAGCAATGCTTTGTGATGTATTAAAATATGGTCTATACGGGTAAATAATTGGTGAGGATGAGAAAAATTTGTGTACTCCATTTCTTTAGGATGTAATTCCCTCGACATATCTGACAGCATTTCACATCTCACTAGATCCATCAATTTGTTTAATAATATATTATCCCCGGATACAACAGAATCCATAGATATTTTTTTCTTGTCCATACTTGGTATTAGTGGAACATTGGTGTCACCACACGTCTTCAAATAACCTTGCACATTTTTGCCCACCAAAATCATGAGCTGTTCAAAAAAATGCAATTGATTACCATTGGGAGCATAGTAAGACACCAATTTCACTTTAGCGTCATTTAATGTTCCAACTAATATCAAGTATCCGCCATCTTCATCCACCTCCTTTCTATCCAAATGAAATAACACTGTTTTCCTAAAGCCAATAAGCCCCCTCTTCGTTTTACTGCTGCATTAGCTTTGAAAACAGTTGGATAGGTCGCATGAAAATAGTTTGGGCAGGAGGAAGTAGAGAAGTGTGTCTCTTGTAAACATATTACATCTGCTTTACATGTATGAAAATAATGGAAGTCTTGTCACCTTTTAACTGGGAAGAATAAGCTGATAGATTTATATCCAGATTTATCAGAGCATTATATCCATTTAAAAAGGGGCATTCATACATTATTGACCAACATTATTTCCATAACTCCTAGGTAAAACAGGAAGAGAAAAAGAAAAATCTGGATCTGTGACCTTACACTCCCTAGTCCTCTTTTGCTGATGTATTTCAGATATTCGTGGTATTAGAGGGTTAGGATTTTCCACATGGCCTGGTTTCTCATATTGATCACAGGCATAAAGTCCAATTTCCTGAAACTGATTTCTGGCCTCCTCGAACGAAGAGATAGCTTGTAACTTGCCCCCATATGTAAATAACAATGTAAGGGATCTGTAGGATCTGAAGAAATGGTTTCATCTCTCTGCGAAGCAATATCGTTACTGAAGCCGTTAATGAAGTCCATAAAAAGCTTGTAATTATGACCTTGAAAAGTGAGGGGTTCCTTCTTTCTGGCTGCCTTCATTATCGCATCTTAGGGGTAGTGCAATTTAACCACAATGTCCCTTGGTGGTCCATCAGCTTTTGGTTTTACTAATGTGCAATGTACACAATCCAATTCTAGCTTTTCCACTGCTGTCTCAGGACATATTTCACAAAAAAGGGCAGTCACTGTTGTATTAAGATCTATTATACTTTCTAGTAAGCCACGTATGCGGAGATTAGAGTGGCGCACCCTATTCTCATAATCCTCCATTTTATGATGTAAAAGCTGTACCTCCTGTTTCAAATACTCAATATCCTCTAGGACAGTGGTAACATCATCTACTCGCCCCTCACGTTTTACTGTATGCTGGCCCAACTCTTAGCTCCCTTGTAAAGTGCTCTGTAATTTTCTTAGTAGTAAACTCCAATGCTGTATGTAACATTAACTGAAATGTTTCCAAAAGGTTTTCTGAATCTGAAGGCTGTGGTTGTACAACTGGTGTTAAAGGAGGCTCCCTGTATACATCTCTGTTTCACTAGAGCACTCGCTCCTTTCCTGATACATGTGAAGGGTGGAATCTGCCATCTTGGCTTTCCTGCATGCTGAGGCTGTCTGTGTTAACACGTGCTGCTGCCGGCTTTTACCATGAGTTTGCATCTGAGTTTCTCCAAATGCAAGCCTCCTTCTGTATTGCTGCCCGCTCAGGAAGCCTCCCGATGCCAGAACTGCCGCCTGATGTGCACGCTACTGCCCTGTTTGCCCCAGTGTAGAGCGGAGCAGGCTCAGAGCTCTAACACCCGTCTGCTTCGCGCATGCTCCCCCCTTTCTGACCTTCCAGCCACCTTATTTACCTGTCCCACCCTCCTCTGTCCTAGTTTAAATATCCCTCCACCATTCCCCTAAATCTTTCCCCTAGCACAGCAGACCATTTAGGTGTAAACCATCTCTGACATACAGGTTGTACCCCAATGAAAAGTCAGCCCAGTGCTCTAAAAAACGGAACCCTTCCCTTTTACACCAGGATATAAGCCATGCGTTTACCTGCCTAAGCTCCCTCTGCTTTTCCTGTGTTGTGCATGGCACAGGCAATATTTCGGGGAATATAGCCTTGGAGGTCCTTTCCTTCAACTTGAGACTTAGTTCTTTACCCTCCCTGGCGGTATGAATAATGAGGATTTTTAAATGTAAGAGCGGTACATTTAAAAATCCTCATTATTTTAAATTTCCTACCCAGTCCCGCCTACCATCTCCATAGTCCCACCTCCCAGCCACGCACTCACGAGCAGATGCCCAGACGGCATTTGCCTCCCCTTGCCTCACGGCCCCAGTGTTTACACGGCGGGGATGCAGATCTTGGCCGGCATCACCAGTGAAAGCAGATGCCAGGCGTCACTGGAGGACACCGCTGTCACTGCTGGAGGACGCCACTGGAACGTGGGAACCAGGTAGGAGTTTTTTGTTCCCTGGCAATTCCCTGGCTTGGGGTTACCACTTTTGGTAATAAAAATCCACCCCGAGCCACACTCGGGAATACTGCCTGGGAGGTTAAACTGATTTATAAGGATCCTTCATCTTCCACCTATCCTGTCATTTGTTCCAACATGGGCCAAGACAGCTGGGTCATGCCCAGCCCCTCCCAGTAATTTGTCCACTCGGTCCACCACATGCCGAACCCTGGCACCAGGGAGACAGCAAACCAATCGGTTGAAGGGACTTGGGCAACAAACTATTCAGTCTATCAAACTATCAGTCTTCCTGATCATAGAATCGTCTATAACAACTAATTGTCTTTCCCTTCCTGCATTTCCTTCCCACCCCTACTAGATGTGCTGCTCTCCTGGCTGTTAGGGGTAGCAGTAACATCTAGGATTTCCACCACTGGGTCTGCCACAGGACTAACCTTCCTTTTCTGGGGGCCCCTACCACTCCTAACTACAGTAACCCAGCTTCTCACATGCTCATCCTGACTAACCTCTCCATCCTCCACATCTAAGCCATTAACTGCCTGCGCAGTGAGCCAGAGACCCCTCTCAAGGTGATCCAGTGATTTCAGTGTTGCAATGCGCTGCTCCAGCTCTCCAATGCGAGATACCAGAAAGGCAACTTGCTCACATCTGTCACATCAGTATTCACCTAGGTATTCACCTGGGAGCTGTTACTCCATTTGTGCATACATATGGCAGACTGTGCACTGAACCAAAACTTTCCACCTTGCTACCACTCATCTTCCCAGTTACAATATTTATTAATTTCACAGAGTTATAAAAGTTTACTTATAGTTTGTAGTTATTTTTATTTTAACGATTTTGTTTTCAAACTCCTGTGTTTTCTAACTCGAGAGAAAAAAAAAAGGATTTAGAGGAAAATACGAAATAATAAGAAAAACCCACAACAGTCCAACTTCTTCACAACACAACTCCCAGGTACACATGTAAAAGAAAAACAGAACTCCTGTGTTTTCTAACTCACCTATTCCCAGACATTCAAATTATTGAAACATTAATGAATCATTGAGCCATCCTCAACCAAATATGCATCCTTTGAACACACAAGATTCATCTTCATTTCAGGCTATAATTGATATGCACTGTGGTATGGGTGTAGTGCATCACAATGATTGTGCGTGCATATGCTGAAAACAGTTCAGGCCAGAAAGCATACAACCATAGGGGGAAGAAAAGTAGACAGGAGAAGTTTAAACATTACTACAATAGTGCATATTGCTGTGACACAAGTTGTATTTGGTGGTGCGCTGATCTTTCTGTTCAGTTTCTCTCTTGCAACCTCCTGCTGCTAGATCTCCCATGCGTGCTTCCTTGGCTCCCTGGCAGGAGGCAGGGCTTGGTCTGGCAGCCACAGATGTGGCCAATCATATTTGCTCTCTCTCCCATATGCCACATACCTTGTACATACAACAGAGATAGAGGAGAGGAAGAATACACATCAGAAATAGTTTTTGAACAGGGCTACATTGGTCACCAGGGGCCCCTACAGGCTCTCTGAAGGAAAGAACCAGATAAAACTGATGTAAATGTTTGTTTGAATATTGATTCATTAGAAAGACTTTCAAATGGACATTACAGGTGAATTTATAAAGCAATGGCACTACCATTAAAAACACATGAACCTAAAATGTGTGTTTAGTAACTATTCCTGCTTTATTTGAATGGCCCTGGAAATGCAAAGAGCAGGGTTTGACGAACACGCATAGAGAGTGAGAAAATGAGAAATCCATCTGGTTGCTTTAGATTCCTTTATGAACGTGATATAATGTGAATCATAATAGTGACTGATTCCTATTAAATAGGTTTATTACTTAAAGACTGGTGCAGTTTTAAACAAACCATGCACTCCCCTACAATAATCATAATCATCCCCTATAATAATCATCCAATTTACATGTCTTCATACTATGCAACAAGCAACCTTATTGGTATGCAAGCACTAATAAAATATATTTACCCCTTTTATGGCCAGAGGTAATTGGTGTGCAGCTGCCCAGAGCAATGTTAGCAGCAATAATAAGCACGCTTTGGACAAAAACTCTAAAAGTTTCTAACAGCTATTTTGCTCATGTGATACATTTTTATTGTTATTTTAGTTTTTAAAATGTTTTAAATGCTCTGTATTTTTTGATTACATAAGTGGGAAAATTAAAGCCAGCACTCCAAACTGTCAAATAGGTATCATGGATGAACATTACCTCAACATGGGAATTCATGATAACTATATAATTGTAATATAATTGTACTCAATAATACAGAGATTTTCTAACAATTTCTTAGACATAGTTTTTCATATATATCCTTTTTTTGTTTCATATTTAGCATAAAACCCCTTACTATGACAACTGTGATATTTCCCTTCCCTTTAAGAGGGTTTCATGCATTAGCTTTAAGCAAATATGGAATTTGAAATTGTAGTGTTCATTCACACATCTACCTGTGTTTTTTTCAATGAAGACATCATTTAGTTTATGAATTATCAGTTTAAATGTTTATTTAATTCTTTTTAATAGTTAATCTACTAATATAGTTCTTTTGATGTTTTAAATTAAGAAACTCCTTACTTTTCCAGAGCCCGTATTGTGGGTGGTTTAATGGTGAATGTTAATTTCCCTACCAAGCCTAATGACAAATCTGGCCCTGGTCATTCTATATACATTCTGGCTACCAGCTGCACAGCTAATCTGCACCAATCTCACCCTTGCATTTCACTTTGTCAGTCCCTGCCCTCTCTTCTATTCTTTTCTTATCCATATACAGTGCTTATTGCCATTCTTCCACTCTTACCTTTCTCCAGTCCTGCCTGGAACATCCACTCCTTTGTGTCTGCTATAAACTGGTTCTGACTCTCTTCTAACTATTTAAACTTGCTCCCAGCCAGTGCAGCGTCAACATGCAGCCTGAATAAGCTTATCTTAGCTTTTCACTTACACATCTGCACACATTATTAGTATTTCTCAGATCGAAGGAGATTTAGGTGAGGTTTCATAAAATCAGATAATGAATTCATTATATGTAAATCTAGTCTGTATGTGGCCCCCAAGGACTAGAATGTATTCTAGCCTTTAAAAGTACAGTATTACATGGTTTTAGCAGACAGATGTAGAGCAGAATTTTATCACATGTGACATTGATAAGCCACCAAATGTTTCATCGGTTCTTTGCGTACACGTGGTTTTTTTTTTGGTTAGCTCTTGTCCATTGGCTAAAGATTTTATCAGATAAACCTTAAGGAATAGCTAAGTTCCCTACTGTAAAGCAAGAGCAATGGCCGGATGCTAAAATCCAGAGAAGATATAAGAAAAGGGTTGAGGAAAAGGATTGTTCTGATGAAGTCTAAAATGTATATTGAGATTGTCTACAGCAGGGGTGTCCACACTTTTTTTGGCTTTTAAAATGACCAAGTCAAGATGATCTACCAACAATAAAAATGTTAAACATATATTTATTTATATATGTATACCGAGTATGACACAGAAGTGACATTGAATGGCAGAACAATGCACAGACCTTGCACTACAAGACTATAGTGACAGGAAAGCTACAGTTCACCTGTCATAGGAGAATGATGTGCTGCACAAGAAAAAGAACTGCTAATCTGTACAAAGGTATCTCGGTAATTAAACCCTGACACCGAGCCTGAACTGACTTGGCCGCCCAGCACTGCCAACCTCAGACTGCCCTCCTGCCCTCTCTGCCTCCCTCCCCACTCCCCACTGGTACACGAGCCTTCTCAATAGAAAAATGCCCTGGAGTGAAGGACGCAAAGTTCCTGGTGTTGTCTGACAAAAGACATCCCCAGCATCCCTATAGACGTATAGCAGGGCTGCTGGTAAACAGCAAAGAGGGTTAAGGCAGGGCTCCGGGATTGACATGCATTGCCTTTGAGATCGACCAGTAGATCGAGATCAACATGTTGGGCACCCCTGGTCTACACCAATCAATTAAACAAGAAAAGTGCACAGCTGCATTATATAGTTTTGGGTCAGGCAAACCCAGCCATCCTTTAGACTTGTAGTGAAGATACGTGGGGGAGTGAGACCAAGGTAGTAAACAAGGAGTGGACTGTACGTAAAAAGGAGGTAGGAACCAAGAAAATCTACCCAACGACCAATGAGAGAGGTTGTTGCGAGGAGAGGACAGAAATCTTAAAATCTCTGAACTTCAAAGTGTGTACTGTGGGAACTGGGAGAGAAATATTCACAGCTTCTGATTGGTCTAGGTTAATTTTGTAATTAGCTGAAGCAAAAAATATGTGGAGTTCTGATAGCCTGGGTTCCCAAATTCCCAAGTCAAGCAATTAGGAGTTCCTCCGTATCTAGTAAAAGTTACATATACCGTTGTACAGTATCTAGACTTCTGTCTAGTTTCCTTGGCATTGCATCAAATTAGATGATATTGCAAATAATAAAACACTTGTATGACATGCAGCATAGGTCCATTATTCACTTGGTCTGTAATAACTGGACAAATTATGCCTCTGAATGGGGGATAATGATCATTTACATCGCTTATGTGTTTACTGATATATTGGTGAAAATTTTAGAAGCCACAGGACATACCATCTCAACCTTTATTAGATCTATATGGCTAAAATTCTTGGCTAGCAGCCCAAGAGCACTTAGCCTTCCTAAAATATATGGGGGGCTTTCAGGATGTCGCTAATCATAAAGCTTCTGATTTGATATGAGTAGTGGACTGGTACCGTCACGCCACTTTATTTTATTTCAATAATTTTTATAAAAAATTTGAATGAAACAGTGTAAAAGAAAAAAGGTATAAGGGAACATAGAGCATAACTAAAAACCAAACACTCTATGAACAAACCTAATTTAGTATATTTAGTATATATATTTAGTAGTTTAAAATCTAAGTGATGTTTGGATTAAAGCAACCTGTGAGAGAACTATGAGTAAGGGGAATGCAAGAGAGGACAACAGCCAAGGAAGGAAAAGGAAAAAAAGAAGGGAATTACCACGCACAGCTCAATGCTGAGTTAATGATGGTACTGTATCCATGGGTCCCAGGTTCTGTTTTGTTAGCGATCATACAGGTAATTTTATTATTCGTCATAATCCAGTTAAATTTCAATCTTGAACAAATTCACAGGCAAAGATGCTTCCAACATTCAGCTATTGAGAGAGGCAAACAATTTAATCAAATGTTGAAAACATTTAGACACAGATGTGTCAAGTTTGATAAATCTAGCAGTTGCTGCAGGTATGTTAACCTGGGTGATTGGGTAAAGGTTATAAATTGTGGTCCAGAATCTGCCCGCTTTTTGAAAAAAACACCAAATACAGGACATTGTGCTTCATTGGGTGTAATCTCTGAAGCATAAAAGGGATGCTTGATGACTTAGCTTGGCTGAACCATACACCATTGTAGTTGGCTTTGTAGTTTGCTTTCATCAGGGTGGTGTTAAAATACATTTTATAGATTATATGCAACCCATTTCCAGTCCTCTAGCTACTAGGTCAAAAGCAAGTTGGATTCCTAATGGATCATTTATGGCATCATATATGGCAATTTACCAGACGGCGAGGATAAGGCTTGATATAGCTTGGAAATTATTCCTCTAGTCGTTTAAATAAAATGAAGGGGTTTTTAAAGTTTGTGGGCCAAAATAGAAGTAAGCCAAATTTCAGTTTGGGTCCAACAAATGAAATCGTTTGGCGATAATAGAACTGCTCCCTGCGGGGATGTGTTTTTAGACATCAAAAAGTTGAGGTCCACTATATCACAACCTCACTAATTCTTTTAGAAGCATTTTTTATCCACCAAGAGAATTGCTCAGGGATAAAATCCGCATTGTCCCAAAGTGGTGCAATAGGAAGATGAGGAGAACATGAATTGTGGACATCCCTGGAACTATCCTAGATGAACAAGGAGTAAGAAAATGTGGGGGATATACCAGCAGGTTTAATTCAGAGTAATCTCCATTTAATTCGAAATAATCTCCCTAACAGCAATAGAAGGGCAGGAGAGCACCTCAATATCAGCTGGGATCTAGAAATTAGTAAACCCCTTTGTAACGGTTGTGCTATCTGTGCCGCCCAATGGGGACACCTAGCCCACCAAAAAGCTTCGGTGTAAAAAATGTATTTTTATTGACACTTTGTCCTTTGTTTCCCCAGATGAATTTCCAAAGTTTGTTATGTAATCGGCTCATAAATTTGGTGTAATAAGGAAGAGGGATTTGCCTTTTAAATAGCTGAGCATTTAGGGTGATTGTCTAGGTAAAGAATACCTTAGATTTCATATGGTATGGGAAAGGGGGGCATTTGGAAAGAGCTAAAGATTTAGATCAATTCATAGGTAGTCCGGAATGCAATTGAAAAGATTAAAAAAATTAAAGTAGATTGGGAATGAAAATCAAAGGGGATAAGAACATCATCTACAAATAATGTGGAAAGGACCACAGCGGATTCCAGAAATCTCCGGATGTGAACAGATTGCAATTGCTAATGGTTCATTGTAAATAAAAAGGAGGGGGGTCCTTGTTTAGTACCTCTACAAATCTAACTTTTTGTTCATATATATTTACTATTTTAGGATAACTTGAGCTGAGGGTGAATCCTAAAGCATCATTTAACATTTGAATAAAATGGGACCAAAACTCAAAGAATTTAGCAGGCGGAACAGGTAGCCCCAAGAAACTATAAAAACCTTTAGAAAAGTTCATGGCAAGAACCATATTGTTTCCTGGGCTTCTGTGCCAGCTAGAGTTAACCACAGAAATCAATTCACCCAATCATATGGTCTGGTGCTTGACAGAATCTAAGAAACCCCACCTGGTCAGGATTAATGTAGGAGTTCAAGAATAAGCCTAAGGATAAGAATTTTTCATTACAATTCCTTACAATTCATGAACAATTTTTTGGACTATAATTGGCAATATCTGAATTTTTACCTGGTGTTAGAAACACACTAATAAAGACATGGTTGTCCTATGGTAACAGGGAATGGCCATTACCAATGAAAATAAAAAGTTTGGGGAGCCAAGAGTCTATAGAGTTTTTTTATTGTACAAAATGGTCCTAGTGCACCTGTGGCCTTGAGGCCTTTATTAGCCCAAGAATATCCTATAACCTATATAGTGGATGGATGGGTTTTCCATAATGGCTCTGTGTGAGTCCTCAAGCTAGAGTAAGTTAATAGAAGGATTAAGATGCACGAGTAATATAGTCATTCATAGAGCTTGTAGAATGCATTCCAAACTAATTGTGGGTGTTGATAAGCTCTTCCATTACACACTGAAATTTAAGGTAATGCTTGACTCCTAAGGGACGAAGGAGATCATGGGAACCACTGTAGAAGCCAAGAATTGCTGGGGTTTTGACAGCTCGAGTGATCAGGCAGGTAAGAATGCTATTATAGAAGGGACATCTCTTTTTCCTTTATGCCTGATTACAATTTTTTGAAATAAACTTTAGAATCAGAAGAGTTGAGCATTAGGATAAAAGAGATTTGTGTGCTGCTCCATGTATGTGCACTTTATACCTCTAACAGTAGTTTATTTCTTTCTGACGGAATTGCTTTAAACACAGAATTCTACACAGAATGTATCCCCAGCATTTACTTTACCATTAATTCCAATGGCCCTGTTAGAAAGAAAAAGCACTTTCAGCATTTTAAATCTTTTACACACCTATTAATGCTTTTAAATGCTCGTCAGCTCTCCCATTGAAATCAACAAATTATTATAACTGCATCTATTAAAAACAATGTAAGCATTTATAGGCATTTAAATTATTTAAAAATGCTTCTATTGAAACCAATTGGGGCATTTACGGACACTTATCTGTTTATCAACATTTTTTAAAGGCTTCTATTACCTGTAATTGGCCTGTTAGAAATGCTAGAAAAATTGCCCCAAATGCAGTTACCATATATATCACTGTATATCAAATATTTTAAATAAATTAAATATACTTTGCTTACTTTTTTATATATTTGCTATGAATGTATTGATTTGTAGAATAACAACTAACTTCTGGGTATAAAAGAGCATGTGAATGATTTCTAGCAAAGTTTTGTCACTAAGGCAGCAATATCACGACTATTTCTAGCATGGGGAAGATGGAGCTGTTGGCAAGGTGACCACTTTACACAGAGCTTACTAATTGCTAAGATGACAAGACTGTGATGATAAGACTGTGTAAAGCTTAAATCCAATCAAACATTTTTTTACATATATGGCAGCCAGAATTTGCAGTGTTCCCCAGCCAGACTTGTTCTATAGTTCTGCTATACAGCACAGTCACGTTGATAATCTGACTTTTTATACTAACTGTACCCAGATGATAAACAAGAATACAGGAAATACTATAGCAAATTAAATAAATCATTAAGGAATGCAAATCAAAATGTTTTTTTTCTGTTTCATCCCGTGTTCATTTAGGGGCATTTCTCATTTCATCTTTTTCTGCAGCTGAAACTTAATGAACACTAATATATAATATATCAGGTACTATGTTTTCACATCTCTGCTACATCAATAAGTGACCTGCATGGAGTGAGCTTATTTCTCACATTGATTTATGTAAGGAATATTTATAGTACATTGCAGATATCAAATATTCTATTCAAACAGCATTAACAGTGTTATAACTTTCTATTTATTAGAATATAAAAGTAGTTCATACATTATAATCTATCAGCCACATCCATCATTTTAATGAATTACTCTTGTAATAAAATACTAACCTGATTGTGAACTTCTTTGTATAAGAGAGGTATTGTTATTTCCTTCTTTGATCCGTATCTAGAACAGCGGAGACACTAGTAAGTTGTGATGTCATTGGTATAGTAACTGGACTGTCCATCCACTTTGGCTTTGGACCTGGTTTCTCTCTTCGGTTCTGTTTGGCTGGCCTGGCATTGCTATTTCTTCTGAAGCTCCTGGACAGTCGTAAAGAGAGTGTCCTTACAAGCCCCATTACACCGATATTCTTTTTAGTAAGCCCAACATCATCAGCCAACTCTTCTGGAGGAACTTCAATGTTTCCAGTATACCAAAATACCCACCAGATTAGGCTCAGAAAGATCACTATAGATCCAGCATAGATCAAAAAGTCATAGAAAAAGACACTGGCAAATACTCCAGTTAGGAGAACCGCCAGACCAAAAATATCAAAAGCCACTGCCAGCCAAAAGCAGCAAGTGCAGCGACCGAGCCCTGCACGACTAAGGGCCATGGCAAAGAAAATGGAAGAAATATGTTGGTACTAGTTATCACCGTCATCAGATCAAAGTCCATGTGTTTGAAAAATCTATTCCAGCAAAACATCCAGGTGTGTGTTACCTGCTGACAGCTGAATTGTTTAATCACCTAAAGATATGAGATAGGCTGAAGTAAATGATTAACAAAGAAAGGTAACCAAGCTGCTTTCATCAGATTATAAAAAAAAATTGTCTTTTCCTTTATGCTAGTGTAGCATAGACTTTAAATCCACAGGGGTTTTTTTACTAGATATAATTTTCTGTACCTCCTGTTATCCGGCCACGTGGGAAACTGGCAAATCCCTTAAGTATAAATCCTTCAACTCAGCCAGGCAAGACTTGTTTATCCGACCTAGGCAAGAAAGAGTATTGAATGCTGCTAATAGTACAGAAAAAAGAACGCTTTTTGTATTTCTCTGTTATTTTTTTTTCACTAGTTGCATGTAATTAAAATAAACAGAAAAGACCAATATATAATGATCACCTACTCGCTCTTCTTTTGACATTAACAGGTAAACAAATACATCAGCAATAAATAGGTTACCTGGGATCCACAGAGACGTCATTGAAACACTTCAGGCACCTTTGCTTATAGTGCGGGAAACGTTTTAGCTCAGTTCTTGAAACAGTAATAATATTCAGTAGCTTAAAGTTCACATACATTTGTGGCTATTTTTACTGTTGAAGAGTATGTATGGAGCAATGTTAGTTTTGTATACAGCAGGGAAATGTTTCATCTCCTATCAGGTTATTTTTGCTGCCTGTGTTTCACTAGTGAGATTTCCCATGGCTGGCGAGCAAAGTGGATTATCAACCCTAGAAGGAGGCAAAACAATAAAACTTCACTGTATTATTCACCAACAAGTTCTCTGTGCCAAACACCTGAAATATGATCATGTTATGAATCCAGTGATAAAGGCGATTATATTCACTCCAAAGCCCTGTGCCACCACCAGTTTCCAACAGTCTCTACTCGACATCCAGGCTGAATACGAGATGTTGTGTATCGCAACAATGTAAGATGGCTCAGTCAGGGGTCTGCACTGCAGCACTTCCACAATTCCGGGCAAAAAAGGGACAACTGATGCCAGAACTATCTGATCCTGTTTGGCTGGCTGATTTTGGATTTTTAGACGACATAACACGACATCTGAACACAAGCCTTTAGGGGCAAAATGCAGCGGTAAGCCAACTGTATTTACACATCAAAGCCTTTGGGACCAAGGTGCTACTTTTCCAAGGGCACCTGTCACAGACTTAGCCCAATACCACACATTTCCCATCGCTG
>NC_092865.1:75293557-75299844 GCF_032062135.1 Pyxicephalus adspersus | reverse complement strand
TTTGATGTTCACTTAAAAAAACGAAAGAACAAGTGATACACGGATTTATTTTGGCCCTCAATGTTTTGTACTTCTGAATAAGATATCTGTTCACATTTGTTTGAGTGGGCATTTAGTGAAAAATATTGTTTCAAATGAACCTAGATATGTTTAATCTTCCCGAAAGTTTTATTTTCTAGACAGACTTTTTCTTTATTTTATGTGGTCTTCAAATATAGGAAGAATGATTTTGGTAAAAACTTGTTTAGATTTGTGTTCTGTGTGAAGAAATGAAAAGTATGCTATTTGCAAAAAAAATTTCATAAAAATTGTTCATTTGCATTTATTAATAATGGTTCAAAGAATGTCAGGCTGAATGGTCGGCCCCCACACATTTTAACCTCATCAAATTTGGCCCTCTTTGCAAAAACTTTGGACACCCCTGCAATAAACTTATTGGCCCTGATTTATGATGGAAGTTCTCCAAGGCTGGAGAGAATACACTTTCATCAGTGAAGCTGAGTAATTCAGCAAACCTGGAATGGATTTCCTAAAAATCATTAGCTCTTTGTTAGCAAATGTTTTCAATCCTGGACCAGATGCATTGCAGGTTTGCTGTCGTAGTCTGTCTAAGGCTGTAAATTTAACATTAGTTGGTTTTCCTACATGACATTGCAGGCTACTGTAGTGTATATATTGCCATCAGTAATATCTTTTACATGTTCATAAATCCTGCTTTAGAAAAGTATTTTTGTTTTTCCTATATGGAAGGCATGACAGGGGCAGGTAAGTAAATAAATTATCAGTTATAAGTATATCAGTTGACAAAATGTAGTACGTAGGGTCATGTTGTTAGGCAAGAGGTAAGGCGTAGTAGTGTTGATGTATTTGCACAGATTGCACTGGCCACATAAAAAATGTCCCTTTAGGAAGTTGGGCACAAGGGTCCAATTTGTCTCCTCTTTTGTAATGGCTGGATATAAGTTGGTCCATTAAAGATTTAGTTCGTCTGTAAGTAGGGCTAGAATAAGGATTTACACATTTGTGTCTTAGATGATTTTCCATTAGGAGATGCCAGGAGATAATACCTCTTTATTATCTGGGTATGTAGTATCTAGCAGGGGGATCCATAAATAAAAAAGTTCATAATTAGAAAAGTGATAACACAAGATTAGGTTTAGTACTGGATTATCAGACAGTGAGTTAAGGTGCACTATCGTTGGATCATCCCGCTCTAATTACATTTTAGGGATTTGGAAGCTGAAATTTTTGTCCTAGTTCTCGTTCAAAAAGTTAAGCAACTAAAGCAGTTTGAGAAACCATAGGCTGACAACCTGCAAAACTGTTCCTTCGAGAGCCATTTCAAATATTCTGGGTCTAAAAGTAGGAGCAACTACATACACCTAAATTATAAATTTAATCCTTGCAAATCTGAAACGCTGGCAATAGGTCTACCGAGTAAGGTTAAAAAGAGAACCAAGTTTGTTATTCAAATGGGCCTCAAAAGCTATACATTACTTAGGCACTTGCATTCCGGCCAACCATCCCACATGGTGGAGTTGAACTTCATGTCCCTCCTAAATACTATCAGACCTCCCAAGATAGAAACAGGTTGTCTTTTCGTGGTTTGGTAGGTGTACCATTTTAAAATGAACATAATGCCTAGGTTATTAAATTTACTCCATACCCTTCTGGTCTATCTACCACCAAATCTCTTGCTAAAATTCTGATCTGAATTCTTATGATGTTTGGCATTCCGAGTCACCTAGACTCAGTAACAGGCTCCTTTAGCTACCTAAGATTCAAGGAGGTGTTCCCAGACCCAATTCTGTATCAAAACACAGTACATCTAGCAAGATTATTGGACTGGTGCAAGCATTGATCCATAAGCAAATGGGTTGTACTAAAGGACGACCAATCTGCAATTACAATAGCTGGAGGGTTGTGGGTACCAACTACTGTACTAAACTGACTACACTACGGAAACACCTGCTGACCAATACTCTCAAAATTGTTGCCAAATATTTGCAAGCTATAGGAAATAACTTATACCCATCACCAGTGACACCTATATAGAGGGACAAAACATTGTCTAAATTATTGTTTTGAAATCTATTTCAGGTGAAACATTTTCTTAAATTGTATTTTTTATTAAACAAACTTTTTAAACATACAAATAGAAACATAGGCACAAAACAGTATACAACAAAGCAACAAAAAATTACAATAGGTACAATCAGGGTAGGTTATGAGTCCATACCGTAAGTAGAAACCGTATATCAACAAAGTGCGAACAAGTGAGATAGCCAGAGCCTGTAGATATTATATTGGTTACGGGTTCCCCCTATGTAGTTATAAGTATCAGAGTATTACAAATCTAGGAGACAATAGTTCTAGAAGACTTCAACCGAGATACATCTGAGCCTACATTTTGTCTTAGTAAATGCTCTGGAGAGTATAAGTGGAGAAAATAAAGGGGCCAAAGGGTGGGAGTGAGCCGAGACCAGGTGGATATTATAAATTGTTATACCAGTGACTGCGAGTTAGTAAGCATCCCAGCTCTCCCATGTACGCTCAAATTTATCAATTTCAGTGAGGTATTCCATTAGGTGAACATCCTGGATTTGTTTATATAGGTCCTCCATTGAGGGACGCAGGGTAGCTTTCCACTTTGTGGGAATTAGTGTGCTGGCAGACACCAGGATGTGGGATAGGAGTTTACGAGTGAATTTAGGGAGAGTCCTGAAAGGTAGGCCTAAGAGGTGAATGAGAGGATCTAAGGTTAGCTGTTGTTGGGCTACATCTTAGATTTATTGGTTGACTTGTTTCCAATAATCTTGGATGAGAGGGCAGAACCAGAAAATGTGTTCCAGAGTGCCCTTGTGTTTTCTGCAATGCTAACAAATTGGGTCTATGCTAGGGAACAACAGGTGAAGCACATTTGGAGTGTGGTACAATCAAAGAAATATTTCATATACATTTTCTTTATAAAGTGTACAAATTGAGCTTTTGTGTGCTGCTTCCCAGATCTCCAACCACCCATCCGCATCCAGTGTTCGACCCACTATTTCTTCCCATGTGTGCAGTTATGCAGATTTGCCAGAGGTTGTATGCACAATTGTATGGAGGAGATGGTATATGGAAAATATGAGACCCTTTGAGTACAGGCCATTCGCACATATTCTTCCGAAAGGAGTTACGCCAGAAAACCTGGAGGAGGGGTGAAAGGAAGAAACATGGTGTCTAACCTGTAGATAGGCCTAAAAAGATGTTAAGGGAAGCTCATATTTGTCCCAGAGCTCAGAGAAAGAGAGCAATCACCTATTTGCTGAGTGTAAAATAAGTCTGATGTGGAATAACCCTCTTCCAGGGTTTCAACATGGCCCTCAAAAGGCTGTCGGGTATCTGCTGATGTATGAATGATAGATATCAGGACTGAGGCTGGAGATGAGAGACTGTATCTGCCCGTACATCATGAAACACATTAGAGGCAATTTGGTCAGCATCAACTATCATTTCAAATTTCAGCATTGGAGGGGGCTCTCACACCCCACCCAGCCCATGTTGGGCTCTCTGCAAGACTACCCCTCCAGAGAATGCAGTGTAGCCAAGATATATATAAACAAGCATAATTCTCAACTTAAAGCAAGGGTAAGGCATACATTTTCTTGAAATCAACAATGAGGTAGCATAAATCAACTAAACAAAATAAATCCTCATTTCCAAACAGGCAAGATAAAAAAGCTCATTCAGTATGGACCAGTAGGTCACTATAACCGTTATGGGGGCAGTGGGGCACCAGTGTCGTTCTCCAGTCGAGAGTTCTGATGGCAATGGGGAATGACGATCTCTGCCCTTAGATCTCTTCTTAGGCAAAACCGTCTGCCATGGCGGAAAGGGTTGATGCGGGGGGTCCTCTGTTTCGCATCCTGGAAGTTTAGGCCGATCATTTACCAAGTTTCTGCAAAAGCAATGAGGTCCTCTAGATAAGGTAGTTTGTCTGTTTTCCCATCTCTTTGTGCAGAGAGACTAATTGTAAAACCCCATCTGTAGCGGATATGATTGTCACTAAGTGTAGTCAGAAGGGGTTGGGCGTTGTTGCTGTAAGGTATGCCAAGATAAATCTTTGTAAAGCTGAAGGGGAGCAATATCAAACCCCAGGTTCCGCATGTTTCTGGCTGTAGTCAAAATGTCGTCTTTCAGGTCGGCATCATCAAGCTGACATAGGACGTCTCATGGCCTTGAAGCGGTGGCATGTTGTCTCGAGGCATGGTAAACCTTGTTGATTTTGAGCCCCTGGAAGGAGGGGTGTACCAGATTATGATTAAAAATTGCTTGGAAAACCAGAACAGTCACTGTATGTTTACTTTAAAGACTTAATACCCAGTTATATTTTGTGCTTCTATTTTCTTAAAGCAATCCATAGTAGTTGCTGAAACTACTTCCTGAGGGAACCGATTCCACATTTTCACAGCCCTTACAGTGAAGAATCCCTTCCTTATCCGGAGCTTAAACTTCTTTTCCTCCAGACACAAGGCGTGCCCTCTTGTTCTTTGTAATGATCTCAAAGTGAATAATGGGGAAGAGAATTCTCTATATGGACGGTTTATATATTTATACAGGGTGATCATATCCCCCCTTATACGTCTCTTCTCAAGGGAGAATAGATTCAGTTCAGCTAATATCTCCTCATAGCTGAGCTCCTCCATTCCTATTATTAATTTAGTTGCCCTTCCCTGCACTCTCTCCAATCCCACAATGTCCTTTTTGTGAACTGGNGNCCAAANCTGGACNGCATATTCCAGATGTGGTGTGACCAATGCTTTGTACAGGATTATGTCTCCATCTCTGCAGTCTATTCCTCTTTTATTACAAGAAAGTACTTTACTAGCTTTGCAGGTAGTGCAGGGGTTCTACTACAAATAGTAGGAAATGCTGATGCTCCAGAAAGTTAAGTATTTGTCTTTTGTATTTGGGCCTCTTATAGGTTTGTAAGGCAAGAAAGCTTCCTTGATATAGAGATGCAATAACAGAATTCGAATATCTTTTGGTTATAGTTAATGAAAATGCTTTATCATAGTTAATTAGGTAGATTTTATATAAATTCTTCTCTTTTGTGGTTCATTGTATTTTCAGATTCGTTTTTTTACGACTTTCACAAGCCACCGTATACATAGGAAGCCAAGACACTGAACGCTGCTTACAAGAAAGTTCAATGTTTTAGGAACTAAATTGCAAAGTTCTATGCAAGTACACTGAAAGAAGACTAATGCTAGAAAGCAGACAATAGGCTTTGATCCAGCCATCACAGATAAGAGTGGAAGTTAAGACAATTATTTCTAGAAAAACCAATGTATATATGTTTCTATGTGAAATATTAAAGTTTTCTAGTATGTTTATTTTTTCCCTAGAGTTGAAGTCCATGGACTCGTCTTTTTTCAAACTATGTAATTATGTAATCATTGATTAAAGGATACTGTAAGCAAAGGAGTTATAACACTTAGGGATTTAACTTCAACTTCAACATCAACTATTGGTGGAATTGTGTATGGTGGAAAAAATAGCCCTAAAAAGAACTTCTATTGTTTCACCAGTCGGGTCACTGAATGAACGGGCATACTCAACCAGAAAGGTAGGAACTTTGTTAGGTCCAAACATGGCTGGATCTACTGATAATGAGGTTGACAATTTTGTGACTCACTTTTTGATGAAAACCGTACAGCACCAACAAGCATTTGAGAAATAACTTAAAAAAGTTGTGAAGGAATGGTTTTGGGGGCCTTAGGGGACCTGTAGGACCAAAGACATGGGGCATGATTCGTAGAAACAATGGGTTTATCTTCTCTCTTTGGGTTTCAATATAAATAAGGGTAATCAATAAACAACTGGAAAGTCCCCAAACATCACAAAAAAGTCCTGTAAAATAAAGTTCAAAGATCAAACATGGCAGAGAAGTGTGCACGCAGTGAGTGATCACACTGAAAACAGAGATGACAAAGAAAGAGGAAAAAGAAGTCAAAAATAAACGTTCAAGGGAAGGAGGAGGCAGCTGGAAAGTGATAAATCAATGAAAAGACAAAAGTGGACCAAGGGCATTGATATAGCATATTTAAGTACACATACTAATTGTACATTGTTTATCAATCCACCCTGGCCAATTGGGAACAACTGTTGTCTTTTGTTCACCTGTCATTGGAAATTATCAGATAAGATTGTTTCCAGCAAAAGAAATCTGACATCTGCACAAGGCTTTAGAAAGATGAATTCCACATGTAACTTCCCATGCCAAAACAAACGCAGGTCATGGC
>NC_092865.1:75263868-75292510 GCF_032062135.1 Pyxicephalus adspersus | reverse complement strand
TGGAATCACTCTAGTAGGACTTCCCAGTCAATCGTTTTATGAAATGTATAATACAGAAAATAAAATGTTAATAATGCATATATACTGCATCTAAATAAATGTACCAGCACTCGTTAGGCATCCATTTTCTTCAAATTTTGTAGCACTACAAATTCAATTCACACATTTTTGCAAGGTGGGGGCATATTTATACATTTGTGTTGAATACAGAAAGATTACATATAACGTAAATAGATTTAGAACAGAAATTAGGTAACTTTAGGACATTGTTATTAGCAGTTCTGCACTGGGTTTGTAATAAATATACAAAATTGTACCAATACGTACAAAATGACATACCAATAAAGTTTACTACTGCAAATACATATATTTTATTTTCATTCAAATTTTGGATTCACAGTCCAGGGGCCCAAGCTTCCAGAGCTCTCTATGACACGCTGTTGTCTAGAATAATCCTGGCTCCAAATCTGAGCAGGAATCCAGAAAACTGCATTATTACTCCTTTATTTATTTATTTTTGTATTAAAATTAGAAGCAATAAATGAGGCTCAGCTTGTTTTACTAAAGTGAACATAGGATTCTAAATATTATAGGATAATCTGTAATCATCATTTACTTTATTTTATTGTGTTGTGAGTGTTGTACAGGTTTGCATTGTATTGGTTATAGTTACACTTTAGAACTAAACATCAGCAAAACCTTTACATTTAGTTTGTGAAAGTGTTACAATCTGTTTTTATACCTGTGTTAGCTTTGAGCAGATTTCAGGACTTCATGTGCTGATTGACAAGCACACTTTCCTTTTCCTATGTGGTCACAGACATAAAAACCTGACACAAATCTTATCACTTCCACTCTCTTCTGAACTTAGGTAAATGTTTTGCTTGTAGTTGGGCTGTAAGCCTTATTGTTACTAATATTAAAAAGTATTACTAGTAATTAATAATTTGTCTGAGTTTATTTTTAATAGGGTAAAACCTTGGAATACATGAACAGAAGAAGCAAAGAGTCAAGCCATGTGAGTGACCCAGCAATGAGACTCCCTGTGCAGTCCTAATGAGAAGTTGTGTATTCATCCCACACGTTACATAAAGCAGTGTGCACCATATACTAACTAAAACATACTGAAAAGAGTCAATAAACAAAATTACAGAGAGTTACTACAGAGCATTACTATGTCATCTAGAGTTTTTGAAACTATATGTAAAACATATGAACATTTATTAAGGAAAAAACATTGTATATGAAAGTGTCTTGTTCATTTTACTACTTTTTTATTGGGTTTAGAGTAAAGTACATGCATTACAAAGTAAGAAGGGCTCCTCACATATGGTCAAACAATAAACTTAGGTTAGCCATATCCCTGGAAACATTAGCAAAGAACTTAAGGATAAAGACCATAGAGCTCTCACTTATAGGTGAGGTTAAAGGAAGGGATTTAAGTGGTACTGATATAATTAAAATCCTTAGAAACTGTATTACACATTAACACAACCATGTAAAAACAATAATGTACACATAACTAAATTAATGTTTTAACATTGTATAATCCAGTAAGAGCGATATGTACAATCACAACGCATTTTACAGGTATCAGAGGGATATTGGGTATTAAGAAGTAGTGTTATATTCGACCCGAATATGGCTGTTCGAATTCGGATAGACCCGACACGGGATTCGATGGTAAAAATTCGGGGAAAAAATTGTAAAAACCGTGTTTTAAAAAAAAATATTTTTATAGTATTTTATTGATTGTTTGTGTTTTTTTAACTAACTTTTTTTTACAGGTTTTCCCACAATGACAATTTGATTCCCGTGGCTGTGCAGCCGTGGGAATCCTCCTGTCATTGTGGGATCTCAGGGCACTATGAGCACTATAAGTAATGAATGGGGACTTGTCCTGTAGTGCACCCGTAGTGCCCTGTATTCTTAGATAAACTCTATCCAAGAATACATAGTAGAAGCACAGCACTACAACAGCAATTGCTGCTGCAGCGCTGTACTATGGGTTCTTAGATAGAGAAACTTTCTCCAACAACACATACAACTAGTAAAGGCCAGCAAGAGCAATCTGATTGGTCTTGCAGCCCTTAAAACACCCTTACCACTATTGACGTCAATGGTGTTCGAATTGGGCATTTGATCACCTGGATAATCTTTCACTATTCGATCAAATAGCTGTCGAATCGAATAGCTATTCAACCAACACTAGTAAGAAGATTACAAATTTATAATATAAAAAGTATTCATAATCACAAGCCAGTAATCTTTGAGGGTTTTCTATACAAGTCAATTTATAATAAAGGGGTATAATAAAAACAGATACTGTTTCTCTACTGGATAATGCCGGACATCATTCAAATAGACAGACAGTGGTGCCAAAATCACAGAGAACACCAGAACCTGTCTGCCCACAGACACCAAGAGATTGTGGGGTGATCTGTCTTCACCCTCTGATTACATAGAGTTAAAAAGGCTGATTCACCAAGCAAAATCGGAAGTTCGCTCGCTCGTGCATTCGTATTTGCGATCCAAAATCGGAAGCCTTGGATCAATTTATTAACTAAGTTTCAGGCGATGGCATACTCACGCGGAAGTTATTAACCAAAATGATCTTGCTGCTGGAGCGGCGCATCCACGCAGTTTGACACTGGCGAGCTTGCATTAAAAGTCACTGTTCCCCTAAAAAATAATCTTTCTAATGGCACACATCTTTCACTTAGACCTAAATAAAAATGTTTGGGCTGTTCAAATGTTTTAACCACCTGAGCGTTACACTGAGGTCTAGATTGAGAAATAAGCATATTGTTACATGACCTAATATTTTCAGGATGCCAGACCTGGAGATCCGCCTGGTAAGAAATTCCAGCGGGCTCTGGCGGGCAAAACCTCGATTTTGCCAGCAAACTAGATTTTTTCCACCAAAGTCCAAAGCACACACGCAAGTTCTTGCTTGCTTCTGTAGATATATATGTATGTGTATGTGTATAAATATATATAGAGTACAAATCAAAAGGATCAGATCAATAAATGATTTTGGAATGTCAAACTAAAAAAAACAAACAGCCAAATTTCAGGTACTGCGCACACCAATTGCATGTTAATTTTCCACACCTGTGCACATAATGATGAGCATATATAAAGCTGGGGTCTAACTTGCTTTTTTCCTTTGTCCTAATTGTTTTTGGTCAAGGAGGGGCTGTTGTTTTGTTTGTTAGCCTAATCTATGTTGCTACATTTGATACGGTACCATTTAGCACAATAGCTGCTTTTGTTTTTTGTACTTTGAATGTTTTAATGTCCATTTTGCTTTTAAGAAGTCAATGTCAATGTTAATGCTATGTTATTGTGTCTGTGGCCATATTGTTTTATTTTAATATTATGTCTATATTACCACCATGAAATGTTTGTCCTCCGTAAATATTTTCTGATCCAGGTTTCCAACCTTGACAGGTCAAAATAACATTTTGGTTTGGTAAAAATTTTTGGAATGCAATATTTTTGGGGCCACTTTTGAAATAATTCGGCTTTATATGGAAGTGTGGGTTTACATGTGTGTTTTTTTGTTTTTTTTGTCATGTAAATTTAGTGGTATCTGTCTGTTCTCTATATTTTATTGTGACCTTTTAGCAAATAGGTTTATTTTGAATAAAGTTTTTGTCCAAATTTTGTATATATTTTTTGTGAGGTTTGTTTTTGTGATCTCCTTTACAATGTCCCAGGACCTCCAATGCAAAAATTCTATTATGCTTTGTTTTCAAGCATTTCCCTTCTATGATTTTTGTTAGTTTGGCTAAAAACAGCACAATTGTCTTATTACAACTCCGTGTGATGTAACCACTATGTCCGTGTGAACTGTTCTATTAGTAGAAAAAATTCCCAGAGAAGGATCCTCCTTCCGGTAAGTTTTTCTTTTTAGGTGTATATACCTCAATATGTATTTGTGTGTGTACATATACATAGAAAAGTGAAATTATAAGAAGAAATAGGCAATGAGGATTTTTTAGGCAATATTGCTTAACATGATTCAAATTGCAAAGTTTGCCTATTTCTTCCTATGATTTCTGATGTCATGGGCTTGGCTCCAAGCAACATTCACGGATGATTTTGCTTCTGGTTAAAGGAGGACTCCACCTTTATGTGCTTCCACTACCAAGCTGAGGTGAGTAAGTCAAACTGCATAAACACCTGAAAGGCTTGAAAAGCAAGAACTTATGTTTGGCTCAAAGTGTACAAACCAGCATGTTCGTCCATAATTCCAAAAATAAATACAAACAAAAAATAAATACAAAAAGTAAATTAATATGAAATAATATTATATAACAATATATACATGTTTGTCCATGTTTGCACATTGAAATGTGTGTTTAGGCTGCTTCTCATATTCCTCAGCCTAAGAACTCACCATCTTTAATCCTTGACATGTCCCAAACCCTTATTTGTAACTACTTGAAATGTTAAGGATCCTACTAGCTACTACTCAACCACATTTCTTGGAGGTTGTTGCTGTTTAAAAAGCAAGTGCATCTAGGAGGATATATCTACACACAATCTTAACAAACAGTTTACATTTGCAACCAAACTATGTCAATTTGCAACAGAAAATATATCAATCAGTCAGTCAATGAATTAGTGATATCTTTTTTTCTTTTTAGGAGGTGTTTGCTTGTTGTCAAAATAACTCACATTTCTCTTTTTCTTTGGACAATGATTATGACCAGTAGCGGTCGATATATGTCAAAGGTCAGATTGTGAAGAGGCTGGCAGACTGGCTGTGGACCCCTGCAGGGAGGAGCCAAACTGTGGCCCAAATCCAGCATACTTGGAGTGGAGGAGGGCCGATTTAGTCTGGTGGGGGCCCGCATCCTGTCTGGAAAGTTTTGCATTTTGTCTTCTCCTCTTGTTAAGAAATGGTGTTTTAGAATGTTTGTTGTTTGTGTAAAGTAGTATTGTTTAGCCCAGAACTGTTTGTTTTTCACTTCCTATATTTTACTACCCTTAATAATTTTGGGTATTTGATTTTGTTATTACAGCCAACTCTCCATCACGCCGGCTGCAAATAATCCAGCGGCCACACAGGCGACTGGCCGTCCCCCAGGATGTGAAAGAGGAGCCATCCCCGGGGGAGGGGCCATCTCTGGAGGAGGAGCCCGCTGCACCACATCCGCAGCCAGAGTCCGATGAAGGAGAGGAGGCGGCCGAGGAGATTGCCTGTAAGTTAACCTTAGAATCAACTTTTGTAACATATGTTGCAATCCAACACATTCTCACACTACTTTCACCATTTTTGGTTATAAATACAAAGAAAGATCTAGCAGGATTTCATGTAGCTTCCAGTCATTAATCGTGCATCAAATGAACGTTCTTTCTAGGTTGTTGGCTAGCATGACTAAAAATAGACATGAGTTGTTTAGTTGTCCATAGTTGTACTGACAAATATTTGCTCTGAATTAGGCTGCACCAGAATCCTCTGGCAAGAAAAATTAACAAATGTTATCTATATATAGATATATTATAGAAAGATTGAGGGTTATTACTTAGCTTTTGGAAGGCTGAACACACCACAGCAGACATTTTTGTCTATCAGTTAAGTTTGCACTCCCTTGCCAATTTTAGAAAATAAAGTTTTTGTTTTTACTATGGGCTCTATTTAAAATCTGACATCCCCTCAAATATTCCCTTGTGGGGATCAGTTACCGCCTTTAGAACTCATGGACCTGGAAAATTCCCAAAAAGGAATGCGTGTGGAAATGTCTGATTAGGCTTGTTCCTACATTCCGCTCCTTTAAAAGAGCAATCAAAAGCCATCTTTTCAAACATACCTACCCGTCTTCCTAAAATCCTCACTACTCCCCACCATTCTTATCATCATATCTCTACTCCTATTGTGTGATACTTCTACCACCTCCTAGATTGTAAGCTCTTCGGGGCAGGGTCCTCTCCTCCTCCTGTGTCACACGGGCTGTCATTTGTAACCCCTATTTATCGTACAGCGCTGTGTAATATGTTGGCACTTTATAAATCCTAAAAGAAGAAAGTAAAAACATATTTCTTATATGTAGGGATTTTTTTGTGGCAAATACAAATATAACAAGACAGTGCTGCGTAATATGTTAGCGATATATTAATTCTGTTTATTAATAATAAAATTATTATTATTAATATTAACAATATTAATAATCCTCTGTTTATAAATATGGGGGGGGGGTTTGTTTTCATACCTGAAGCTAGTACCAGCCCCTGCAGGTTGACTCTGGCATGTTCTTCTAATATGGTAATAGTAGTAAGGTTAGCCTTGCTGTTACAAAAAGGTTTATAAAATGTATTTGATTTTATTAATCCTTTCCAAGTCTCTTCATATTCTGAACTTTTGTGTAAAATGTGTAGTTGATTTCTATCTAGTATCTAGTATCACGTCCTAAGAACCATATAATCATAAGCAGGTAAAAGACAAGGATGAATTGTATTACTTTACCACCTAGGCAGTGGATTATAATTAATATAATATTATTATAATATAATATAATTAATATTTTTTTGCCTTTAATACATATAAATTATTGAGCCAAACAACCCCCCTTTTTTTATCCATTTGTTTGCAATCTAAGAGGTGCACCAGTCTCCCACAATGTTTTTACTGCTTGAATTAGCGTACGGTCGACACGCCAGTGGCCTTCTAGATATTGCAAAAGAGACATGGGAACAAGAGGCCACCCCCACAGTGTGATAGAGGACATTACCTTAATGCAGGACCGGATCATGGTGGTAGTTTGGGAACATTAAGGAACATTGGCAAATAGCTCAGGAACCCCAAAGTCGGGTCTACAATTGCTGGACGAAGGTTTGCTTCCTTAACCTTGGTGACCATGTGCTTGTCGTTGTTCCTACAGTAGTGGGTAAGTTCCTGCCCATATAGTAAGGATAGCTGAATCCCTGTCAGAATCCCAAAATAGGAGCTTATACGGATGTGTTTTCTGCATTTCCTGTTTTCTGAGCATGGGGTGATTGAGAGAACAAAAAGCGAATGGAATTCATGCACTCTCAATATGGAGACATTAATGTCATTGTATATCTAAAGTAAAATTCTGTACACAGATTGTTTTATGTCTTTAATGTTGAAAATTTGTGTTTATTTGGTATTTTATTTTATTCTTGTTTGTTAAAAATTCTTTAAAAAAACCTCCATAAAAAGTGGAGCAGGCCTATAGTCCTGGTTCCCAAGCCTGATATTAACACTCTTGGTATACATACCATACTTAATGGCCTAGAAGATGCCTACCCAGAAGCAGGAACAGAACCTTTTCATTATCAAACTACTCACTTTCATTCTCAATAGAAATACCTTCATCTTTGATGACAAAATATACCCCCAGTAGCAAGGAGTTGCGATGGGGACAAAGTGTGCGCCTTCGTACGTACACTTATATTTAGGACAATGGGAAAAAACAGTCGCAAGGTCTTTGGACCCATTTATGAAACCGTATCTCAATCACATCATTATGTGGAAAAGGTACATTGATGATGTCCTGATATTGTGGTCGGGATCATCATCCCTGCTACTAGAATTTGTCAATTATATCCAAACAAATCAATTTACCGTATTTTTCGGACCATTAGACGCTCCGGACTATAAGACGCACCAGGTTTTCCGCACGGGAAAACAAGAAAAAAAAAATTCATTTGATTTCCCCTGAGATCCAGCGTGCGGCACTTGTGCCCGCCCATGAAGGCGGCGCCGATCGGCATTCATGAAATCAATCGGCGCCGCCTTCGTGGGCGGGCACAAGTGCCGCACGCTGGAACACAGAGGAGGAACACAGACAGAGGCAGATAGCAGCCTCCTACAGAGGAGGAACACAGACATTGGCTGCTATCTGCCTCTGTCTGTGTTCCTCCTCTGTGTTTCCCTGAGACCTAGCGTGCGGCACTTGTGCCCGCCCATGAAGGCGGCGCCGATCGGCATTCATCAAACCAATCGGCGCCGCCTTCGTGGGCGGGCACAAGTGCCGCACGCTGGAACACAGAGGAGGAACACAGACATTGGCTGCTATCTGCCTCTGTCTGTGTTCCTCCTCTGTGTTTCCCTGTCTTCCAGCGTGTGACACTTGTGCCCGCCCACAAAGGCGGCGCCGATTGATTTCATGAATGCCGATCGGCGCCGCCTTCATGGGCGGGCACAAGTGCCACACGCTGGAAGACAGGGAAACACAGAGGAGGAACACAGACAGAGGCAGATAGCAGCCTCCTACAGAGGAGGAACACAGACATTGGCTGCTATCTGCCTCTGTCTGTGTTCCTCCTCTGTGTTTCCCTGTCTTCCAGCGTGTGACACTTGTGCCCGCCCACAAAGGCGGCGCCGATTGATTTCATGAATGCCGATCGGCGCCGCCTTCATGGGCGGGCACAAGTGCCACACGCTGGAAGACAGGGAAACACAGAGGAGGAACACAGACAGAGGCAGATAGCAGCCTCCTACAGAGGAGGAACACAGACATTGGCTGCTATCTGCCTCTGTCTGTGTTCCTCCTCTGTGTTTCCCTGTCTTCCAGCGTGTGACACTTGTGCCCGCCCACAAAGGCGGCGCCGATCGGCATTCATCAAACCAATCGGCGCCGCCTTCGTGGGCGGGCACAAGTGCCGCACGCTGGGACACAGGAAGAGGACACTGGCTGCGGGGACCGGCGGGGATACAGGTAAGTAAAAAAATATGCATTCGGACCATAAGACGCACCCTGATTTTCCCCCCACTTTAGGGGGAAAAAAAGTGCGTCTTATGGTCCGAAAAATACGGTAATTTAAAATTTACTATGGAATCTAACAAAACTTAAATTGCATTCCTTGTTCTGTTTATCAGAATTGACGCAGACTCAAAAATAACTACAGCTCTCTTTCGTAAAAAAAGAGCAGGGAACACTATTTTAAAAGCCAACAGTGCCCATCCTAAGGCCCTGATTAAAGCATACCTCTAGGCCAATACATGAGGCTTAGAAGAAACTGCACGGAAATAGATTTTAAAAAGGAATCCAAACTCCTCCAAGATAGACTATTCCCAAGAGGCTACTCTAAAACCCTCTTAAAGAAATCCTACCAAACAGCTTTAAAGCTACAACGGAAGGATTTATTGGGTAACGAATCAAAGCATCCAACAGCAACTGCATCCACAACCTGAATAATCCCAACATACAATGAAAACTATAACTACATGTATAGAATACTAACTAAGAACTGGCATATACTAACATTTGATCCTCAAATTAAAAAATACATAGGAGAAAAACCCCCGGTAATTTACAGAAAACTCTGATCCTTAAAGGACCACCTTGTATTGAGCCATTCTAAATCTGAAACTAGAGATGGTTCCACCGTAAAACAATATTCTGGGCACATTTAAATCTGGACAGTGTACACAATGTCAGTGGATCAAAGAAGGTTCAACAATAACACTACCAAATGGTACCATTCATAGACCATACCAACACATTAACTGTAACACACTGGGGGTAATATATATGATTACATGTAAATGCAGGGCATTTTATGTCGGCAAAACTAAACGCGCTTTCAAAAAACACATATATAAGCTCATCCACTCTAACTCGGTGGGAAAAATCACCACCCCAGTCTGCCACCATGTGGGCACCCAACACCAATATGACTGTAAAGCTTCTTGGGTCTGGAACATATCTCTGGAAACGAAAGAGGAGATGATCTTGATCCAAGCCACCACCAAACCAGGCCTTAATGACTTTGTCAGCTATAAATCTTTTCTTTAGTTAATTATCAACTTGAACAACTAACTCGTAGTACTAAACAAAACCCTTTTTGTCCCCTTTGACCTGTCAAACTCTTTCCTATATGGATCTATATTATACAATTTGTGATTATACTGCACTCAGGCCACACACATATTTTGTAAGGTATATATACCCTATATGCTATTTGTTTGTAATGTACTGTATATATTGTATCCATATTATAGACATTATCTTAAAAGCTGCACACTCACACAACTTAAAAAAATATATAAATATATATATATATATATATATATATATATATATATAAATATATCCACTACCTATATGTTAAGTATATATAATAAATCTTTAATGCAGTTCTATATCTATTTAAATATTATTCTACACAGACTGTATAAAAATATGGACCAATGATTAATGAAGTTATGAAATTTTGAAAAAATTTTTGTCTCAAAACATTTTATAATCACATGCAACATATATGATGAATATACTAAGTTTAGTGTGATAACTCTAAAGTATGTGTAATGAAGAATCATCAGTTCATAGCACTTTCATGTCTGATTTAAATTGTCCCCTGTGCCTCTGCAGGGAGTTGCTGGGGGCCACACCCAGCACACGAAGTGTCTGATTTTTTCACAGACTCTCCTTGCTTGGCTTGTTTTTCTTCCCCCGTGCACCCCCTGCCCCCCTTTTTGGGAGGGACGCCTCTCTGTCAGTGAAAGATCTATACCTACTTGATAAGTAGGGAGCTAACTACTTTGATTTGAATCGAAAATCTCCTCTTTAACACTGAATAATATTTTTTGAAACCCCTAACTAGTTTTCATTTATTTTCAGACTAAATTCTTACTAAACCCCTATTTAGGATATATGAAACAAAAACCATATATATGAATAGAGAAACTGGACCTAATCTACTTGGACAACATTCAAATAATTTTTCTGCTTTGGGCCTGGACATATCAAAGTGGTAGGTACCCTAAATAGTATTTGTAATATCCATACCTTTATCTATAGTTTTAATATTTTTTATTTTAGTTTCATGGTTTCTATATTTCATTACTCACCCTACCTTATTTACCTAATAAAAATATTTTCAAAATTTTCACTAGCATGCAGCTTGAATACTGCTTTTTTTACCCCCCTACCTAGACTGCACTCCAACTAAACAAGAGTAAACTATTGCCCTTGTGATTAATTTGATTAAAATCACATCAATATGAAAGTTTAAAATGAGATGTTGATTGTTCAATTGAAGGTTCATCGTAGCTAACTGTGGAATTATTAAGTTCTAGACATCCATATAAAAGAAGGATTATTATGTTATATTACAAACTAGATCTCTAACAAAACTATATTATATAATAATTTTTGACAATATATATTTATTTTGAAAATATATATATATTTCCAACAGAAGGGAAAAAGGTCAGTAATAGTAAAATGGAGTCAGGAAGATTAGGGGGCATTTCAGCAGTTAAAATTACCTGTGTTGGTTGTACCAGATTTTGTAAGACCTTTTGTGGTTGAAATGGATACCTTTTATGTTGGTCTAGGGCCGTCCTATCACAGCAGGTTGAGGGTCAGGAACATACCATTATGTATTTGAGCCCAGATGAGAAAAATTACAGTATTGTAGAGCATGAGTGCCTTCTTGGTCATCCGTTAACACCTATTACAGACTATACACCCCTCACCTGGAAGGCAAATGACACAAATTCTAGGTTCACCTGCTGGTCCCTGTCCCAGGAGGATTTCAACTTCACAGTACAACATAAGAGCGTGAAAGTTACAAGGTAGTGAGATGCCCTCTCCAGGACACACTGGTGGCAGATGGTGTCCATCCCCACAGCTCTGAATGTGAGGGGAGGGGTCCCATGGCTTGTCTGGAAAGGTCTTGGATAGCACCCAAGCCAAGGTGCTTTCTATTAAGGGCTCCTGGAAACTGTGTGGTAGTCTGCCACACAGTTTTATGAAAAGCTTGTTTTAAGTCATAGAGGCCACAGAGGAGTTGGGAGGGTTCTTTGGCCAACTGGTTCATGTCTGGGTCTTCATCTGAAGCTGTCACGATTCGAACCCAAGGATGCTTTGGTGTCTGGTTGCAGCTCTGTCTACTGCGCCACTTGAGGGTTTGCCTTTTGCACTCTGTTGGATTCCTTGGACAAAGATACCTTGATACTTAGTATCTTGCTGAACCTTGAACTCCAGGCCCCTTCCATGAACTTCCTATTTAAGCCATGTCTCTGAAATTTCCTGTTGCCAGATTGTTGTGCTCTGCCAATATCTTGCCCTTCCTGCTACTGTTACATTGCACTCTCCAAACTGCTACCTGTGTACCTACCCTTGGCTGCTGTTTAAATGACTACTCTTCCTCGCACTCCGTCTCCAACTCACACCATTGGCTACCAACCTCGGCTTGTGCTTTGACTACATTTGTGTTTTATCCTTTTCTGCTGCTTGTGCATAGATCCTGGACTGCTTCCGCCTGTGTTTGCTTGCTGTTTCAGCCACTGGACTCCGAGCCTGATCCTTGCAAAAGCACAAGTTACATAGTTAGCTAGAAAAAAATCCATCAAGTTCAACCACTAGGAACATAACATTTTTCAGATAAAATAGTTGATCCAGAGGAAGGGAAAAAAAGCCTGGTGAAAACAATCCCTTTCTTATACCATGAGGCAATTATTGTTCCCTGGATCAACTGTTTCTGTTGTTACTAATTTCCCCTCATAGCGGAGCTCCTTCATTCCTTTTATTAGTTTAGTTGCCCTTCTCTGCACTCTCTCCAATCGCACAATGTCCTTTTTGTGAACTGGTGCCCAAAACTGGACGGCATATTCCAGATGTGGTGTGACCAATGCTTTGTACAGGATTATGTCTCCATCTCTGCAGTCTATTCCTCTTTTAATACAAGAAAATACTTTACTAGCTTTAGATATTGCAGCTTGGCATTGCGTGCTTTTATTAAGTCTATGATCTACCAGAACCCCCAGATCCTTCATTACTGACTCCCCCAAATGTATTCCCCCTAGATGGTATGAAGCATGCATGTTCTTACCCCCAAGTGCATAACTTTACATTTATCTATATTAATTGTCATTTGCCTAATGACACTCAAATCTATCCGTCCACCCCTGATTTGTCTCCCCCAGTCCTGAAGGTTGCATTTTGCCTTTCAGCCATCTAATCATGGTTTCTGTAACTCGGCCTGAATAGAACAGAACTTATTAATTTCTCCCTTCTCTCATTCCCCATCTTTTCAAATGTATTATTATTTTTACTCAACACTGTTTATATAGCACCAACATTTTATGCTGCGCTGTACATTAAATAGGAGTTTCAAATGACAGACATTGACACAAGAGGAGGAGAGGACCCTGCTCCAAAGAGCTTACAATCTCAGAGGTGGGAAAGCAGCATACAATAGGGGGGAGGATATGGAATGGTGGGTGAGTAGTGGGGGTTTAAGAGACAGAAGAAGATGGGTAGGCAAGATTGAAGACATGGATTTTAAGGGCTCTAGAAAAGTCATGGAGCTGTGCATGTGATGAGGTTATGAGTGAGGAAGTCATTAGTAGGTCATTGGAGGAGCGAAGAGAGGGACAAAGGGAATATTTTTCTATCAGGTCAGAAAAGTAAGTGGGACAATACCTGTGGAGGGATTTGAATGCAAAGCACAGGAGCTTAAATTTGAACACAGCTGAACAAAAAAAAATGTTTTCACTTGCCAAAGGTTTTTCAATATATTTAGTGTATTTCTGGTCTGCTGAATTCAGAAATGACATCAGCTTCATTGTATTGGCTCTAGTTCTTTTGATACAGGAATCGGAATAGACGATTTTTCCAATTATCCGATTATCATCAATTTTTATTTACACCGATGTTTTGCATTTTATATAATAGATGTAGCATTATTTTCATTTGTCATCTTTTTATTCATACATTTTCTTTTTTTACAAAAATATGATTTATTGAAGAAGAAGTTGTTTGAATGACCCCAATGTATTTTGTTACATTTGTGATGAATATTCTCAGCAAAAACAAAGAAGAAACATTACAGAATTAGTGAAACAAGCATATCTTGTATATTTTAGTATTAAACCGGGGGGACCAAGATAAGTATTGGGCCCCCCATATGGTATGCAGAACTTGTGTAGAGTGTCTACGTCAGTGGAAAAATGGAAAATTGAAAAGTTTAATGTTGGTGTACCTATGGTATGGGGAGAGCCCAGAAATCATCATAATGATTGTTATTTGTGTGCTGGGAATGTAAAAGAATCGTTACAAGAAACACAAGTGGGAGTACGGTGATATGGAATCAGCAAGACGACCTGTGCCGCATGGTGCTGATGTTCCCATAGCAGTGTTCAGTCCCTGATATTCCTGTATCCGACATGGAGGATATACAGGGAGTGTAATCCAGGAGTTAGCAGTGAATATGAAGTGAATATGTTTCATCAAACCAGCAGTTCTCCCAAGAAGATCTCAATGATTTAATACGTGACCTAAGTCTGTCACAACAATCATCTGAACTTTTATCATCCAGGCTAAAAGAAAAGATTTGTCTGAGAGCGGAAGATAAAATAACGGTTTATATGACAAGAGAGGTGGCACTCCGACCATATTTCAGTGAAGATGGAGACTTTGTGTTGTAACATCCCTGGACTACTAGCCCATATGGGAGGACCAGAATACCGAGCAGAAGACTGGCCGCTTTTCATAGACAGTTCCACTCCAAGTATGAAATCTGTTTTACTGCATAATGGCAACTGCTATGCATCAATTCCAATTGTCACTCAACAAAACTGCAAAGTGGATACAGAAAGTCCCCATGTTTCATCTGCTGGTAGGTTAGTAGAGCAAAGCAGGATCACTGGAAAAAAGTGACATGGCCTCCACAAGAAAACATGAAAAAAGATGCAGTGATCATCATTAACGAGCCAATGGCTGACACAGCTATTTCATGGTTGTCAGGAACTTCTTGGGTAACCATAAAGCACAAAATTATAAAGAACTGGTACAAAACTTGCTCTTAAACATTAACATTTTTTGTGCTACTATGAGTATAAAGGTACACTATCTCCATAGCCATTTGCAAACATTTCCAGAAAACCTTGGCGATTTCAGTGAGGAACAAGGGGAGAGGATCCATCAAGATATAAAGGTGATGGAAGAAAGGTATCAGATGGGATAGACACATGATGGCAGACTACTGCTGGAGCCGTGAAATCATACAAACTGCGTTTTTCAGTGACTTCTTTGTGATTAGTTCTGTAAATATACTGATTAGAACATATTTACATTAAGTATACGCAGGAATATCTAGTTTAATTTTGCATAATTTTCATTCTTTAGTATTTTTCTATGAGGTTATTATTGAGGTCATTATTTCAAAAACTAGAGCCAATCTAGCAAAACCAATATCATATGTGGAATCGGTGCATCAAACATAAACTAAAATGACTTTAATCTCTTTGGCAGGAAAATGTTTTTTGACCAGTGTAATAGAAAGAAATACTGAAAGTCCAGTGAAAAAGCAGTAATCATGCATTTATAGTTATGTGCACACACTTACAGCTCTATTTGTTCTAATAAATCACAGTTCTCCATACATACACATACATGCACAAATACTCATAAAAATGTACTTGTAAAAAGCAATTTGCCTTTTTAAAGCCTCAAAACAACTTCCTATTATGACTCTCCTAATTCAGATGTATATTAGGAAGATCTTAGTGAAGCTTATTGCAGCATACAGCTTTGAAACTTGTAGACGTTGGTTGAGTATTTTTCAATAAAACACACAAATTATTCTCAAACTTACTAACCTAAGGTTATAGGAGACAAGTATGTTTATTCCCAGGTTCCCAGTAAAATGCTGCTTCACACAACTCACCTCCACCTGTGTACAGACAGCAAGAAGCTCAAACTGTAGGTTTGCAGAGTTGGAAAAACATTGGGGTAAAATGGTGGACCGATATGGCCTAGGGACAAATCTAGCTGTGGGTGTAAGCCCTTGGTTCAGCACCAGTGTTTGCCAGGCTTCAGTCCCGCAATCTTACCCTGCACTCTGCCTATAGCAAGCCCCTGCACAGCTTCGGGAGCTAGATGTGTCGTCCCAGCACTTGGTTACCCCCAGGACTTGTGTGTGCAAGGGATAGCGTCTCGGGAAGGGCCGATAGAGGACCAGGAGTCCACAGATAATGCAGTACAAATTCTGCAAATGTTGTTTAATTTTTTAGGCCTGTAATTCTTAGGAATAACTTCCAGGTATGATAAAGATTGAAACACAAATCATAAATTATATTTTAATAAATAATTATAATACATTTTATAAATAAAATTTAAATAAAATAAACTTAAATTAATTTTTTTTTTAATTTGTTTAAGCAAAGGCACAATAATAGAATAATCTTCTGGCAAGTGGGATCGTCAAGTTTTTTCTCCATCCTACGTCACCCGATGTCATCCCTAGGTCAGGTGTAGCAGGATGAAGAACCCAGAAAAAGAGACAAAGATGGAGGCACCCAGAGCGCGGGCTTCGGGATAGATGCGGGACCCAATGCAGAACACCCCGGATAGATCGGACTGCCCTGCGGGATTTAGGGTAAGTGTATTTTTTTTTTAGGTGTTTTCAGTTTAGTTCCTGTTTAAATGAAACTGGAATCTAATAGGTCATTCACCCTTCTCATTTTGTCCTAAATTTTTGCTAAATTTCCACTTTATTGTAATGAATTACCTAAAAGTTTTCCTAAGTATTCACTGGGAGTTTAAAATGTATTTTTGTTTCCATCAAATGTACACATTTGTGTTTAGAAACTTGATGATTCCCTATCCTAACCTTGGTTTGATGTTTTCAGTAGAGCATGATTATGGTCCTCCTCTTGATTTGTGGAATGCAGGATGTATTATGTGGCCCCGCCGTCCTATTATGCAAGGAAACACTGAACAACACCAGATAACTCATATCACCTGATAAAAATAGTATCTTACAGAAGAAAGGTTGTAGTGAATAACGCATGTGTGCTGGAGAAGTCTTCCCTCAATAAATAAAAAGTATTTATTCAAGGCACACAAGAATACAATATGCTAAGCAAGTTCACAAAGTAAATAAAAAGAAAGCATATGAGGATATGACCTGATAGATGATATAGATCAGTGCATGAGAGAATACAATGGTCCAATGTCTCCGAACCATCAAGAGTAGCTCCTTTTATACAAAAGTTTCCCATTGACATACATAATGTAAAATATATGATTATTTCTAACATCAGCCAGCTGTTTGGTTCCATCACATCTGAGGTGAGTACTAGGGTGCTTTGTGATAATTTTTTATTGCATTGCCTTGCATAGAATAATCCTACTTAGACAGTTTAGACAGTAACATACACACGGTAAGACACACGTCTTAATAAGCAGGTTTTTATTTGAACCTAAAATCAATATTTAAAACATCCAACACAGTATATTCATCACCAATAAGGTCGCAAACTGAGTAACAATGCAATAATACACATTATTAGTACACATTTTAGATTATTTTAAAGTGAATAACCACAGAATAAATACAAGTACAAATATAGAGGTGTACACACATATATTCATATACATATACATATATTTCTGACAATATTTTACCTATAATATGTGGAAAATTACATACTGGGGCATATTCTTTTAGTTAAGAAAAGAAAAAGCTTTAAAGTGTAAAAAAGGGAAAACAGTTTAATGACCATACTTTTATGGAGGAACTACATTTGTTACATTTTTTTTTCATAAGCTTTTCTTTATTAAAGGATATAAAATTACAAAGTGGTAGTATTAAATAAAAACAAACATAAACATAACAAAGTTGCACATATCTACTTTTAACTTAAAAATGAAAAAAAAAAGACACCAATAAGGTGACTATATAGAACAAAACAGACAAAAGAAAAGGAAGAAAAAAAGAAAAGAAGTATAGAAAAGAAGGAAGTACAAAGTACAAAAACAAATATATACCAGTCAATATCATATACAAATACATTATATTTCCAATGACGGAAAAGAAAAAAGGAAAAACAATATCTTAAATACAGCAATACATCTTGCCATATTCAGCTACACACCTAAGCCAGCTTCTCAATTTAAAGGGAAATATTTATGACACATTTCTTATGAGTAGACCACACTTCCCAGTTCCTGATAAACTGCTTAAACCTATTTTGAGTCAAAGCAAATTTTCGTTCATAATAGCAGTGAGCATTAATATCTTTTACTACCTCATCACCGTGGGCATATTCAGACTTTTCCACATACGCAGTATAGACAATTTGGCACTTAGTAGTACATGAATAACTACTGGTCTAGCCGGTATAGGGACTGTGTCTAAACCTAAATGTAGAATCGCTAACTCAGGGCTAGCTTGAATATGGGTCCCCGAGATCTCCGAAACCAAAGTAAAAATTTGGTTCCACAAAGATTGAACCGATATACAATACCATAGAATATTTTGTACTGTACCAAGTCCACCACATTCTCTCCAACAGACATTTGTGCTAGAATCTGAGAAATGTGCCAGCCTAACCGGAGTTAGATACCAGTGATTCACCACCTTCTGGTACATAGCCCAATGGTCTGCACATTTAGTAGCTTGATATGTCACATTCAGGGTGGCTAGCCAAGTGCAATTTGGAATTATAAGGTTAAGTGCTTTTACCCATTTTTGCATCGCCACTGACTTCTGAAATCCCAGGTTAAAACTAAGTAGCCTTTGTTCCCTAAAGCCAAATTATTGAAATAAAAGAAAACAGAATTATCTATTGGGAGTCTATCAGATAAATCCAGGGTCAGCAAACAGTGTCAAATTCTCAGATAAGTGAAAAATTACGTAGATGGCAAATTATAGATCTTTTGCAGAGACTGAAACGTTTTATATTTCTTAAAAATATATAAATCTTTAATTTTAGTAACTCCAAGATTATACCAATAAGATAGATTTAAATGAGGGATAAATACTTCCAAAATCCTCAAATCTGGGGTAAGCAGCATAGTTGAATGCATATTCAGATCATAAATCCAATATTTACCCCAAATTTGAAGAGTTGCCTGAATAGTGGGGTAATCATTAAATGGCATGCGAAACCCCATTTTTATTGCAAGTAATAGCCGTTGAAAACAAGAATGATTGAGAAATGAGAATTCCATCTCTACCCATATTTTGCTAATATCCTTATTCCATCAATGTTTGATCTAGTAATATTGAATACTAGGAAGGCCCATGCCTCCAAGTCTCTTTTCCTTAATCATAATTAGATAGTTGCAGCGTGGCTTTTTGTTGAGCCAAACATATGCAGAGAGATATTTTTGCACTTGGGCAAAAATTCTAGCAGGTACTGGAATGCTGCAATTCTACCGGCTATAGAAAATTCTTCTTTTTGGAGAGATAGCAGCTCAGCCTGCAAAGATAGCAAAAGCTTTTTATAGTTACATTCGTACATAGATGCAGTGTTAACTGGTAAAGTTATGCCTAAAAATGAGATAGATACCATCTCCCATAAAAAAAGGAAACTTAATACGCAATGGTAGTACCTTTAGTTATATTTAATGGAAGAATATGCGATTTGGACATATTAAGTTTATAGTAAGAAGCTTTACTATAGTGGTTAATGATATCCAAAACTGCATTCAGGGATATTGAAGGCTGTGTCAATATTAGCATAATATCATCAGCAAACAAACAGATTTTATGCTCTCCACCTGCTATCGGTATGCTACGGATCATCACCTCCGACCGTATCCTTTCTGCCAAATGTTCAACCAATAAGGTAAAGGTAATAGGTGAAAGCGGACATCCTTGTCGTGTGCCATTTTTAATATCAAAACTAGAGGAGAGAGCACCAGATGTAAACACCCTAGCACTTGGAGTGGAATATAGAGATAAAATAGCCGATTTAATCCAACCAGTTAAACCAAATTTATCCAACACCGATGATATGTAGCCCCAATGCACTCTGTCAAATGCCTTCTCGGCGTCTAAAAAGAACAGCAGAGGAGGACATTTGAGCAAATCGCAAGGTATTAATCAGTCTTCTAGTTCCATCAGGAGCCTGTCTGTTCCTCACAAAGCCTACCTGATCAGGAATAATTATATCCGGGACTATCGAAGCTAACCTATGTGCCAGGCTTTTTACATAAATCTTAACATCAGAATTGAGGAGCGAAATTGGCCAATTTATAGCGAAATTGGAGCTGTGTGGTCTTTCCCCTCCTTAGGGATTGTAACAATCATTGCTTGAAGCATTTCCTTTGGAAACTCCCCTAACCTAGCTGCTTCATGAAATACATTAACTAAATATGGTGAAAGTTGCGCCGTGGAGAGTTTATAGTACTCATTGGCAAATCCATCATTTCCCAGAGCTTTTTGGTTTGGTAAAGATCTGATAGTCTTATCTATTTCAGCTACTGTAAACGGTGTGGACAGATATTGCAATTGCGCTGCTGTAACCGAATTTAAAGAGATGGAATTCAAAAAATTTCCTATGGAAGCATCTGTCGGCTGGAACGTATCACTATCATCTTTTAAGTTATAAAGACTCCTGTAATAGGTACAAAAAGCTTCCGCTATACTTTGAGGGCTAAAAGAATATTTATTACTAACAGGGCTCAGAATAGAAAAAATATTAGATTTGGTTCTTCTAAGTTAATTTTCCTGGCCAAGTGTGCCCCCGGTTTGTTACGTTTGTATGATGCAGAGAATCCAGTGCCAGTCCCTCCTACACTTGATGTCACTGACAGTGACATGTCGGATGAGGAACAGGAGGATGATGTCGATGTTAATGAATGGTATGAACCCCAATTTGAAAAGGGTAAGCCACATTTTATAAGCCAATCAGATTTAGATGATCTAGTAAGGGACTTGTCTTTGTCAATAAAGAAGTCTGACCTGTTAGCCTCCAGATTAAAGGAGTGGAATTTGCTACAAAAAGAAACAACAACTTTCGTAACACAAAGTTCACAGGTTAATACAAGCTGGAAAACGACATTTGCTTCTGTACAAACGTGAGTGGTCTGATGATGGAGTTAGGTTGTGAATACATAGCAGAGCAGTGGAGATTGTTCTTAGACTCGAGCAAAGAAAGTTTGAAAGCTGTATTGCTGCATAAAGGTAACAAAAAATAATTCTGTTCCTCTTGCCAATGCTGAGGGAATGAAAGGGACATACAAATTCATGGAGGTTTGAAATTGATTAACTATTCAGAACACAAGTAGAACATTTGTGGTGACCTGAAGGGGGTAGCACTCCTTCTTGGCCTGCAATTGGGATATACAAAATATATGTGCATTCTGTGTCTGTGGACCAGTCGTGATGGCTAGTGTTGGTTGAAAAGCTCACTATTCGATTCGACTGCTATTCAGTCAAATAATGCATAGTTATTCGGGTGATCGAACGTCAAATTCAAACTCTATTCAATGGGGGAAAAATTTGGGTTGTTTTTCGGGACAGTGTAGAGCTTCTACAGCCTGTAAATGCATTTAAAAAAACATGTCAAGACCTCCCCAGCTCTGCACAACACTGTACAAGTAAAAAAAAAGTCTTTTTTCTGTTGCTGGCAAGGGCATTTTATGGGGGGGTCAAGGGAACATGCTGGATTTTACACAGTCTCTGAGTAGAGGCAGAGAGGGGCATGAGGGGGTTCCTCTGGTCCAAAAATTAGCCACCAGGTTTCACCGCTCTGTTACAAGTCATACACAGGCTTCTGAGTACAGGCAGAGGTCTCTGAGGGGGGTCTTTCAGTCCAAAACTGGCCAGCTACACAGCTCTGTTCTAAGTTACAAGTGACAGGTGGCAGCAGCAGGAGGAGGAGGCGGTGGGCACTGAGACGGAGCGGGGACTGCATTGGTAACTGGCATCTAGAGCTGGGTGTAGTGCATCATCAATGCCACCTAGATGGCTGTAATGCCATATATATGAATCGAGTACTGACAGGTGGCAACAGCAGGAGGAGGAGGCGGTGGGCCCTGAGACGGATAGTAGACAGCATTGGTAACTGGCATGCAGAGCTGGGTACTGGGCAGGCGGCATCAGTTACAGCGTGAAGAGGAGGTGGTGGGCCCTGAGAAGGAGCAAGGAGGGCATTAGAGGTTAAGGTCATCACCTATATGGACAGTGTTGAACCTGTAGCTATTGAAGACATAAATGGATGAACGAGATTCCAATCTGTCCCTACCTACTATGTAGCGAAACCACATGAAATGGAATGGGCTTGGCAGAATCAGCAGGGAAAGAACACCCTGTTGAGCTTGAGTCTAGTCTGGCATCTAGAGCTGGGTACTGGGCAGTGGGCAGGCGGCAGCTGTAACAGCATGAGGAGGAGGCGGCAGGCCCTGAGACAGAGCAAGGATGGCATTAGTATCTGGCATCTACGGTCAGGTACTGGGCAGGCAGCAGCATCATTTACAGCAGGAGGAGGAGGCGGTGGGCTCTGAGACGGAGTGTGGATGGCATTAGTGTCTGGCATCTAAAGTCAGGTGCTGGGAAGGCGGCAGCATCATTTACAGCAGGAGGAGGAGGTGGTGGGCTCTGAGACAAAGTGTGGACGGCATTATTATCTTGCATCTAGAGTTGGGTACTGGGAAGGCGGCAGCAGTAACAGGCAGTAGGAGGCGGTGGGCCCTGTGACGGAGCGTGGACCACATTGGAGGTTGAGGCCATCACCTCTATGGACAGTGATATATAGAATTATATATAGAATTTTTTATGGTCTTTTGGATCGATACCAAGTGCTATCAGAATTAAATATGTGTAGAAGGTGTAGCTATTGGGATGAATGAGATTCTCACTGTTCCTACAGTGGCAGTGGGCCCTGAGAAATAGTGTGAATGGCTGTGTTACTCTTCCTGCTCATGATACCTGATAACATCCTATATACACGAGTTGATGATGACAACGTCGGGGTGAGGTCCATGTTGGAAGTTGGCCAGCACCCTCTCTGTGTACTCCGAAGAAACACGGGTCAGGAAATAGAACCGTAAAAGTTGGTGGTCAGTTCTGTAATCACACACTTGGCTGTAAATTATGGCATTGTGCATTTCACCCAGAGATCCCCCAACGTGTCGTTTGCAAATAACATCTCGCCCTTCCCTTTCAGCTGCTACTCAGTCTGAAACTCATCATTCTGCAGTATTTTCCCAAGATCCTTGTTGACGGATCTTTGAATAGAGCCTCCCAGAACGGCCAAATAATTGATGAGGAGAAGTCTCCGGACGTGTGCTGAGCTCAATAACTTCATGGCTCAATGTGGTCATCCAGGACCTCTTGGTTCACGTTAAATATACCGGTGATTCCCATCTCATCCCCCCAACATATACAGAGGGACCGCTGTCCCACTTCCCAGTTCTGGGGTAACATACGCAGAAATTCAGTCCGATAAAGCGTTGTACCGATGGATGAAGCAGCAGACGTTGGCTTCTACAGTCAATCACAAATTTCAGATTACACACTTCGGGGTGTCATTAAAGATGCACTACACCCAGCTCTAGATGCCAGTTACTAATGCCTTCAACACTCCGTCTCAGGGCCTGCAATCGAGTGAAAGCACATGAAAGGAAACGGGGCTTGGCGGAATCAGCAGGGAAAGAAAATCCTGTTGAGCTTGAGTCTAGCCTGGCATCTAGAGCTGGGTATTGGACAGTGGGCAGGCAGCAACAGTAATAGCAGGAAGAGAAGGCGGTGAGCCCTGAGTAGTGTGGATGGTACTGGGAGGAGGAGGCGGTGGGCCCTGAGCAAGGACGGCATTAGTGGTTGAGGCCCTCACCTATATGGACAGTGTCGAAGCTGTAGCTAGTGGAGACATTGCTGTAAAGGGGACTGCCGTTTCCTATCTGCTAGCTGTAACTTTCTCAAATGCAGCATGGACAGCCTTGTTAACTGGCGTCTACAGCTGGGTACTGGGTACTGGGAAGGCGTCAGCAGGAGGAAGAGGTGGTGGGCTCTGGAACAAAGTGTGGACGGCATTAGTAACTAGCATCTAGAGTAGGGTACTGGGCAGGTGGCAGCATCAGTGAAAACAGGAGGAGGAGGCGGTGGGCCCTGAGAAGTGTGGATGGCATTGATAACTGGCATCTAGAGCTGGGTACTGGGAGGAGGTGGGCCCTGAGACGGAGCAAGGACCGCATTAGTGGTTGAGGCCATCACCTATATGGACAGTGTAGATGCTGTAGCTAGTGGAGACATTGCTGTGTAGGGGGTGGTGGGCTCGTGAACAAAGTGTGGACGGCATTAGTATCTGGCATCTAGAGTTCGGTACTGGGCAGGCTGCAGCATCATTTACAGCAGGAGGAGGAGGCAGTGGGCTCTGAGACGGAGCGGGGACTGCATTGGTAACTGGCATCTAGAGCTGGTTACTGGAGAGGCGGCAGCATCAATAACAGCAGAAGAAGGAGGCGGTGGGCCCTCAGACGGAGTGTGGATGGCATTAGTAACTGGCATCTAGAGTTAGGTACTGGGCAGCAGCAGTAACAGCATGAGGAGGAGGCATTTAGCACTGAGACGGAGTGTGAATGACATTAGTAATTGGCATCTAGAGTTGGGTACTAGGCAGGAAGCAACAGTAACAGCATGATTCGAAGGTGGAGGGCCCTGAGACGAATTGTGAACGGCATTAGTTTCTGGCATCTACAGTCGGGTACTGGGCAGGCGGCAGCATCATTTAATTTTTATGGCTTTGGAGAATAGCAAAGTGGGATCGGAATAAAAAAACTCAATTTTTTGGAGAGAAATACTGAATTTTTTATGGGTTTTAGGACAGATACCAAGTGCTATCATAATAAAATATCTGTATTTTTATTTACAGAAATACATACATTTTTGTTTTTTTTGTGATAGATTGCAAGAGGTATCCTAAATTATACCTATTGTAATATATTACAAAAGACAGAAAAATTTCTATATTTATCCATAAAAATACAGATATTTCATTCTGATAGCACCTGCTATCTATCTAATTAGCCATAAAAAACTGTATTTCTCTCTAAAAAATACTGACATTTAATTATGAATCATAATTAAATATCTGTATTTTTTGGAGAGAAAAACATACATTTTTATGGCTTTTTTGATAGATAGCAAGTTGTAGCCTGAATTAAATATCTGTATTTTTTTTATATAAAAACAGAACTTTTGCTGTTTATTTTGATAGATAGCACGTGGTATCAGAATGAAATATCTGTATTTTTTACAGAAATACATACATTTTTCTGTTTAATTTGATAGATTGCAAGAGTTATCATAATTTATGCTAACTCTTGCAATCTATCAAAATAAACAGAAAAATGTATGTATTTCTGTAAAAATATACAGATATTTAATTCTGATACCATTTGCTATCTATCAAAATAAACAGACAAATTTCTGTGATTCTGTTAAAAAAAATACAGATATTTAATTCTGATACCACTTCCTATCTATCAAAATAAACAGAAAAAATGTTGTATTTCTTAAAAAAATACAGATATTTAATTCTGATCCTACTTGCTATCTATCAAAAAAGCCAGAAAAAAATTCTGTATTTCTGTAAAAAAATACAGATATTTATTTTTGATACCACTTGCTATCTATCGAAAAAGGCAGAAAAATGTATGTATTTCTCTACTAAAAATACAAATATTTAATTATGAATCACACAGCTCCAACCCATGTCGCTTAAAGCAGTTGTTTGGCTCCCATGGCTGGTGAAACTGCCACAGGGACCCCTCCTGCTGCTGCTGCTGCTGGCAGTCAGAAAGGCTGAGCACAAGTCCCTTACAAGCACTTTTTGGTAGTGTAGCATTTTAGGTCCCCTGTATTGGGGCAAAATCAGTTGTTGTATCTCAGACTTGTAATGTGGATCCAGTAATGTAGCAATCCAATAGTCATCAGTCTTTTTTTTTATGTGTTGTATGCGTGGATCTTTGGCTATGCACTCCTGCATGAAGGCTGTCATATGGCTCAAACTACCCACAGCTGAGGTAATTCTGGACCCACACTCCTGTGGGTTGAAGAGCAGCACAGGGTCATCCTCTTCATCCTCCGCCTGGTCTTGCCATCCACGGAACATGCCGCCCTGTGTTTGGGTGAATGTATGCCATGTACACTCAATATCCTCCTCTGCCACTTCCTCCCCTTCTCCCATGCCTGCAATGTCCACCTCATCCTCTTCCACCTCCTCCTCTTCCTGGATTTGGGGTGCACTATGCCTAGTAGGGACGCATGTCTGAGATGATGTTTGATCTCTTGATGCAGCGTCCGCTCGGTGTTGTGTACGAGATCTACCATCATCTGTTCCAGCAGGCATATGATGGGGATGGTGTCACTGACACAGGCCTGATCTCTACTGATCATCCTGGTGGCCTCTTCAAAAGGTCACAATACAGTGCACAAGTCCTCAATTTGCAGCCACTCCACAGGGCTGAAGAAAGGTAGTGTAGGTATACGTGTGAAACGAGCAGACTGACGCGTAATCCACCACCGCTTTCTGTTGTTCAGCCAGCGGCTGCAGCATGTAAAAGGAGGAATTCCAATGTGTGGCCACATCACAACCTAACCGGTGCACTGGCAGGTTGAGATTTCGCTGTAAATCCACCAATCTGGCACTGGCTGTGTACGACCGGCGGAAATGCACTGACAACTTTCTGGCCTTCAGCAACAGCGGCTGGAGGCCTGGGTAATTCCGAAGGAAGCGCTGTCAGGTTCATGACGTGAGCCAGGCAGGGTATGTGTGTGAGTTTCCCACAATGCAGGGCTGCCAGCAGATTGGCCCTGTTGTCACACACAACCTTGAATGGTTGATGTCTGTTAGGAGTTAGCCATATGTCCTCCTGCTCCCGCAAGGCACCTAGACTGGCTGCGCCCACGTGCACCGAAATAGCAAGCTGCAGGTTGTTGCTGGCAGTGAACAGATGCTGCCGAATGGGAGGTGCTGGGTCTCTATGGCAAAGTGTCCCAGAGGAAAAGGCACAAGATTCAAAGGGAGGAGGTGGAAGTGGAGGTTGAGGAGGAAATTGCATGGCCATGTGCTCTGGGCGGAGGAAGGTATGCAGGCCTTGCTGCAGCTGCATCTTCCCCTGCTGCCACCAAAGTTACCCAGTGAGCTGTATAGGAAATATATCTTCCCACTCCATGCTTGCTGGACCAACAGTCGGTTGTCAGGTGCACCTTGCCAGAAACTGAGTGCTGCAGGGCCATGGACACATTGCTCTGCACGTGTTCATGCAAAGCAGGAACACATTTTTCTGCAAAATACTGTTGCTTAGGCATAACGTACTGTGGGTTCGTGCAGAGGAATGCGTAATGGAACGCATTGGAGTCCACCAGCCTGTAAGGGAGGAGCTCTAACGCAATCAGCTGTGCAATTGCCGCATTGATCAGCTTTGTTTTGGGGTCATTTGACAATCTATCTGACTAATAGTGTGAGTGTGACACAGTCTACCAAAGTAAAGCACTTTTTTCACTTTGACAAAGCAAGCCAAGCAGCACAGAAAGGTTGTGATGCTATCAGCAAATCTCTGTCAGGAGTGGTAAATGCAGGCACGCCCTGGCATTATATAGGCCAATGGATGCCTGTGTGGCATGCAGTGACCGACAGCCAATCGGCTGCCTGCCACAACAAACATGGGGGGGGGCATCCCTGCTGTTATTGGAGGGCCCTAGGCATCATGGGGGAAGTCCCTAGGCATTGTGGAAGGATCGAATTCAGGGCTTCGAATTCAGCAAAATTCGGGTCGGGTCCACCCGAATTCGAACGGTCATATTCGGGTCGAACATTAGGACGACCCGAATTCGAAAAACAATACTAGTGATGACAGCAACCATTACAAAGTGAAAGAATGGCAACCCAGACCTGAACACACTGTTGGCCAGTATAACGTGAAGCCTAAATCTCTCATTGATCCACAGACAGTTTACCTTCCACCACTTCATATTAAACTTGGTTTAATGAAAAACGTTGTTGCAATGGATCGTGATGGCTTGGGTTTTCAGTATCAGAAGGACAAGTTTGGAAAAGTTATAACAAATGCTAAACTGAAAGCAGGCATTTTTGTTGGTCCCCAAATCCGCAATTTGATGCGTGATGCCACATTCAGAGACAAACTCAACCCACTTGAACTTACTGCTTGGGATTCATTTGTGGTGGTTGAAAAAAACTTTCTGGGCAACTAGCGAGCTGAAAACCATGCTGAACTTGTAAACAACATGCTAACAGCATACCATCAACTTGGCTGCCAAATGTCACTTAAAATTCATTTCTTACATTCCCACAAAATTTGGGTGATGTGAGTGATGAACAAGGGGAGAGGTTCCACCAGGACATTTCTGTTATGGAAACAAGATATCAGACATAAGATGTGCAACCTCAACATGATAGGCGGAAAGCAACAAAAGCAAGTGCCTGAAACACTTCTGAAGTGTATATGTGTGTTAAACAAGGACTTGTTGTTGCATAATAAAACTAAGTTTTTGTAATGTCATGGAACTATGAGGCAAAAGTTAGTTATGTATAGAGATTACATACCGGTAGTAACTGCGGAACGAGAGAATGTAGCTAATTGCATCTATACGCATAATTAACTCAAGATCCTGATGTCCTAGCCAGAATACATAACATAACATAAAATAAGTCCATCAAGTTCACCCACTAGGGAAATAAACATATCCCAGATACAAAACCCTATAAGGCATAGTTGGTCCAGAGCAAGGCAAAAAAAAATCCTGGTACAATTTGCTTTACCAGGGGAAAAAAACTCTTTCCTGATTCCATGAGGCAATCCGATGTTCCCTGGATCAGCAGTCTCTGTTATTTTTACTTTAAATCCTTATTACCCAGTTATATTCTGTGCTTCTAGAAATCATCCAGCTTTTTCTTAAA
>NC_092865.1:75242906-75263261 GCF_032062135.1 Pyxicephalus adspersus | reverse complement strand
TTAAATGTCATTTGTCACTTGGCTGCCCAATCACACAGTACATCCAGGTCTGCTTGTAGATTATAGACATCCTGTATGGACTTAATTCCATTACATAGTTTGGTGTCATCTGCAAACACAGAAATGGTACTTTTAATTCCAAACTCTATATCATGAAGATGTTAAACAGTAACGGTCCCAACACTGAACCCTGGGGTACACCACTAATACCCTTACACCTTTCAGAGTATGAATCATTACTCATTAGAACTCTCTGGATTCAATCTTTAAGCCATTTCCCTATCCATTTACAGATTGACTTTTCTAAACCTATCGACCCTAACTTGCATATTAACCATCTGTGGGGTACAGTGTCAAATGCTTTAGCAAAGTCCAAGTACACTATATCAACTGCTACTCCACTGTCTACCTGTTTACTTACTTCCTCATAAAAAGAGAGTAAATTTGTTTGACAACTTCTGTCTCTCTTGAAGCCATGCTAACTATCACTTATAATATTATTTTCTAGCAGAAACTCCTCTGTGTGGTTATTTATTGAACTCTCTAAGACCTTTCCAAATTTGGACGTTAAACTAACGGGTCTGTAGTTACCTGGTAATGACTTTGCTCCCTTTCTGAAGATTGGAACCACATTGGCCTTACGCCAATCCATCGGTACCTTGCCAGTGACTTAAGAGTCTCTAAAAATTTGAAATAATGGGTTTGAAATAACTGATCCCAGCTCTTTGAGGATACGTGGATGATCAGGTCCTGGTGCTTTGTCGTCCTTAATTTTTTCCCAGCTGTTTCTCAATCATATCTGATTTTCTTAATCATAATTCTGAACCATTGTGACTCATTTAAGGCATTTACATTGCTATTATGAATTTGGACATGAGCTCTGCCATTTTCCTTTGTGTACACAGAGCAAAAAAAAGTCTTTAGTAAATCTGCCTTGTCTTTATCCCTAGTTACCAACCCAGAGACATCCTTTAAGGGGCCGACATTTTTTGGGGGGTTTGCCCTATTTTCCTTTGCAACCTATCTTTCATTTTGAAGTTTTGCACATTTTATCTCCTTTTTACATCTTTTGTTATATTCTTTATAGGTTTCAAATGATGAGGGTGATCCTTCAGTTTTAAATTTTTGGAATGCCCTCTTCATGTTCCTTATGGTTTTTTAACATCAGCTGTGAGCCACATAGGTTTTAATTTTAACCTCCTAAATGTATTACCCATTGGAATATATTTTTCAGTTTGCTTTTGTAGAACAGACTTGAAACATTCCCATTTTTGTTATAAAATAAAACAAAATAAAATAAAAGTAAATAACTTGGAAATTCAAATTTATATTTTGTATTTCTCTTGCAATCTATAAAAAAAAGAAAAATGTCGGTATTTCTGTAAAAAATATACAGATATTTCATTCTGATACCACTTGCAATCTATCATATAAGCAATAAAAATTTCTGTATTTCTCTCCACAATTTACAGATACTTAATTATGATACCACTTGCAATCTATAAAAACAAAGAAAAATGTTGGTATTTCTGTAAAAAAATACAGATATTTCATTCTGACACCACTTGCTATCTATCAAAAAAGCCATAAAAGTTCTAGTAGTTATCTCCACAAAATACAGATATTTCATTCTGATCCCATTTGCTTTCAAAAAAAAAGAAAATTGTCTGTATTTCTCTAAAAAAATAAATACATTTCATTCTGAAACCACTTGCTATCTACATAAAAACCCAGAAAAATATCTGTAGTTCTGTAAAAAATAGAGATGTTTCATTCTATCACTTGCAAACAAAAAAGCCATAAAAAATTCTGTATTTCTCTCAAAAAATCTATCAAAATAAACATAAAATGTTCTGTAATCGCGTAAAAAAATAGATATTTAATTCAGATACCACTTGTACCTATCAAGAAAGCCATAAAAATATCTGTATTTCTGTAAAAAATACAGATATTTAATTCTGATACCACTTGCTATCAGAAAAGCCAGAAAAGTTCTGTATTTCTCTAAAACAAATACAGAAAATTCCTTCTGATACCACTTGCTATCTTTCAAAAAAGCAATAAAAATTTCTGTATTTCTCTCCAAAAATTGCAGATACTTAATTATGCCCCTCTGTGGTGTCCTGATTAGTGTTGGAATGAATGGAGATAGTATTTCCATTCAACCTCTATTGCCCTCGTATTGCCTCCAGGATCAGGGGAGCAGAGCTGTCAGCATAAAGCTCCGCTGATTGCTCTGCTCCCTGAGGAAAGGGAAAGACTGATCAGGATTTCCCTTTCCTCAGCAACTTTATGCTGACAGCTCTGCTCCCCTGATCCTGGAGCCAATACCAGGGCAATAAAGGTTGAATGGAAATACTTTCATTCAAAATAGGTGCATGACAAGGGTAAATGATCAAAATGATCCAAATAGTCTTTACCATGCCTTTCAGCTGGCCCTGTTCTTTTCCCATTTGATGCTGAGAAGCCAAGAACTTCTTCCACTGAGATACATTATTGGTGGTCAGAGTGGGAGTAACACCACTGATCAGGCAAAGAACAGGAACAAGAACTGCCAAGCAACATTACGACTAGGTCAGCCTGGGTGTAGCATGGGACCACAACACAATCCGGTAGTCACTCAGCAGCAAGGTACCGGTCCATCTTTCCTTTAAGGGTGCTCTGGTGAAGACCAGAACACAATAAATTTCACAAGCAGTACAAAACCAGAACATATGATATGTGATATGCTATGCACAGCAGATATGGGCAAATTAATTTTTGTACAATATCTTCAGTAATAACTATACCTTGGCCATCTCTTTAACCCCCTAGCATTCTAATTCTGTCAGTTTTATTATGCAAAAATTGATACAATTTTTTTGCTTGGAAATTTGTTGTTTATATTGTGGGCCTGTAATTCTTAGGATTAACTTCTGGGTATAATAATTATATTTATTTATTATATTATAATCATAAATTATAATATAATAGATAATTATTAATAATAGTTATAAAAATATTGAAATAATAGACCACAACAATGTAATTTATCAAAAAAAAACTAATTTATCCAAAAATTTAACTGAAATTTGTCTAAACAACGGTGCAATATTAATATAAATAATAATATTAATTAAAGGTAGATTTTAGAAAAAAAAATTTACATTTCTAGCAGACATCCCCAGCGTGGTAAATTTTGAAGCAGGGTGCTGCACAAAGTCCAACATCACAGTCAGGACAGTAGAACCTGGTTTCCTTGTGGATCTTCCTTCCTCTGTCATTGGTCTTTGAGCAGCAAACCTTTCTCTCGGTTGGTGGGATGAATTATGTGAAGTGACGGCCGGTCAGGCGTTCTGGGTTGACAATGGTGGAAGCACGACGTCCAGGTCTATTCATAGCCACTGATGGTGTTTGGTGGTTCTTGACTATGGATTTGGAAACTTGCTAAAAAAATTCTGAATGATTCACAGGCCTCTGACTATTTTTTCTGTACAGAATGTAGGCATTCCATAGGCACTGCTCAACTAGAAGCCTGAACATCTTTTTGTAATACTTCCTTTGCTGTTTCCTCATCGTTGGATAGAATATCATGGCTTGGTCAGCTCTGTCCACACCTTCCATGGGGTTGTTGTAGTCAGTCACCACCTGTGGCTTCATCACATCTTTCCTACGTTTTGTGTGTACCAGAACGGTGGAGGCATCATGGGCCGTACTCATCAGGCACACATATTTCTTGTCACACCATCTCAGGGCCATCATCTTTCCTTTCTGCCAGGCAACAATTTCAAAAACTGTCTTCAGCTTCCCTTTTGCAAACAGTGCTGGCAGGTTGCGCCGGTTAGCCCCAACAGTTCCATAGACATCTGTTCTGTGTTGCAGAAGGAACTCATAAAGCTCAGGAGAGGTGTAGAAATTGTTAGTTGTGACACATTATTGTCAGTTGTGCCCTGATTTAGCAATGGCTCCATAAGAGATAGCACTGAAGATGTTGCCAATCCATAATGGCTGTATCTGGGGTTGAATTTTTTCCCTTTTACAGTGTAATGTACTATTTTCCATATGTAACTAAATGAGGATTCGCACAGCATATTTGTTTTCACACCAAATCGTGCCCTCTTTGACGCAATGTACTGCAGCTTCCCCTTGTAAGCTGAGCCTTCCCTTGTAAGCCATTAGACTTTCGTCAATACTGATGTCTCTGTCTGGCACATTGATTTTTAGAATCATCTGAGACACTTCCCAAATTTTCTTCAGTTTTGGTGCAGGATGGGTAGTCTCATTAAATTCTTGTTTGTGAAGTGCAGGTACTTCATGATGAGGGAAAATCGGTGTTCTGGCGTGACTGTGCCAAAGAATGGAGTTGCAATCATTTTATATTTGGACCAGTACCACTTCTGCATGGGTTTGCCCACAACTCCCTGAAAGATCACCAAGCCCAAAAACAGCCAAATGTCATCCTTGGTCACAGGTTCCCACTTTCTGCTTCTTGCAAATCTCAGGTGTGGAGCGCCTTGTTGTTGTCCAGTGTACCTGCATAAAACAAAATAAAAAATGTATTTTAGGATATGTTCTTTTATAGTGTGGTGAAGGTTGCAAGTAATATGTTAGCAAACACACAGCAGTGTAGCTCTTTGCATAAAAAAAAAAATATTTTTTTTTAGAATATGTTCTTTATACAGTAGTTAAGGTTACAAGTAATATGATAACAAACACAGAGCAGCATACATGTTTGCATAAAAAAAACACAGAGCGGCTTACCTGTTTGTCTCAAAGAAGAAGATTTCCACCTATACATAGGTTATATATCACGTAGGCTACATCCCTTATTAAACCCAGAAAAAAGAATATAAGGTGAAGAACACTAATTTTTGCAGCGGGATTTTTGAGGCCAATATCAACAACATATATTATAAAAATAAGAAAATTTGTTATTATATTTACATTACAAGGCTCATTTCCAGTACATAAAGCCACATAAAAACCATTATTAACAAACAAAGGGAGTGGGAGGGTCATGCTGCTGGAGATATATGATACAAAATATAATCTTATATATGAAGGTTTTCTGGTGGTGGTGGTGACAGGTCCCTGTCTGGAGGTGAAAAGATGGTTACCATTGACTGGTGTGTATGTGCTGAAGGGTGGGACCCGGGCTGATGACGTAGGAGGATCTTCTCTTCATAAGAAACAGAATTGATACATGAGACGCCGACTGCATGTAGGGGAGCTGGTGTGTAAAGGTGTGGCTCAGTGAGATTTCAGCACGGTATTATTGTTTGCTTCAAGTTCCATCCAAAATTGTAAGTAAAAATTGCTTACTATTGAGTCTTTTTGAAGTCTGTCATTTTTCTGGGACTTATGGATTCATTCCCTTTTTTTAGGACTAATAGAAATAACATTAAAACTTAAGGACTTCAAAATTGTAATAACAACTATATGTGATTTAAAGTAAGTGAGTTGCTAACCCCAGTGAATGTGCACAAAGTGGTGAAAAATAATTACATATGGGTTGGTTACCACATTATCACTGTGGTGGTTTTAACTATAACATTAACCATATGCTGGCATGAATGTAAAGAGGTATGCATGTTGTATAACCAATTAAAAATTAATTTGTCGGCATCGCAGTTAAGTTGTTTGGCAATGGGACCTGGAGCATGGTTTTGCAACATTGCTTGGAATCCATACAAAGTGGGCAATAATGGGCTATTAGGAATGATTATACATGTAGAACATGAAGGGACAGAAAATTTAAAACGTTATCATATTTATGTTGCTACCAGATTGATATCAGAGCAAAACATATAACAGTTTCACTGCCATGACTACTGATCTGTTCCCCACTACTGATCCTAACAGAGAGTGTTGCTAAGAACAGAAGCTTTAGGTACATTGATGTATAATATGTTTAGTTTAATGTAATATTTTCTGTTAATGTAGTAATAATTTAATTGATGATAATAATGTAATTTCTTTATGGTTGTAGATTCTCTCTCCTCTCTCCTGAGGAAGCGGCTATTTCCACGAAACGCTTACAGAATTTACCCGGAATGTATCCCTCACAAGGACACTTTGAAATGAGAGATTATTGTGGTTAATAATGGTTTTTATGTGGCTTTATGTACTGGAAAACAAGCCTTGTAATGTAAATATTAATAAAACATTTTATTATTTTTATAATATATGTTGTTGATACTGGCCTAAAAAATCTCGCTACAAAAATTGGTGTTCTTCACCGTATATTCTTTTTTACCTGTTTGTCTCCCCCACAATTTTTTCAATAACTTCATTGGTCAAAAACAACTTCAGGTATGCCAGGGGTTGTCCCATTCAGCCTCAATTTTCATCCCAGGTCCCAGGGTAAATGGAAATCTTGGCGGTGCTGCCTGGTCCGCATCAAGGTCAGTAGGACACCATGTGCGCTCAGCACTGACCTTAGGTTAGAATCGTCGCTCAGGGGGGGCTTGGCCGGCTGATGGCGGAGAAGGACGCGTGGTAGCACAGCTCCGCGATCTGAAGGGGGAAAAGCCACATTGATCAGCATAGCAGTGCCTTACCACGTACGGAGATGGGACCCAAGATGAAGGGAAACCAGAAGGGACGGTCCGGTGGGGAGATACCGGCCCCTAGGGCCATTCCAGGGCTGTTTCTGGCCGGCAACAGGGCCGCGACTGACCAGGCCGCAAAGCCGCCGCCTCAACTTATTGCAGGATCCGGATCACGTGGTGACGCGGACCGGACCGGACCCTCCCCGTGATCGCAGCACAAGCATCTGACCCAGGTCACATGGACCAAGCGAACACAGCAGAGCCCCCACCAGAACAGGTAACTGACCTCCCTGCTTCTAATCAGTTGAGCCCCAGTGATCTATCTTGTTCAGGAGTATATTCTAGGCCTCTATTTTCCCAAGAGAGAGATGATGATACCTGGGATTGGAAAGCCCACCTCAGAGCGCTACCTACTCGTTCTGACTTGGATCATAGTATTGGGAGGCTGGAAGCAAGCTGTAAAGCAGAGTTCCATCATATTCAACAGACCCTGCAACAGGTGTCCAGTACTACTACCGTGCTTCAGAATACTTGTTCAGAACTTTCTTCTCAAATGGCCTCTCATGATGCTATCCTAGAGCGCCAAGCCGCACAAATTAACATGCTCTACTTAATGCAGGATGATGCTGAAAAACGTAACAGACGCAATAATATCCGCAACCGCGGGATACCAGAGACAGTACCAAACTCTGAGTTATATAATGCCACATACACTATCTTCGACAATCTTTTGGCGATCCCCCCGGAAATGGATATTGAAATAGATAGAGTGCATAGAACCCTGGGCCCTCGGGGGAGAGATCCCCAACGACCTAGGGATGTGATCTGCCACATCCATTTCTACAGAACTAAAGAAGACATCATAAAAAAAGCTAGAACTGCCAAAGTCCTTGAATATGCTGGAGCCCAAATACAATTGCTGCCGGATTTGTCCAAACATACCTTAGATCTGCGGAGAGCAGTGAGACCTCTATTGGATGTGCTCCGGGAACGGAACATCCCCTATCGCTGGGGATACCCTTTTCATCTTATTGCTAGATCTGGCAGTAAAAATTATTTTTTCAGAGGTCCTGCGGACTTACTACAATTCCTGAGGGACCTTCAGCTTCCTGACATAAGACTAGCAGAGTGGCCTACAGTACCTCTATCCCTGCCTATCGGGGGCCCCAATCGCATGGATCAGCGCCATACTTCATCTTCTACTCCTCCTGATCGTCCACAAAGCCCAAGACGAGGGACAGACTCTTTTCCATCTGCATCGACCGAACACTCTTAACAGACCTCCAGGTTATGACGGATGTATGGATGACAGCCCCGCAGCCCGCTTTGGTTGGACTCGGCAGATCGATGAAAAGTTTTTCATACTTATGTTGCCTTACAAACTACAAATTACTCTATACCCAAATTTGTATAAGGACATCTATATACCCTGGACATTCTAATGTTATGTTCCCTTTGGCTCGAAAGGCCACCTCCACCAAGGCCTACTGTCGGGTCCTCTTTTGGGTAATGTATGGAGTCATTGTACTGTATATGATCTCGTCATAGTACATGTTATGTAACTTAGCAGATTTACATATATATAGAGTGATATGTAAGTAGGCTGTTTTCCGGAGGTAGATCACTAGTTACTGGATCCTGCTGAGGACATCAGTTTTGGTTTAAAAAGGTTTTTAATGGGATGCGCGGGGGTGTCCACGGTTATCATTTATAGAGAGGTGCTTTTACTATTTTTTCTTGATTTTCGTATTGTTCTGACTGGTGTAATGTTCCTAATACTTACAGCTATGCCAGGGTCCCAGATGACCTACTATATTACTGGCTTTTCCCCCGAATAGATCTATTTATAACGGTTGTAATTTATTCTCCTATCGCTCGGCCATATTACCCCGCATAGGAGTTCCGCCGGTGAAGGCGGCAAATAAGGAAGTTCCTTATTTTTTTAGTTTCCCATAGACGACTGGGAACTAGCCCACCCCCAGCCAACTGCTGTCCCGAACCCTAATTTTGCCCACCCCTACCCGACTGGCCTTGTTAGTTAAATCCTGTGTCCTACCCACTTAATAGTGGTTACTTGATATATTCTCCAACAGGAATAAATATGCTACCTACTCAGCCAAACAACTCACGAGGATTGAAAATACGTTCCCTTAATGCCAAAGGACTCAATAGCCCTAAAAAGAGATCCCAACTTTTATATGGTCAACACAAGTCTAGAGTACATATTTTAATGCTTCAGGAAACACATTTTTCTTCTCAAAAGATCCCCTCTTTGCACAATCGCTATTACACTACATGGATCCATAGCTCCAACCCTGATGGTAAAACTAAGGGGGTTTCCATAGCCTTTCACAAAACTATCCCAATTCAGGTACTGGACACCTGCGTGGACCCGCATGGGAGATATGTTTTTGCTAAGGTTTCCTTATGGGAAAGGAAGTACACGGTGGCATCATTTTATTCTCCAAATCATCAACCGACATTAGCGGCTGTCCAGTTCCTGAATAAACTTACTACATTTGCAGAAGGAACCTTGATAATCGGGGGGGGATTTTAATTTTCCCCTTGACCCTAGAGTAGATACGTCAACGGGTCATTCCTCTTTATCTTACTCTAAGTTGAATGCATTTAAAGCCAAACTAAATGATCTCCAACTGATTGATGTGTGGCGAACCCTGCACCCTGGTGACAAAGATTAACTGTTTTACTTTAACCCCCATTGCACCTACTCCCGAATTGATTATATTTTTGCTAGCCATAGGATTCTGGACTGGCACCCTGAGGCAACTATTGACAGCTGCCCATGGTCTGACCATGCCTCGGTTTCCTTAATTATTCAAATCCCTTTAGTAGGTTCCCAGGAGTGGACATGGAAATGTAACGACTCACTGTTTAGGGATTCCGTGTGTGAGGGGGCAGTTTTAGATACTATAAGAAATTTTCTAAAAGACCATGAAGAGGACGAGACCCCATTACCCTTTCAATGGGAGGCTCTTAAAGCAGTGCTCCGTGGGGTTTTAATCCAACAGGGGTCTAGACTTAAAAAAATCAGATGCCAGGAGATAGCCCTTACGCTTAACAATATAAGGAAATTGGAAAGGTTACATAAAAGTAACATGTCCTCAGATGTGTTTGCTGACTTAACATCTGCAAGAAGACGTTTATTGGAACTATATGATTTGGCTCACCAAAAATATAGAGATAAATATCGTAAATCTTTCTACCAATATAGGGAAAAATGTGGCCGTCTTCTGGCAAGGGGGCTTCACCCCAGACCAGCTGCCACGTATGTCCCACATATCAGAGATACTAAAGGTAATGTTACGGCCTTCCCTCAGGAGATCTTATCAGAGTTTCGACAATACTATGCTGGTTTGTACAATATCCAAGCTGTACTGCACACTCCTTCCTCCCTCAGGGACTATATAGAATCCACTGCGTTACCGGAATTAGATCCGGAAGTGTCCGCGAGTTTGGAATCTGCCTTCACGGTGGAGGAGGTGTCTGCGGTAATTAAAAATACTCCGGCTGGTAAGAGCCCAGGCCCGGACGGGTATACACCCAAATTTTATAAGCTGCATGCCGAGATTTTGACCCCGTTTATGACAAAGGTGTTTTCCTCTATATCGGGGGAATCTTTTTTCCCTCCTCAAAGCTTGGAGGCACATATTACTGTTATCCCCAAACCCGGTAAGGACCATTCGGTATGCTCAAACTACAGAGCAATTTCTTTAATCAATGTGGATGCTAAACTCTTTTCTAAACTGATAGCTAACCGACTGTCCCGGCATTTACAGACTCTGATTCATACAGATCAAGTGGGCTTTATTAGTGGAAGGGAAGCCAGGGATAATACGCTGAAGACTATACTGATCACTCATGCAGCCAAAATGGCCCAGACCCCCATGTGTCTGCTATCAGTAGATGCAGAAAAGGCGTTTGATAGGGTGAATTGGTCATTTATGTATCAAGTGTTGCGCCAGATAGGTCTGGGCCCACTGATGATAGCCAGGATAGCTGCATTATACTCATCCCCTACGGCTCGAGTAAGAGTTAATGGAGGCCTGTCAACTCCATTTCCTATTGTTAATGGTACTAGACAAGGATGTCCATTGTCCCCTCTATTGTACGCTAAAGTGATGGAACATCTTGCGGTGGCGCTGAGGTCAAACCCACATGTGCAAGGGATCCAGATTGGGAAACAACACTATAAACTATCCCTATTCGCTGATGATTTGTTAATGTATATATCATCCCCGCAGACTTCTATCCCTGCAATTTTAGAGGAATTCGAGAAATTTGGGATACTGAGTAATTTCAAAGTAAATTTCGATAAATCCGAAATGCTCAATATTTCGCTTCACCCTACTCAGGTACAGTTCCTCAGAGATCATACTTCTTTTAGGCAATGCAATTAGAAACTTAAATATTTAGGAATCTTTATATCAGCTGACCCAGCTAAATTATTCAGATATAATTGCGAGCCACTGTTAAGTAAATTAAAGATGGAACTAGGCAAATATGATTTACTTCCTCTTTCATGGTTTGCCAGAATTAATACCCTTAAAATGGACATTTTACCCAAAATGCTGTACATTTTCCAAACGATTCCGTTATATTTGCCATTGGCTTTTGTAAGCAAGCTACAGCAACTTTGTAGAAAGTTCTTATGGAAAACAAAACGTACGAGAATAGCCTTTCGGTATATTATCAGACCTAAAAATCTTGGCGGAGCGCGTGTTCCTGATATTAGATCTTACTACAGAGCAGCTCTGTTGACCCGTATAGTTGATTGGTTTCACAATAGCGACAGGAAAAGTTGGGTAGTATTGGAAAATGTACTATCCCCAATTGATCTATGTTCTATACTATGGGTGGATAGGTCTAAGCTGCAATTGCTTCAACCGTTACCAAGTATTACTTTTGACCTTCTAAAGGAATGTGACAACCTTATTAAGACAGGTCATGTGTCTTCTAAAATAGGAACCATGACCCCCCTATTTGACAATCCCTCATTTCCACCGGCGATGAAAGCTAAAAAATTTTTATCTTGGTCAGCTCAGGATAATAGGCAGATATGCAGTATACTCCAGAATGAAAGAATCCCACCTTTTTCATCGTTTGACACTAGGGTGCAGAGGCTTCCGACAGCGTGGTTACTATATAACCAACTGTTATCTTTTATCTCGACTTTTCTGGCCATGTATTCCACACAAAGGAGCCCCACGGCTTTTGAATCTCTATTACGCTCACCGAACAGGCCGATCCACGTGATATCGCAGATTTATGAGATCCTGATTAAACTATATGCTGACAAAGTTCCCACCTACACAAGGTACTGGGAAAAAGAATTGGGGGTAGCTATTTCCCCGTTAGAATGGGAAAAGGCATTTATTTTAACTCACAAAATGTCACTCCCTTGTAAGGCCCAAGAGATCAATTATAAAATTATCTCCAGATGGTATCTATGCCCCACAGATACCCATCGTATGTTCCCTTCCCTTTCTGATAGGTGCTGGCGTTGCCATACCCAACAGGGCACAATGTTACATATTTGGTGGGAATGCTCCAGTATCCGTAAGTTATGGACTCAGATAGTGGATATTTATAACTGTGTGACTGGCTCGGATTTGAGGATAACCCCTCAAATAGCTTTGTTATCCATCCTCCCCGCGTCTATAAAGGCAAGTAAGAGAGATGTGTTTAGGCATTTCCTTACGGCTGCCAGGACAATTATCCCCAGAAAATGGAAACAGACCACGGTACCCACCATGAAAGATTGGCTGGCAGAACTAGAAAAGATACAGCACTTGGAAAGGCTTGTAGCGGAGGACGACAATAAGTGGGAGCAATACAAGTTGATATGGTCTGCCTGGGATTGGTTCAAGGAATCAACCCAATTTAAATTACTTTGGCAGTAATTTAATAGAGGATACAAGAGATGTTGAACTTGTCTTAATTAGGCACATAGTAGATTGGTAGAATATATATGTAATAGGCCAGTCGGGTGCTTCCCCCCCTCCTCTTTTCCCTTGCCTAATCTTTTCTCCACCCCTGGGCTACTCCGTTGTTTGTCCTTCCATTTTTTTTTAACTATTTTTGCATAGAGATGATCTGTTGTATTCTCCGGTATACCCGGGGAGGTTTCTGGTATTTGATTTATTAGATCCCTTTATTATGTCAGCTCCCTTATTTTAGAAATGTTCAGTCATATGCTATGTATGTCTCCTTCTGTGTTTCCCCATACCCCTTGTTTTTCTTCCCCTTTGGTTATCCCCATTTTCATCAGAACTGTTATATAAATGTAAAATGTCACTTGTATCAAAATTTGTGATTGTAATGGAGGGCCGTGAGTTTTCCATGGTCCTTCTTTCTCCTTTGTTTATGTATGTGATATTTTCATTAAGTGTTCTGTAATACTGTGTTAAAATAATAAAAACAGATTGAAACAAGAATCGTCGCCCAGTTCACTTTCGCTGTCTGATGACAACGTTCATGGTGAATTACTATTGCTCGATTGCACAAGTGACTGCAAATCCCTATCGCTGCTTTCAAGTTCCTCCAAAACAGCGCTTGCGCCGGCGAGATGCCATTTGGATGCCATGTGGTCAAGTCTCCAGTAATCTACCAGGAAAAATCAAGGTCAAAAACAAAGTGATCAAATTATACATTTAGGAAATGATGAAATAGATCAGAAAAAGTTCAACAAAAGGTCAGATCAAGGTGAGGGCTAATAGTGAACAAAATGTAAATCAGGTCACTGGGAAATGATGTTTGGTGCACTAAAATATGTATATATTTGTACATTTATTATGTGTTTTTTGGTGTTTTAAACTGTAAGAACTATTTAAAAGCAGATTACATTAAAATTTGCTTTAAAATCTCCCGCCCAGCTACACCCCCACAATCCATCACGCCACTCGCATCACCCGGAAAATGTCACATCTTCCCAGGTGGTGCGATTGGGGATGTCCCACCCTGCCTCAACCTCTAAATCCACCAATGCTGCTGCTCGCATCACCGGGTGATGTGAGCAGCAATAGTAAATTCTGGGGGGGAAATCACCACTGGCATCACCCCCGGAATTTTACAATTGCTGCTTGCATCGCCAGTTAGATGCGATGCACAATGCAGAAGTCCTACATTGTGCATCGCATCTAACTGGTGATGCAAGCAGCGGTGTAGCTGGGGACCCCGGGTGACATTCAAAAGCAGATTACAGAGTAATCTAACGAAACAGACGCCCCAGTATCAGAGTGGGATCGTTGGATCACTGCTGGATCACGGGTAGCGGGTAACAGAGGCTTTTTTCTTACCCCGAGTGAGACTCGGGATTACCGCTTTTGCATTAAAAATCCACCCCCAGTCACACTCAGGATTACCACTATGGGATTAAGAAATTTAGAGAAAGAACTTCTCTAAAGTTTTCTGTGCTTGACAGTTGCAATGTTCTATCCCATTATCTATGAAATGTCAAAATAGGTTTGCATTTACATTCCAGAACCAGAAAATGTGCTAAGAAAGGTTTCCACTAGTTTTTCCACATTACTGCATGTTTTTTTCATCTAACATTAGCAATAGTTTACCAGACGCTTTCTATGGCTATTTGCAATCTCTTTAACATGCTGTGAAAATCTGCAGAGTAAATGTATAACAACAAAAGTTGTTATTGAATCTCCTCTGAAAACTCTATGTACCTGTATGTAAGAACGTACATATGTTTACTAGATATGAGAGAAATGAAGCTCATGAAGTGGAATTCGATACGAATTTCAGGAAAAATTTGATTTGCAATGAATGCAAATTTCCTCGGACTTTGTGGTAAAGAATCTCAATGGCGGCTAAAATGGTGGCTACACATGTGAGGACATGGGGCAAGGAACTCTGGGAAGGTGGGATGACCCATATTGCCATGCATGCAGCCAATCAGCAGCCAGCCAGCCCTGTGATGCCATAGCCCTATAAATAGCCTCAGCCATCTTGGATTAAGACATTTGACAGCTTTCTGAGTGCAGGGAGAGATGTCTGCAGGGACTAGGGAGAGTGATTGGAAAAAAAAAATGAAAAAACAATTTATAATTACAGGGAAAGGATAGGGAGGAATAATTTCACAGCATCTTGAAGTGCAGGTAGAGACGTCAGAAGGTGCTAGGGACAGTGCTAGAAAAGTCATTTAGAAGTGCAGGGAAAGATTATTTGGGTATCCAAATAGTTATTATACAGCTCTGTCATTCCAGCAATTTGTTCTTGTTATTGGGGTGCAGGTGCTATTTTGAAAAGCCTTAAGTGGTTTATATATTTGTGGGAAAAGAAAAATATACACGCATTTCACTTCTGCAGTTGTATGTGGTGAAAGCGTTTAGTGGCCTATTTCAGTACAAAAAGAAAAATATATTCTCAGTTCACTTCTGCAGTTATTTGTGGTGAAAGCGTTTAGTGGCCTATTTCAGTACAAAAAGAAAAATATATACACAGTTCACTGTTGGCGTTATTTGTGGTAAAAGCGTACAAAAAGAAAAATATATTAGTCGCATTTAGATGTGTTTTAATTTGCTTTTAATTTATTTAGTTCAGCTAAAAGGATGTCAGACAGAGAAGTGCCAGGCCATGCACAGAGGAGTGGCATAGGCCTAAATGTTTCTGGCACAGGCAGAGGTCGCAGCAGAGTAAAGGGGCATGTCAGCAGGAGTTGCGGCGAGAGTCCTGGGCTCCCAATGTCATCTAGCGGTCGTGTCTTGACCAGCAACCCAGCGGTCCTTGATTGGTTAACTTGGTCATCCACTTCATCCCAAGTGACATCAGACACCCCCAGCAAACAGTCGGTGGGTTCATCAGACACAACCCTTAGTTGGCATGGCCCGGGAGCAGGCCCTGTGCCCTCACCTGTCCTCAACCTGCCTCTATCCTTTACTCTTCCCTCAGCCACAGAAGTATTGTATGCTGTGGGCTCAGCTCCACTATACAGCGAGGACGAGCTAGTAGAGGACAGTCAGCAGCTACTGCCCAGCCAGGTTCTGGAGGAGACATCTACCGCTTCCTCCGCTAGGTAGGCAAGTAGTAATGAGGAGAGTGGCTTGGGAGCTGGTGTTGCAAGCGGTCAGGCTCCTGACCCAGAGACAGTTGAGGAGGAGATCAGTGACGTGCAGACACTACTCGATGGTGATGAAGCCGATTGCACTTGGGAGCCGGGTGAAGAAGGGGCTTCATCATCATCAGGATAAGAGGCTGGCAGCTTGCCCGTGAGGCAGCGGCTGAGCAAGAAAGGTGGTAGTATGGCTGGGAGTCAGCAGGGTGGCAGCAGTGGGAGGTCGGGAGCCAAACATGCAGAGTGTTGGGGGGAAAATCACCTACTCGGCGGTGTGGGCAGAAGGTGAAACGTGGCCAGGGTGCCAACGTTGGCACCACTGCCCTGCGTCAACATATGCAGCGTCACCATGAAGTGGCCTGGGAGAATTGTGGCTCCGATGTGGTGGTCCAGCCTGCCGGAGCAACCGCTGCATCACCCAGTGGCACGCAACGTGTTTCAGCCAGTCAAGGCTCCATCACCTCAGCTGAAGGGAGCTGTATGTCATTTCCATCTTCTGCTGGTTCAGATGCTCCTGCTCCTCCCCCTCCTACTCCTTGTCAGTCATTCTGTCAGCAATCCATCACCAAAGTGATTGCCAAGAGACAACAGTATGCGTGCACTCATCCAACGGCGCAGAAGCTAATTGTGCTCCTGTCCAAGTTGGTGGTGCTGCAGTCCCTCCCTTTCCAAGTGGTGGACTCTGCACCTTTCAGAGAACTGATGGCTTGTGCCGAGCCAAGGTGGAGAGACCCAAGCCATGATTTCTTTGTGAAAAAAAGCAGTATCAGCCCTTCACAGACCTCGTGGACCAGTGGACCAGTCCTTGAACCTGTCGGTGTCTGCCAAAGTACACGGCAGCACCGACATGTGGAGCTGTAACTACGGTCAGGGACAATACATGTCCTTTATGGCTGAGTGAATGTGGTTCCTGCACAGCCACACCAGCAACTTGGCCAGGTGACACCACTTCCGCCTCCACGTTCTCACGCCACTGGTTCTGCGACAACATCCGCCTCTGTCTCCTCATCCTCCACCGTGTCCTCAGCCTCCACTGCAGGGACAATTCACAGTGCCCCTCCCACATACCACATGTTCAGGGCACGGTGGTGTCACGCTGTTCTACACCTAGTTTGCCTAGGTGAACGGAGTCACACAGGGGAGGAACTGCTCTGTGTGATTCATCAAGAAATCGAATCCTGGCTTTCTCCGCGACAACTCAAAATCAGAACCATGGTGACCGACAACAGGAAGAACATGGTGTTGGTGCTGTGTCAGGAAAGACTGAGCCATGCGCCCTGCATGGCACACCTTTTCAATCTGGTTGTCAGGCGGTTACTGAAGTCTTCCACCCATCTGCAAGACATCATAAAAATGGCCAGAAAACTTTGCATGCACTTCAACCACTCGTACATCACAAAGCACACCCTCCTTAAGCTGCAGCGGTAGAACGGCATCCCCCAACTTAGGCTGATATGCGAAGTTTCCACCAGTTGGAATTCCACCCTCCATATGTTGTACCCTCGCTACCAGTCCAAAATGGGGTCCTTTTTACACCCGCTGAGAGGGAGGAAAAACTGAACTTCTACAGAGACATCCTATGTAGTCAGTTGGCTGCTGCCTATCTGGGCCATCATTCATCCTCCCACAGGTCTGATCGGGGGAGACCTCTGCACTCACGTTCCACTGCCATGGCTGCTGTGGAGGGTTGGGGTGGCAGGAGCAGTACCAGCTCCATCAGCAGCAGCCAGTTCAGAGTCGATCATAAGCAGTTTTCTTCACCTGCATAGTGAAGAAACTACTCACCAGCTGCTAGACATAGAGCAGAACCTAAACCAGTAGGTGGCGGCATACTTGGCGTGTACCCTGCCAGCCGTCATTAAAGATCCGCTGGACCACTGGGCAGCCAAACTGGATTTGTGGCCGCAACTGGCTGAGTTTGCCCTGCAAAAGCTGTCCTGCCCGGCCAGTAGTGTGGCATCAGAGCAGTTGTTTAGTGCGGCGGGGTCCATAGTTACCACAAGAAGAACTGGCTTGCCCACCCAAAATGTGGAGGGACTGATCTTTGTCAAGATGAATCAGGTGTGGATCAGCCAGGATTTCCACCCACCAATGCTTGATGCATCTGATTAGATGATCCATGCAGCCTGACCCAAACCTTGACAAAAGAGACCGGTTTCTTCTGGCTACCAGCCTCAGCTACTACTCTGATGATGCCACCTGCCTGATGCCACACATCAGATGCCAAGTACTCCTTCTTTTACCCACCTTCGTCAGCAGGTACTGGTATTGCCACCCACTGCCCCACTCTGTCACTGGGTCACTTCGTGGTCTCCTGATGCTGCTCCTGCATCTCCACACTATGTCACCTTGCCACTCTGTGGTCTCCTGATGCTGCTGCGGCCATCTCCACACTATGTCACCTTGCCACTCTGTGGTCTCCTGATGCTGCTGCCACCTCCACACTATGTCATTGTGCCACTCTGTTGCCTCCTTATGCTGCCACCACCTACAGACTTTGTCATTGTGCCACTCTGTGGCCAGTTATCCCTGTGGTAAATTTTCTGACACCTCCTGCTCCGAATCCAATAGTTACACAGATCAAGAGGCCCCACTTTCATGGTCTTTATTTATAGTGAGCCTTCTGATGCTGCCGCCACCTCCAGACTCCGTCATTATACCACTTTATGGACTCCGCCTGATGCTGATGCTGCCGCCACCTCCAGACCTTGTCATTGTGCCACTCTGTAGCCTCATGATGCTGTTTCCAACTCCACACTCGGTCATTGTGCCACTCTGTTGCCTCCACCTGATGCTGCTGCTGCCACCACCTCAGTCACCCTCTCCACTCTGTTGGGGGGGGCTCTAATTGTATAATCCGTTAATAGAACAGGTTCTGTAGACATCTTTGTGGAATCAGCTAAAGAGGGTGTAAAAGGAGTGCTCTTCTTCGTGACGCTAACATGGACCTGTAGGGCTCAAGTTCATAGTTGACTTATTTGGTCAGTTTTGGCCTTGTGACTGCCCAAATAAGTGAAGTGTGCAGTGATTCTAATAACGACGCCTGTAATCTGCATGTCATACTGACTCACAGTATTATTTTACTACCACAGCAGACTCCCCATGCGTGTTACTGAAAGGCACAGTGTTCTACACCACTATCAAGGCTCTCTGCAGCCTGGAAATAGCCGTTTGTTAATGCTATTCACCGCGAATAAATTCTGATCGAAGCGGCAAAGCGGCCGAATCAAATTTTCGAGAAATTCGCTCATCTCTAATAAATACAGATATTTTCGTTTTTTATACCTTTTCCCTTTTTACCAACGTAGACGGTTTGGTACAGTGAAATTTCTGACTGCTGTAAAATGAATACAGATATTTTAGTGTTTGATACCTGTTCCTATTTTCCATAGAAGACCATTTAGTACAAATAAATCTCTATGCTACTGAAAAATATATACATATATTTTTGTTTTTGATACCTGTTCCTATTTACCAAAGTAGATGGTTTGGTACAGTTAAATTTCTCACTACTGTAAAATAAATACAAATATTTTAGTATTTGATACTTGTACTTATTTACCAATGAAGGCCATCTGGTACAGTTAAATTTCTGTGCTACCGCAAATAAAATACAGAAATTTTGTAGCTTGACACCTGGTACTATTACCAAAGAAGACAGATATTTTGGTGTGAAATTTCTTTCCTACTTTAAAATAAATACAGATATTTTAGTGTCTGATACTGGTTCCTATTTACCAAAGAAGACTGTGTGGCACAGTTAAATTTCTATCCTTTTGCAAAATAAATACAAATATTTTAGTGTTCGATACCTGATCCTATATACCAAAGAAGACTGTTTAGTATAGTTGAATTTCTGTCTGTGTAGTACAGGTAAATAAGAAGACTGTGTGGTACAGGTAAATTTTTCTGCTACTATAAAAAAAATACAGATATTTCAGTGTTTGATACCTGATCCTATATACCAAAGAAGACTGTTTAGTATAGTTGAATTTCTGTCCTCATTTAAAATAAATACAGATATTTTAGTGTTGATATCTTTTCCTATTTACCAAAGAAGACTGTTTGGTACAGTTAAAATTCTGTCCTACTTTAAAATAAATACATATATTTTAGTGTTTGATACCTATTCCGATTTTTTCAAAGAAGACCTCATGGTACTGTGTTACTGAAAAATATATACAGATATTTTAGTGTTTGATACCTGTTCCTATTTACCTAAAAAGACTGTTTGGTACAGTAAAATTTCTGTCCTAATGTAAAATAAATACAGATATTTTAGTGATTGATACCTGTTCCTTTTTAACAAAGAGGATTGGTAGAGGGAAATTTCTGGCATACTGTAAATTAAATACAGATATTTTAGTGTTTGATTGTGATGCGCCTGGGCACACAAACCACAGCCAACTCCAAGAGTCTTTTGTCAAGTTTTATTGGTAGTCATAAAACAAGACAGGGTTAATCACATGTGATTAGTCTAACAGGCGCGACAAAGAGAGGTAAAGCAGAGACAGGTCATAAACAATCCAAGGTCAGGGCAGGCGGAGTTCAAGCAGAATGGAGTATCAGACCAAGTCGCTATGGTAATGACAAAACAGATTACTACAAACTGACACATAGAACGCACCCAGGCACACTGTACTCTCAGATTATTATTATTATTAAACAGGATTTATATAGCGCCAACATATTACGCAGCGCTGTACATTAAATAGGCATTGCAAATGACAGACTAATACA
>NC_092865.1:75237771-75240432 GCF_032062135.1 Pyxicephalus adspersus | reverse complement strand
TGGATATTTTAGTGTTTGATACCTGTTCCTATTTAACAAAGAAGACTGTTTGGTACAGTAAAATGTCTGTCCTACCTTAAAATAAATACAGATACTTTAGTGTTTGATACCTTTTCCTATTTACCAAAGGAGACCATTTGGTACAGTTAAATTTCTGTGCTACTGTAAATTAAATATAGATTTTTGATTGTTGGTTAAATGTTCCTATTTACCAAAAAAGACCATTTGATTCAGTGAAATTTCTGGCCTAATGTAAAATAAATACAGATATTTCAGTGTTTGATACCTGTTCTTATTTACCAAAGAAACTGTTTGGTACAGGTGCATTTTTGCCTGAATAGGTAAAAGATGAGAGGTAGACCCAGGGGAAGGCATAGCGTTGGGCGACCTGCCACATCTGGCAGGGGGCATACTCACCGTGAGTCCGCGGCTGTAGGACAGCATCAGCAGCAATCTGTTGGAGGCAGCAGCACACCTTTTCAAATACGTCTGAGATTTGTACGGAGCACCAGTACGCTGGTACATGTATTGGAAGGACGGAATACAATCAATCATACAGCCACGTCATGTGAAGAGGTTTGTGGACTGGGTCTTAGCGTGTTCAAGAGCAGCAGGCTCTTTATCTGCAGCAGCAGCAGCAACCAGCACAGCCATGACAGGAGCAAACACAGATGTTAGTGTTGCTAATGTGCCTGTACCTCCCGATGACTCTCCCATGTTGTGTGACAAACAGCCTGAGTATCTGTAAGTGCAAAGTTCAGAGCAGGAGGCAGACTTTGAGACCCTTAGAGAATGTGGTCAGGACTTCCTGGGTGAGGCTACTGGATCAGTGGCTGCATTTGCAGAGGTTGGCTGACATGAAAATAAGGATGATGATGATGACCGTGATGTCACCTGGAAACCACCGATGCATGTAAGGTCTAGCAGCAGTTCCAAAACAGATGTAGAGGAAAGGCAGCAGCAACAGACTGGGGATGGAAGGGGCCACAAATCTGTCTCATGTGAGTCCCAAAGAAGAGACAGACGAGTGGGCACAAGCAGAGAAACAGTCAGAAATGATAGGCCTGATTTATTAAAGTTCTCCAAGGCTGGAGAGAACACACTTTCATTAGTGAAGCTAGGTGATCCAGCAAACCTGGACTGGATTTCCTAAAAGTCATCTGGTATTTGTTAGCAAATGTGTTCAATCCTGGGTCTGATCCATTCCAGGTTTGCTGGATCACCCAGCTTCACTGATGAAAGTGTATTCTCTCCAGCCTTGGAGAGCTTTATTAAATCAGGACCAACGTGACCATAGGGGAGATGGAGCTGGAGCAGACGCTAACATTGAATTATGTTGAAACTAGTTGTACTCTTCTTTTAAGTAAACTAACGTCCGCTTACCCCCTTTTGCCTTGAAACTCTTCCTTTCCTCCCTACGGCCATATATCTGTTACTTTGACAGAACGATCTTGTTCTAAGAGAAGCACAAGGACATCTGCCATGTCTGCTAGTTGCTTGCAGTCATGTGATCATGCACTGATCACGCTTTTGAACTGTTAAATAAACTGTTATAAAAACTGTGTGCAAACAATAACCTTTTGAGAGTGATCTAACCACACATTAAGTTACGTGTGTTACACTTCCAGCGCTGTAAACAAAAGTCAAAAAAGTCAAAAGAGAGACAATTGATCTAGGATCAATAGGAGATCGCCTTAACAGTTTGGTGTCAGAAGTGGGATATCTACCTACCTTAAAAAGATCAGGATTGGGTAGGTAGAAATTTTCTTTTCTACCTCTGCCCTCCCCTGTGTCCCTGTAGATCTCTTAGGAACCTAAGCATTGTGGCAGTGTAGACTCTCTCATAGAAGGACTGGGTCCTTAGTTAGGAAGATTTGGGAAATCTTTTATTGAATTTGTGTACACTGATGGCTTCTGTTTAATGTATAGACTATAAGAATTTTAATGTCAATCATTTAGAAGTGTAAGAAATATTGTATATAAGATAAGTTTGTGTACTAATCTGATTGCCAAGGTGAGGTAGGGTCAATCCTCACTGCTGTGGTTGCCTCGGGCAAGCAGTAAGATGACCTAAGTTGCGTTTTGGTACGCGGTCCTGGGAACAGGACGTCAGTGAGCACTGCAGCTACTTGCTGAACTAACTGAACTAACAATAACTGTGTACAACTGTCTGATATTTATACAGTAATTTATACAATGGGGAATTCCACAAAGGAGGAACAGCTCCCAAGTCCACATAAAAAACATGTAACACATGTAAACAAGAAACGCATTAAAATCAGACAGAAACAAAAACTCACAACCATGTCACCCAGTGATGAGGATATTCCTTATATTATTCCAAGAGGCAACTCCTGTTGATTTTATAAATTGCAGAGCAGGAGACTATTACACTGACCCTTTTACATTACATTTGAAAAAGGGCACCGAAAACTTGAAATGCCCTGACCCCTTACCACTGGAAGGATCGTTCTCTAAATTCCATATTATTTGTATCTTAGGAATGTGTCTCAGTGATCGAGACGGATGGGCATATAAATTAGATCCACAAGTTCCCGAGTGGGACCGGCAATACATGAAGGCTTGCGGAGAAGTCTGGTATACTTTGAAAATGTATTGGAAAGATTACCCCCCTAAAGAGAAAACTATTGCCCAAATCAC
>NC_092865.1:75233639-75236706 GCF_032062135.1 Pyxicephalus adspersus | reverse complement strand
TCATTGGGCCAGGGACTGCCCTACACACCAACAGCAGTCAGTACAACAGCAACCACATAGCACGCCAATGCAGCCACATTTAGCTCACAATTACAACCACCCTGTCCCAAAGTACCCCATACAATGGGCAGGGAAACCACCTCAAGCATAGGGATACCCACAGGAAGACTCCACCACGACTATGTTACAAATCCCTGACCAGGCTGATAAAAACCCAACAATCACATTAAAAGTAGGACAGTTCCTGACAGACTTCTTAGTAGACACAGGAGCGACTTTTTCTGTCCTCCGATCCTGGTCAGGTCCATCTACACCTGGTGGGCCCTCTGTGGGAATAAACAGTCATCAACCCTACAAGACGCACACCTCATATTCCCATATGTACAGTACATGGAAAATACATTACACATCACTCATTCAAGATATTACCTTGCTGTCCAGTTAACCTGTTAGGAAGAGACCTAATGGGAACTCTGGCAATGTCACTAGTTGTTAACCCAAACGGAGGGATTAATGTCAATAAAACCTTGCAACTGCCCTTTTTGTATTTTCCAGTTCCTGACAGCACATGGTCTACCGGACCATATGACGTGGGATTCCTGGACTGCACCCCATGTACAGCACTCACAAAACCACATACACCAATATACCAAAAGCAGTATCCTTTAACTAAAGACAAGGAATGTTCCTTAGCACCCATTATTCAATCTTTCTGCCAGCAAGGCATACTTAAGAAAACCTGCTTTCCTTACAATACTTCAGCAAATCCTGGCTCATACCGTTTTACACAGGATCTCAGAGCAATCAATGAGCTGCTTACACCCCTGACACCAGCCATGTCAGATCTTATTACCATCCTACAGCAGTACCGCTCGAGACCCAATTTTACAGTGGTATTGATTTGGCCAATGCATTTTTCTCAATACCATTATCGCCTGAGACTCAGCCCCTAATGGCTTTAATTTTCATGGGACAGCAGTACACCTGGTGCCACTTGCCCCAGGGTTTTGTTGACTCACCCACATTTTTCTCAGTTGCCCTCCAGCAGGTCCTTGCCAACTGGCAGCTGCAACATGGTTCAACTTTATTACAGTATGTTGATGATCTATTTAGCTGGATATGCCATGGTCCCTGACACAGTCCTTGAAGCTGCCCCACTCTCTGTTATCTCTTCCCAAGCCGCAGCGTTGATAGCACTCATCAGTAGTGTTGTTGTTCGAATTCGGGTCGTCCTAATGTTCGACCTGAATATGACTGTTCGAATTCGGGTGGACCCGACCCAAATTTTGCTGGATTCGATGCCCCGAATTTGACCCTCCCACAATGGCTGGAGACCTCCCTCATGATGCCTAGGGCCCTCCAATAACAGCAGGGATGCTCCCCTCTATGTTTGTTGTGGCAGGCAGCCGATTGGCTGTCTGTCACTGCATACCACACAGGCAGCCATTGGCCTATATAATGCCAGGACGTGCCTGCATTTACCACTCCTGAGATTTGCTAGCATCATAACCTTTATGTGCTGCTTGGCTTGCTTTGTCAAAGTGAAAAAAAGTGCTTTACTTTGTTAGACTGTGTCACACTCATAATATTAGTCAGATAGATTGTTGGATTGTACTGTATTTGTGCAAACCTGAAATCTACTGTACTCAGATAGGAAGAGTGTTTCACTGTTAGCTAGATAGATAGATAGATACACGCAGCAAGAGGCAGGGTCCCCTCGCTGACTGCGTGCACAGTATCACACTTGTACTGAGACACAGACACACAGACGCAGTGTATACTGCAGTATATATTTTGTATACTGTGCTGCATATTACAAGCGTCACTACTGAAGCTAAGTGCTGAATACAACGCACACAGCACACTTGCATTTTTTGTGTCAACCCCCCCCCCTTCTGCCCCAATATAAAGAAACACTTACTGTACAAATTTACATATACATATAGCATATTAGCTACAAAGTATTTTGCAGGGTGTTAAGCCACAAAAAAAAAATTTCTACAATGTCTGGCCAAAAAGGAAAGGGCATCTTTGGCAGGGGTGGCAAGCAAAGCAGTATGAGTTTGATTTTAGCTGCAGACTCAAGAACAAGAAGCGCTGCTGTTGGTGGTGGGCGTCCATCATTGCCACACCATGAACAAGACGTAGTGGAGTACATGACCTGTTGTGGGAAATTCACACATGTACCTTGCCTTGCTCGCGTCATGAACCTGATAGTACAGCGCTTCCATAGGAATTACCCAGGCCTCCAGCCACTGTTGCTGAAGGCTAGAAAGTTGTCAGAGCATTTCCGCTGGTCATACACAGCCAGTGCCAGATTGGTGGATTTACAGCAAAATCTCAACCTGCCAGTGCACCGGTTAATTTGTGATGTGGCCACACATTGGAATTCCTCCTTTTACATGCTGCAGCGGCTGGCTGAACAACAGAAAGCGGTGGTGGATTACGTGGCAGAGTCTGTTCGTTTCAGACATATACCTACACTACCTTTCTTCAGCCCTGCAGAGTGGCTGCAAATTGAGGACCTGTGCACTGTATTGTCACCTTTTGAAGAGGCCACCAGGATGATCAGTAGAGATCAGTCCTGTGTCAGTGACACCATCCCCATCATATGCCTGCTGGAACAGATGATGGTGGATTTCGGATATGACACAGAGTGGACGCTGCATCAAGAGATGAAGTTTCAAACATCATCTCGGACATCCGTGCCTACTAGGCATAGTGCACCCCAAATCCAGGAAGAGGAGTAGGTGGAAGAGTATGAGGAGGGCATTGCAGGCATGGGAGAAGGGGAGGAAGGGGCAGAGGAGGATATTGAGGGTACATGACATCCATCCACCCAAAACACAAGGTGGCATGTTCCGTGGATGGCAAGACCAGGCGGAGGATGAGGAGAAGGTCGACCCTATGCTGCTGTTCGACCCACAGGAGTGTGGGTCCAGAATTACCTCAGCTGTGGGTAGTTTCAGCCACATGACAGCCTTCATGCAGGAGATACAACAACTGATCTTGCCCAAATACAGGGGACCTAAAATGCAGCACTACCAAGAAGTGCTTGTAAGGGACT
>NC_092865.1:75221893-75232445 GCF_032062135.1 Pyxicephalus adspersus | reverse complement strand
ACATTTTTCTGTTTATTTTAGATTGCAAGAGTTAGCATAAATTATGGTAACTCTTGCAATCTATCAAAATAAACAGAAAAAATTATGTATTTCTGTAAAAAAATACAGATATTTCGTTCTGATACCACTTCTTATCTATCAAAAAAGACATAAAAGCCACTTGCAATCTCTCAAAATAAACAGGACAATTTCTGTTTTTCTATAAAACATTTAGATATTTAATTCAGGCTACAACTTGCTATCTATCAAAAGAGCCATAAAATGTATGTATTTCTCTCCTAAAAATACAGATATTTATTGATTCATATTTAAATATCAGTATTTTTTAGAGAGAAATACAATTTTTTTATGACTATTTTGATAGATAGCAAGTGGGATTAGAATTCAATATCTGTATTTTTTTTTTACAGAAAAAAAAATATTGGTTTTTGGATAGATACTTAGTGCTAGCAGAATTAAATATCTGTATTTTTTATGGATATATATAGAATTATTTCTGGCTTTTGTGATATAATACAAGAGGTATAATTTAGGATACCTCTTGCAATCTACCACAAAAAACTAAAAATGTCTGTATTTCTGTAAAAAAAATACAGATATTTTATTATGATAGCACTTGGTATCTACCCTAAAACCCATAAAAAATGCAATATTTCTCTCCAAAAAATACAGATAGTTCATTCTGATCCCACTTTGCTATATATCTCCAAAGCCATAAACATTTCTATATTTCTCTCTCAAAAATCTAGATATTTAATTCAGATAGCACTTGGTATCGATCCAAAAGACCATAAAAAATTCTATATTTCTCTACAGAAAATACAAATCTTTAATTCTGATCCCACTTTGCTATATATCCTTAAAGCCATAAAAATTGATGTATTACTCTACAAACAATACAGATATTTAATTATGATAGCATTTGGTAGTTGGTATCTATCCAAAGGGCCATAAGGGCCCTAAAAAATTTTCTCCAAAAAATACAGATATTTTATTCTGATAGAACTTGGCATGTATCCTAAAACCCATAAACTTGTATGTATTTATGTGAAACAAATACAGATATTTACCTGTGATAGCACTTGCTAGTTATCCACAAATGATAAAAAATATATGTATTTCCCTGTGGATTTCACCGTGTTCCCTTTTATGTGGTTTCACTAGAAAGTAGGTATGGAAAGTATGATTTTCGTTAATCTAGTCATGTCTCAATTAGCTACAGCTTCTACACTGTCCATAGAGGTTATGGCCTCAACCTCCAATGCGGTCCACACTCCGTCACAGGGCCCACCGCCTCCTACTGCCTGTTACTGCTGCCGCCTTCCCAGTACCCAACTCTAGATGCAAGATACTAATGCCGTCTATGCTCACCACCTCCTACTCCTCCTGCTGTAAATGATGCTGCCACCTTCCCAGTACCGAACTCTAGATGCCAGATACTAATGCCATCCACACTCCGTCTCAGAGCCCACCGCCTTCTCCTCTGCTGTAAATGATGCTGCCGTCTGCCCAGTACCCGACATTAGATGCCAGATACTAATGCCATCCACACTTTGGTTTAAAGCCCACCACCTCTTCCTCCTGCTGTTACTGCGGCCGCCTTCCCAGTACCCAGCTGTAGATTCCAGTTAACAAGGCTGTCCTCGCTGCATTTTAGAAAGGGACAGCTTGCAGACAGGAAAAGGCAGTTCCCTACAAAGCAATGTCTCCACTAGCTACAGCTTCTACACTGTCGGTATAGGTGATGGCCTCAAACACTAATTCAATCCTTGCTCCATCTCAGGGACCACCGCCTTCTCTTCCCAGTACCCATCTCTAGATGCCAGTTAACAATGTCATCCACACTACTCAGGGCCCACCACCTACTCTTCCTGCTATTACTGCTGCTGCCTTCCCACTGTCCAGTACCCAGCTCTAGATGACAGACTAGACTCAAGCTCAACAGGATTTTCTTTCCCCACTGATTCCCCAAAGCCCCATTTCCTTTCATGTGCTTTCACTCGATAGCAGGCCCTAAGACGGAGTCTGGAAGGCATTAGTAACTGGCATCTAGAGCTGGGTGTAGTGCCTCTGTAATGACACCCCGAATTGTGTAATCTGAAATTTGTGATTGAATGTAGAAGGCCACATCTTCTGCTTCATCCATCGGTACCACGCTTTATCGGACTGAATTTCTGCGTATGTTACCCCGGAACTGGGAAGTGGGACAGCAGTCCCTCTGTATATGTTGGGGGGATGAGATGGGAGACACCAGTATATTTAACGGGAACCAAGAAGTCCTGGATGACCACATTGAGCCATGAAATTATTGAGCTCAGCAGATGTCTGAAGACTTCTCCACAACAAGTATGTGTCCGTCCTGGGAGACTCCATTCAAAGATCTGTCAACAAGGATCTTGTGAAAATACTGCAGAATTATGAGTTTCAGACTGAGAAGCAGCTGAAAGGGAAGGGTGAAATGCACAATGGCATAATTTACCGCTAAGTGTGTGATTACTGACCACCACCTTGTACGGTTCTATTTCCTGACCCGTGTTTCTTCGGAGTACATAGAGAGCATGCTGGCCAACTTCCAACATGGACCTCAGCATCATCAACTCGTGTATATAGGATGTTATCAGGTATCATGAGCAATCACTGCAAATGTACAAAACCAACCTGGACCACCTGTTGATTTGGCTCACGGAGGTACTGAGCCCCAAATGTCTGGTGATATGCAACATGTCCAGGTCTGTTGGATTCAAAGCTGGTGAAGTGCTAGAGTACCCAATTCCTATTGTGCGCTGGGACATCAAAGAAGGGAATTTCTACAGCGTCACCCTGGCAAATTTGCACCAATTGGATGTGATTGACATGCACTTCCATTTACGATTCGAGCTGCGCTGCAGGGTTACGGATGCCACCCACTCGAATCAGCTGGCTCATCGGAAGTATACCTGCATCCTGATGGCTCATATTTATTAAGCCTGGGGCGTGCAGCAGGAACAGCAGGAAGAGGAGGCGGTGGGCTCTGAGACGAAGCGTGGACAGCATTGGTAACTGGCATCTAGAGCTGGGTACTGGGCAGGCGGCAGCAGTAACAGCATGAGGAAGAGGCGGTGGGCCCTGAGACGGAGCAAGGAGGGCATTAGAGGTTGAGGCCATTACCTATATGGACAGTGTCGAAGCTGTAGCTATTGGAGAAATGAATGGATGAATGAGATTCCAATCTGTCTCTACCTACAATGTAGCGAAACCACATGAAAGGGAACGGGCTTACACAAGGAGTAACACAGCCATCCAGGCTACGTCTCAGGCCCACCGCCACTGTAGGGACAGTGGGAATCTCATTCATCCCAATAGCTACACCTTCTACACTGTCAAAAAAGGATGATGGCCTCAAGCTGTAATGCCATCCTTGCTCTGTCTCAGGGGCCACTGCCTCCTCCTCCTGCTGTTGCTGCTGCCTGCCCAGTGCCCAGCTCTAGATGGCAGTTAACAATGCTGTCCACACTCTGTCTCAGGGCCTGCCACCTCCTCCCCATGCTGTTACTGCTACCGCCTGCCTACTGCTCAGTACCCAGCTCTAGATGCCAGACTAGACTCAAGCTCAACAGGGTGTTCTTTCCCTGCTGATTCTGCCAAGCCCGTTCCGTTTCATGTGGTTACGCTACATAGTAAGTAGGGACAGATTGGAATCTCGTTGATGGCCTCAACCTCTAATGCCATCCTTTCTCTTTCTTAGGGCCCAGCGCCTCCTCCTCATGCTGTAACTGATGCCGCTTGCCCAGTACCCCACTCTGGATGCCAGTTACCAATGCTGTCCACGATCCGTCTCAGTGTCCACTGCCTCCTTCTCCTGCTGCTGCCACCTGTCACTTGTAACTTATTACAGAGCTGTCTAGCTGGCTAATTTTTTGACTGAAAGACCCCCCTCAGAGACCTCTGCCTGTACCTGTGTATGGTTTGTAACGGAGCGGTGAAACCTGGTGGCTAATTTTTGGACCAGAGGGACCCCCTCATGTCCCTCTCTGCCTCTACTCGTAGACCCTATAAAATCCGGCATGTTTCCTTGACCACCCCTTAAAATGGCCAACAACATAAAATGCCAACAAAATAAAAAAGACTTCCTTATTTTTTACTTGTACAGTGTTGTGCAAAGCTGGGGGAGTCTTGACATGTCTTTTTAAATGTATTTATAGGCTGTAGAAGCTCTACACAGTCCCTAGACGTGCTAAAAATAACGTGCAAGGAAAGAAAGCAGGACAACATGAATATTTGTTACCACCACAGGGTCCATTTCAAGAGTTACAAATTGACTTCACACACATGCCAAAGGCTTCCAATGGATGTCAGATAAAGTTAGTGATTAGAGATGGACTCAGCAAATGGGTAAAAGCTTTTGTAGTCAGGAAAGAAAATGCAAGGACCCTAGCTAAGATACTATGCAAGGAGATCATCCCCAGATTTGGATGCCCAGTGAGAATAATCACAGACCATGGTACTCCATTCACTTCTAAAGTCACTCAGGAGATTTCAAAAATAATGAACATAGAATGGAAGTTCCACATCTTATATCACCCCCAGAGTGCTGGAGTAGTAGAAAGGATGAATTGGACATTGAAAGACAAACGTAGGAAAGCAACTGGAGGGAAATTCCATAAGTGGGACCAATACCTACCAGCCGTGGTAGCAGAAATAAGAATGATATCCAATCCAGTTATTAAGCTATCACCCTTTGAAATTTTAATGGGATGTCCATTTCCCACCCCTTGGGCCAAAGAACCCCTTATCTTACTACAGGGGGACTTACAACAAATTCAGGATATGCAGCTAAGTTAATTGAAAAACTGAACAGCAACTATGGAGATATCTCTCTCTTTTTTCCTCTCCCTGCAGATCAACCGACGCACCTATTCAAGCCCGGAGATGTAGTGTTGGTCAAAGCTCTGCACAAGCACAAATCCTTGGATCCTGTTGAGGATGAACATATTTCCCTCTTGAAGTAACAGAGACTCTATGCTATAGATGTAGTTTTTACAGACACATGTGTGAGAACAATCCAAAGTGGTTATTGTTCTATTTTATTCAAAAAACACATTGGTATTTATACAATGTAAAGTAGAAGGGACAGAAAAGATACGTGACGTTTCAGAAATCCCGAGTAAAATAATTTATGACCCTGATATCTTCACAATACCCCAGGTGACCATCCTTTGATCTTCAACACACTTTGGACACATCAAAGGGACATAAGATACAGAATGTACAGGAAGTTCAAACCCCCCACAATACAGATTTCTCGATATATCTCTCAGATACTTCTGTTAAGGTGTAAATTAGGCAGAGTGAGAAAAGTCTTTGAACATCTGATAGAACAATGGTCACAAGTCTGAACCCAAAGTTCCCTTGGGGCAATGTGTGTAGATGCAATAGTCCTTTTGTTGGTATGAGGCAAAAGCCTTGTGTATAATGTATTTATGATTTTTTATAGGTAGGAATCATAAAAATCCACATCATTTCCCTCCTCAAGTTCATTTTCTGAGCTTATAGTACCGTCAAGGATTTTGTACTCAAACAAGAGATTTGGGGAGTCTGTCACCCACACCACTTATTTGCTGGCTACACCAGCTTAGATTCATATTGGTGTTTAATAAGCAAAGAGAAATAAATGGTATTCAACATTGGTAACAAAGATTACTTCCCGAACTTTGATGTAGGTCTTAGGTGCCAGGGAAGACTGTAGGCCTGGAACTTGCACTGTTCATCACAACGTTCATAGTATTCACAGGAGTAATCTTTCAATTTTCTGCCTTGGAAGAGTGGAGTGGCATCATCATAGGTGAGATGTTGGTCTATTGCTGGACTGTGCTTATCTCAGGACCTCCTGGAAACATTTAGAAGGGTAAAGGGTTCCTTATAAAAACTTTCATCAACAAATAGTCTTCAGCTGTGGGTATAACAGGGTCAAGTGTTCCTTAGCCATCTTGGATGAATGCAAAATCTACAAAACATTGAATGATTTTCTCCAGGATAGATGAGGTCAGCATTAAATAAAGTTGAAATATATGGTAAAACAACAAACACTTTTGAGGGTAAGAATGTACATAGACAAAATCCTAATCTGGGTAGCCAGAGCCACTCCCTGTACATACACTTCACCAGGAGGTTAATCTTTCTGATATAGTGTGATTCAGGCCTTTGTAGGCACCTTGTCCATCCCAAAGGGGTCGACTGCCCACATCTACCATACCTGCTTTAATTACAATGAGGTTCAATAAATCTTAGAGGTGATCAAACTCAATTAATACAAAGAAGGTGCCTCCTTAGACGTCAGTAGTTGGAGAATCCCATTGAAGGGTTGCCCCTACGTTATTCATCAATCTTACAGTTCAAAAGGAGTTATCTAATAGAGGTACATGCTTTTTTTTATTTTTACACTTAGCTTAATCTTAAAATACATGATTATCAAAAACAAGTAAAGCAATATAGTGGTTCTCCAGCACCCATCAGTGTCCATAATTCTAGGCTACCTTGACTCATAAACCATCAGATCATGATACAACCTAGGATGAAGGACAACATCATCTGACAAGATGGTACCTACATTTATAGCAGTATAAACAGTGTTAACCACCAAACGTAGGCACCGCCTTCCTAGAATGTTTCTTTAAATTGAGTGAAAATTGTCCATCATAATGGGAGGTGATCATAAACTTGAGATCTTGTGACAACTCAGATTGTATTAGGGTGCAGAACAGAGTGAGTTGAATTTCTTCCTGTTTTACCAGCCTAGTGATTAACCCTTTCATTTTACTTTCATGGTATCAGACAATGAAACAGCAGCATCAATTTTAGCATGTTGTAAATTTTCCAGTATATGATTTATGTCTAATTTTGTCTTCACTTCACATCACCTACATCTCCCTGATTTATTTAACACTTTCAAATCCATATTGTTTACGTATGCAGCACATCTCTTAACCCAGTGATCAACTCTAAAAATCTTTCATTGTTATCCTCCAAGTGCATAATACGGAGTTCCTGTTAATACAATCCATTGTGAGGATAACTGTGGGACTATCAATTCTGCAGCTTCAATTATGGGTGCACTGCATTTACCAAGATTCAAGTTTGCAGGCTCCAAAACAGTTTCCATACTTCCATATAATTTGAAACACAATTACACCTACCTTACCCTGTCCTTCCCATGTGCACCATTGTCTTGGATCCGTTACCAAAACACCTAAACCTGGGTAATTATTATTTTTAACACAACTGCATTGAAACAGTAAATGTCCAGTAACATTTACAAAGTGGCCATACAAAAGGCCCAAAAGAGTCCGGCAATCAGTGGTCACATTCACATCTCTCATATCCTTATTCATTGGCCATCCAATCATTCACTCATTTATTCAGGGAAAATCTATACCATTACATAAAGTATCCCACTTTCAAGGATTTGGACCCAAAAATATAAAGATTGATTTGCATATCAATATACCACTTCAAAGAATTAATATACCTCAATGGTGCAAGTGTCTCTTATAACATGTGTAATGAAACTAAGTATAGACACTTCCCCCCCTCTGAGTGCAGCATGTTTTCATTATACCAGTGTCTTTGCATACTTTGTCATTCACCTTGCATGTTGTTTTTGTTTTCCCCACATTACTAGTAACATAAATAATATACCAAGACGCATAATTTTCCCAAAAATGGATCATTGCATTCACAGAATCTACACTAATGGGTGAATAAGTCACGTTTTTTAGAGTCATCTCTAATAACCATTTCAGGAAAGATTTCTAGAATAGGACGAACCTCACACTCAGGGAATGTCTCATTTGGTAGATATGTCGCAAACAATTCAATCTCAGGACTTCCTTTAAACATGTCCTTATAGGATTTAGATTTTATTCCCCATATACCCTAACTCTCAGGTGGACTCCTTGGTGTGAAATTCATTTAGGACTGTAGGGTCATTTTCCTGGTTGTAGGTGGTATGTACTAGTGAGTTGGAGATCTGGAATAGAAGAGAAAACGTGGACATGTAACTTAGTAAGCTGTTTATGCAACTATAGTTCATACAATAAGCAATGTAATAATTTCATCTCTTATAGAAGAAAAATTCTATCCTACCGAACAATATTTAAAAATGACCCCCAGGGGTATGTCTAATAGACTTTAACATAAGGGGAAGGATTTTCACCCATAGAGACAGGTATGTTCATAAATCTCAGCAAGACAGTTTTAATATGCTATTAAGACTTTCTAAATATGGAGTGTGAACTGCTGTTCAGTCTGGAGGCCTTCCATAACTTCTGACATTACTTCCAGGGTTTGATACTACTGATTCCACCAGGACAACTGGCCAAGCCTCTATCCATCAAGAGAACAGATCTACACACACCGGAACATACTCAGATTAGTAAATTCAGTAATTAAACAATCAATCTGTAACCCCTGAAAGGAGTACAAAGCTTTAGGTAAACATTTTTTACAAGATTTCTAGGATTATGCAATTGACACATCTCACATTCATGACAATATTGTTCTGTAACAGTAGTAAATCCTAGAAGAATCCAATGTGTGCTTACTGATGAAATCATAGATCCTTTGGACAGATGAGATGGGCCATGCATTGCCTCAGCTAGATATGTATACAGCATAGGAGGCGCACAGAATCTACCATCCTCATGGGTCCAAAATCCATCTTTCTTAGTACATCCTTGAACTTTTGATCTATTTTTTAAATTTCTCATTAGTTTGCAATTGCAGTTTCTTTATGACTGTTATGTCTACCTGATCAGGTTCCTCGGGAGAGGAAGTGGCCACAAAGATCTTTATAGATTTGGTACCATTTAATGCTGCTAATTTACGCCATGGCATCAGCTTTTTCATTTCCAATTAAAATTTCATCAGCGTCTTTAGTATGGGCTTCAGATTTTATTATGGCTAAATTGTTTAGAAACCAAAGTGCTTTGAGGACTTTCTTCATGAGCTCAGCATGTTTTATAGGCTTCCGCTAGTTGTCATAAAGCCCCAAAAACTTCCACAACTGGCCAAAATCATGACATATGCCAAAGATAAACTGTGAATTAGTGTACACCATGAATTTCTACCCTTTAGCTATTATGCAGGCCTGTATCAGAGCCATTAGCTCGGTAATCTGGACTGATTGAATTCCAGGTTGTTTCCCCTAAATTATTACTTGATCTTTGAGTAATAACAGAGTAGCCAGAAAATGCATATCCCTCCTGAGTATTACAACAAGACCCATCTATGAAAGCAGTAAGATCAGCATCTTTGATTGGGGAATGCTTCACTTTTCCAGCTTTCTCATAATTACATTACCTCATCACAAATATGATCTCTGATTTCTCAGCTTTCATTTGGGTAAGTAAATCTATTCCTAGCAAATTGCAGGGAACAGAATCACTTAGAAGTAAAGAGGCTTCACTTAGAAAGGGGCCAGTTCAAATTTTAAGTGGGAGTAGTATCTAATAGGGGGTAAAGAACACCCCCTAATCCAACTTCTTTAATTACATTTTGCATGGGAAGATTCACTTCTTCTGATTTTAAAACAGATCAAGCTGCCCCACTGTCTACTAAGGGATTTAGAATCTGATTATTTAAATTAATTTCCACATTTATATCAAGTAAATTTCTCCTTTGGTTTAAATCTATTTTTACAGAGGAATTGTATTTAGGAATCCTTTCATTTCCGAGGGAGTCCAGGGAACATGTGTCACTGTTCTTGTGTCCTCCCTCTATTATCATATAACATTTGCTCTCTTACAGGACATATGAAGTTCTGCAGGAGAGCAGTCCACACCTAATAGGGCCCGGGGGTCCTGTTTCAGACATCCTCTGGGTATTGCATTTCTTTAAAAATGCAGAGTACTCTAAAGCATGACATTAATGGCCCCTTGGTATGCTGGAACATTAAGGTGGTATTGACATTACATTTGGAGCAGAAGTGATTGGTACTTTTTATTTCTCCCATTTGCAGAGGAAACTAGAGCTTAAATAAATCCCTGTGCCTTACCAGTGCATTTATATCCACGGTAAGATGGTGGGAAAACTGTCAAAGGTGCTATAGGTCTGAGCACTTCATATAAATGAAGGTACCTTGCACTTCAGACAGGAGATGTTTCTTGTGTTACTTCCTGCAGGTGTTTCCCAGTACAAATTTGCCTATCCAGTAATTCTTAACTGCTTCTGACATCAAGCAGGCCTGGAGTGACACCTATGGGCGGAGGGCCTCATGACAGGGGGAGCATTGAAGACTGTATATGTAAAGGGTGAAAAGTTCAGAAGCAATCAAGGGAGGAGGTCAAAAGTTCGGAGGAAAGGAGGAAGCAGGCATGTGGGTGAAAGAGGATATATGTATCTAATGTATGTTAATTAAGAAAAAATGCGGGAAAATCAAGGTTGTGGATTGGAGGAGAAGATCAAGGGGTGGTGAGAGTGTAGGGGTTAAAAAGAAGAGGTTTGGGGAACAGAGCAGATCCTTGAAAAAAAATTATTGCTGTAGGACTGCATCTTCAGTATGGCAGACGTGGAGACA
>NC_092865.1:75220092-75220980 GCF_032062135.1 Pyxicephalus adspersus | reverse complement strand
GGGGGAAGGGCGGTGCACAGCAGTGGTGAGGTTGTGGCGGAGCAATCGGGGGGTTCAGGTGGGGAAGTGACTGCTGCGGTTCCAAGGGCAGAAGGAGGTGGTAATCAGGATGTTGGTGGGGACGTGCCTTCTCAGGGTATTGCGGATGGCGCAAAAGGGGAAGTATATGTCTGCTTTGAGGGCCCTTTAGGGGCGCATTTGGCGGCTGACATAAGAGATAAAATCTGGAAAGGAGAGTATGTGGAGTTATTTTCTTTGTTGCCGGTTGAGCGCTTTGGAGGCCGGGATATGAAGCCTGGTGAGGGCAAGCGTGCTGGGGAAGACAAAGGAGTGTGGCGGTTGATACCCAGGACTTTTCAGAATTGGTTACAGGCATTTGCAATTTTGGCTAGTATTGTGGGCGAAAAGGCTCCGGAAAATTGTTCGGCGCTTTTTTGTTATCTGGATGCAATTAGCGAAGCCTATAGGGTTTATGGGGGCCTTGCGTGGTTGCGTTATGATGAACAATTTAGGCAACGGAAGGCTATGAGGCCGGGAATGCGTTGGGATCACAAGGACATCAGCCTTTGGATGCGACTGATGACGTCGGCGAGATTGGTTCCACAGCCTTTTCTTGGAAGCGCCGGGGGTTCAGGAGGAGCGGGATCCCTGGCAGGTAAGAAAAAAGGGCTTTGCTGGTTGTTTAACGAAGGAGTGTGCAAATTTGGGGCCACCTGTAGATTCAAGCATGAACGTTCAAGTTGCGGGGGGGCCCATTCAGGAGCACGGTGTATGGTCAGGGGGCGAGGGCGTCCCGCTGAGCCTGCGGGAAAAAGGGAGGACCCCGGTGAAGCTGGCAAGCATGGTGCATTTTCTAAGTAAGTATCCAGATCGGAGGGCAGCGGAGGC
>NC_092865.1:75168918-75219369 GCF_032062135.1 Pyxicephalus adspersus | reverse complement strand
CGAGCTGTCATTTTTGGGGATTGTTTTGGATTCCCTGCGCATGGAATGTAGGCTGCCTGAGGACAAGTTGGTGGCTCTGAAGGGAGAGGTTAGGAGGGCTTGTTGTTTAGAGAAGATACGTTTGCTGGAATTGCAGTCATTGTTGGGAAAATTGAATTTTGCCTGCAGAATTATGCCCATGGGTAGGATCTTTAGCCGCAGGTTAGCAGCGGCCACTGCAGGGATCAAGCGGCCTGAACATTTTGTCTGCTTGACGAAAGTCTTGCGTCAGGATTTGGGAGTTTGGAGGCAATTTTTGGATCAGTATAATGGGCGCTCCTTGTGGATGGATGCCCCGGTGGATAATGATTTTTTGGAGCTCTGGACGGACGCAGCTGGGAGCACGGGTTTTGGGGCTTATTTTGCGGGACAATGGTGTGCTGAGGCCTGGCCGGAAGACTGGCAGAGGTTGGGTCTGTGTAAAAATTTGGTTTTAGATGATGTATTGTTTCCCATACTGGCAAACACTGAGTTGATTCAGTGGATCCCAAGTGATCCCTGCTAAGGTAGGCCAATTTCCCTAGCCCAGTGACTGAGTGAACAGGTCCCTCCTCTGTTCCTCTTGGTCCCAAACAGCCGAGAGCATCTCTGACTTGGTCCTGATTGCTCCGCCAGGTGGCTTTCTCATCTTGCTTTGATAACTTCCCTTCCCTGTATGTGAATCTTTCCAGTTTCTCCATAGCCAGTATATCCCTCCTATCACTGACAATGATTACAAAAACATGAAAAACTCTTACTACACAAGCTGATATTTATAAACAACTGAATGTACGATTATATTAATGCATTCATTACAAAAAAAAATTACAAATCCCCGTTAGTAATTACAATGAAGGTAAAGCATTCTGAGTGGCACTGCCCACTGGCTTTCCATTCACAGAATGGGGGCGTCTTGACATGTGCCAGAAGTGAGGGTCAACTGTTTCTTTTACAGTCAGACCCCTGTCAGTCACACCAACACTCTGTAGTCCTTTTGTGTGAAGCCACCTACACCTCACACAGGTGAGTAATGCTACTGATGGAATACAGTCTCTTTATCGATCAGACCACCTGCTAGACATCGACCTAGTGATGTTCTCACATACAATATCTATTCATAGAAAGGCTGATTGATCCAAAAATTGCAGCAAACAATACCCACATAAACATACCCCGCATCTGGACTGCAAGAATGTATTATCACTTTCACTCACAGTGAGGCTTTATACCCACACTGTACATCAGTCTCGTACAACATTCACACAAAGTATTATTTTAAAGCAAGAAGTGCAGTCCAGGTAAAAACCTACTACCTCAGGTGAGCGAACTGGTGGAAGAGAGCAAGGTGAAATCAGACAAAAGGGAATAAAGATTATCGTAAGCCCGCTGTGTCTGCTTTGACCGCACTCTCCTCAGCCGTAGTTGTCACTCATCCAGAAGTTCAGTCTCAGTCAGCCTCATAACCGGGCACCAAAACTGTTGAGGATGACCGTATTTCCCTCTTGAAGGAACATAGACTCTTTGCAATAGTTATAGATTTTACAAACACGTGTGAGAATGTTGTGTTGTCTTTACTTTGGGGGATTAATCGGTGGGGTGGATTTATTGGTCATGGCAGAGGAAGGCTTCTAATGCTGTCCCCTGGTCATGTATATATTACTGCTGGACAATCTGTCTCATTAGTGGGTTAAGATGGTTTTCCAGGAATTGTTAAGGGTCTGCTTTAAGGGTCTAATTTCTTTCAAGAGATCATTATCTTGTTCTCCTCAGTTGTGGCTTCTTTTTTATTTCAAGTTTCCATTCCCCAAATTTCTAAAGTGGGGATTTTACCATCTTCTGATCAACATAAACATCTACTGGCTCTATGCTTTCCTTTCATTTGGTTGGGCATTTTATCTCAGCACTCCTCCCAATAGTTCTTTCAAGCTTTTTACTTGAAAATACCCTTTCTATCATATTTCCTTTCATTCCACCAAATCCCAGTCACCTAAAAATTCTGATTGCCCACTCTCTATATCCATCATCTCCTTTAGATGATGTATTGTTTCCCATACTGGCAAACACTGAGTTGATTCAGTGGATCCCAAGTGATCCCTGCTAAGGTAGGCCAATTTCCCTAGCCCTATAATGTATTTATGATTTATATATAGGAAGGAATAATAAAAATCCACATCAATCTGCCCTTTGGACCTCTGGTCACCGTGCAAGCCATCACTAGAACAGCCATGCTGACCAGTGGATTACCCACCTGGATACACGCCTCAAGAGTGAAAAGGGCACCACCGATCCAGCACCAAGATGATGCTTCTTGATCCACAAGCACCAGCCGGGCTGCTTGTCTGCAGTTTTGGAGCCCTGATGATCATATTCTGTCTTGTATGGGTCACAACAACTTGCCACCATCACCCTCAAGATTTGCCCTTCATTTGTCTCCAATCAAGCCAAAGCCTAAAGAATGACCCTACCCTGTCTATGCACCTGTGAGGATTTGAGTATTTTGACTGGACTGACTTCAGTGGCAACATATAGGAATGTTTTGCCAAAGAAATATATTATAGCTCTAGTTTTTGCTTATCTGATATGCATAGTACTCAAGATATGTAACTTCTTGTTTGATTGCCGACTCCACTCCAGTCAGTATACTGCTTAGAGTCTTTAGCAATATCTACAATGACACTTGTAAGGAATATATTTTTGCTGAGTCTTGAAGTTAAGTTGTTTTTTGCTATATTTTGCAGATAATTGAGTTGTTTAGAAACTAGGTATATCCTCCTTATCAGTAGGTCAATATTGCTCCATCCTTACCTTGAAGCTTCTTACCTTGAAACATCTTGCTTAGTGAAGTTGTTAATTAAGTTTCTTGTTATTGACTAACTACTGTCTTCCACCTGGTTGTCTGACTATATAAACTGTGATGTTATAATAAAGTTTTGAGACGTGATATAACTACATGCTTAAGCTGTTTGTGTGTTATTCACTGCTCCCAATGCATTGAAAACAGAGGTCATGATAGAGGGATAAACTGATCTGGGATCAACAAGAAATCACCTTAACAACACTGATGGTACTGAAAGTGATATACGTTTATCTCATAACCCGTATAACTTATGCAACAACTGTAAAATCTATGATTCCCCAGAAAAATTATTGATATTTACATATACTATAAATATTACCCAGGGAGATGTATGTTACCATATGACTTGTAACCCCTCTGAAATACCCCACTGTAGGATGACAGTACTACAGAGAATCACTCAGCTTCTTCAAGTTATGTATGCCCAAGAACCGGAAGCTGTCTATTTGTATGTAAAGGAATGAGGTCCAGTAGTTCTTTGTTGAAGGATAAAAAGAGGGAATGTAAGGAGTAGTGTTGGTGTTTAAATTCGGGTTGTCCTTATATTCGACCAGAATATGTGTGTTTGTATATTGTAAAAACTGTGCATAAAAAAAAATTAATTTCATAGTAATTTATTGTTTGTTTGTGTTTTTTTAACTAACTTTTTTTTTACAGGTTTTCCCACAATGGCAATATGATTCCCGCTGCTGTGCAGCCGTGGGAATCCCCGTCTTTGCGGGACCTCAGGGCACTACAAGGGATAAAGGGATAAAGGGATAAAGTGATACTGTCCTCATTCATCACCTGTAGTGCCCTGTATTCTTAGATTGAGAAACTCTATCTAGGAATACATAGTACAGCGCTGCAACAGCACCTGATCTTGTAGTTAATTATTTTTGTGCTTTTGTTATGTTTTGTAGATGATTGAATTATGTTGAAACTAGTTGTACTCTTCTTTTTAGTAAGCTAACGTCCGCTTCCCCCTTTTTTCTTTATATATGTTACTTTGACAAAAATATCTTATTCTAAGAGAACCACAATGCATCTGATCATGCACTGATCACACCTCTGAACTGTTATATAAACTGTGTGCAAACAATAAAGTTTTGAGAGTGATCTAACCACACATTAACCACCTGGGCGTTACACTGAGGTCTATATTTCTGTACCAAAAGCGTTACACTGTTTTTCATGAAATTTTTTTTTTTTGAATTGTAGACCTGTCTCTTACAGAAATATGTCCGAACAGGGTTCTAGTAGATATTATGAATAAAAAAAATGAAACGAAACACACAATCATGTAAAAAAAAAAAAAGGGTATTATTTGTGTTCTGACTGGGATTTGGGGTATTATCATTATTGTGATAGAATTGTGGGGGTTTTATTACTATTGTGACAGAAATGTGGGGGTATTCTGACTATTCTGACAGGGATATGGGGGTATTATTAGTGTTCTGAGGGGGATTTTGGGGTAATATTAGTATTCTGACAGGGATTTGGGGTATTATTATTGTGATAGAATTCTGGGGGTATTATTACTATTGTGACAGAAATGTGGGGGTATTATGAATAGAGATGAGCAAATTTTTCAAAAATTCGATTCAGCCGGTTTGCCAAATTTATTAAAAAGATTCACTTTGATCTAAATTTATTCATGGTGAATCGAGTTAAAAAAACGGCTATTTGCGGTTATTTTGGCTATTTTGCACTTGCTGTGCAGTACTTCTACTATGTATTCTTAGAGTTTCTCTATCTAAGAATACATAGAACAGCACTGCAACAGCAAACTGGTAGGATGTAACACATACAACTTAATGTGTGGTTAGATCACTCGAAAAACATTATTGTTTGCACGCAGTTTATATAACAGTTCAGAGGCGTGATCAGTGCATGATCACATGACTGCAGACAACTAGCAGACATGACAGATGTCCTTGTGGTTCTCTTAGAATAAGATATTTTTGTCAAAGTAACATATATAAGGCAAAAAGGGTGGAAGCGGACGTTAGCTTACTAAAAAGAGTACAACTAGTTTCAACATAATTCAATCATCTACAAAACATAACAACAGCACCAAAAAAATTAACTACAAGATCAGGTGCTGTTGCAGTGCTGTACTATGTATTCTTAGATAGAGTTACAGGCCACTACAAGTGAAGTCAATGTTAATGCTATGTTAGTGTTTGTGGCCATATTGTTTGATTGCAAAATTCTGCCTTTATTACCACTTTTCAATGTTTGTCCTGCATAAATATTGTCTAGTCCAGTTTTCCACCCTTGATAGGGCAAAATTGCATATTGGTTTGGTAAGTATTTTTTGAATGCAATATTTGTTTGGCCATTTTTGAACTGTTTTGGCTTTAGATGGAAGTGTGGGTTTACATGTGTTTTGTTTGTTCTTTTTATTATTTTTTTTTGTCATTTAGTGTAAATTTTAGTGGTGTTTTTTTTTTGTTTTGATGCGTTTTTATATTTTATTGTGACATTTTAGTAAAAAGTAATATTAGTATTTTTACAGAGATGTGGGGGTAATATTACTTTTCTGACAGATATTTTTGGTTTTATTGCTATACTGAAATGTGGGGGTATTATCATTTTTATTAAAGAAATGTGTAGCTGTACAGTTGTATTTAGAATATTAGTAGTGAATAAAGCCCCAAATGCTTAATAAATATTTTATTTGCATACAAATACATTGAGAACTGCAGAACGATCTCTACTGTTTCATTGTGTGAAGGCTATAACTGTGAATGTGTTTTTTTGTGTGATGGTACCTTCTGGGTTTTGAAGGCCATGTAGACCACTGTAAATATTTGTTTTGCAAAGTGTGCCCAAAGTGGCGTAGTTAGGTTGGGGAGGTTGGAGGTTAGGGTCAGGGGGTTTACTGTTGGGGTTATGGGGTTTAAGATTTTGGGGTTTAGGGGTTAGGGTTGGGCATAGGGGTTAGGTGGTTGGGGGTTAGGGTTATGGTTAAGGGTTGAGGTTAGGGTTAGGGGTTAAGCTTAGAGCTTAGGGGTAGGGGGTTAGGGGTGGGGTTAGGCGGTTAGGGAGTTAGGGGTTAGGGGTTAGGGGGTTAGGGTTAGGGTGTTACAGTTAGGGGGTTAGGGGTTAGATGGTTAGGGTTAGGGTTAGGGTTTAGGGTTAGGGGTTAGGGGTTAGGGTTAGGGGTTTAGGGTTAGGGGGTTAGGGTTAGGGGCTGCACTAATAACCTAGGACAGGTTTTAGCTGGCCAGCTACAGTGTGAGCCTTGAGAAGGGCCAAGGCACAGAGTATAAGCAGTAACCAGGTTTTCTCCAGAGCCTCTGGATGGGCTAAATGGGCTAAATGTGGAAGATCTAATATACCCCAGTATGGTAGAAAGAGAGAAGAATGACTATTCAAAAGATGTTTAACCCTAATCCTATGCCATTATCCAACAAGAGAACAGTATCGGATTTGATTATACTTCCTCAGGTAATAGTTCTTTATGCATATGTAGTACATATTTTAAACTAATATGAGGTACAAATTGTTGATCTATTGTGGAATCAGCATACACAATACTATAATGTATGCAATCCTTAATGTATCTCAAAATACTCCTCCATTCCCCAACACCAGATAAAAGATTATTCTTTACCCCATACGAATTTGACAAACTTTGAAAGGTACAATGCCTTGGATTTATCCAGGTTAATAACATAACCTGAAATAGCCCCAAATTGAGATACAAGATAGTTGCTATACTGTTTTGTGGATTAGAAATATATAACAACAAATCATTAACTCCCGGGTATAATTAATTATATTTATTTAATATATTAGAATCATAACTTATACTATAATACATAATTATAAATCATTATTATAAAAAATTTTGAAATATTAGCCCAAAACAATGTAATTTACCAAAAAAAAGTTTTGTCACAAATTTTTTACTGAAATTTTCCAAACATGGGTGCAATATTATTGATAAATAATAATATAAATTATATGCAGATTTTAGAAAAAAAAATATTTACTTTTTTAGTAGACATCTCGGGTGTGGTAGATTTTGAAGCGGGGTGCTGCACAAACCCCAACATCACAGTCAGGACAGTAGAACCTGGTTTCTTTGCATTTCTTCCTTCCTCTGTCATCGATCTTTGAGCAGCAAACCACGCACATCCTTGTAGGTGCCGCCTTTTTCGGGGTTGGTGGGATGTATTCAACAAAGTGACGACCGGTCGGGCCTTCTGGGTTGACAACAGTGGAAGCACGACGTCCACCGTATTCCAGATGTAGCCAGATGAGGATTCGCACAGCATATAGGTCTTCACGCCAAATCGTGCCCTCTTTGACGCAATGTACTACACCCAGCTGAGCCTCCCCTTGTAAGCCATTAGACTTTCGTCAATGCTGACATCTCTTTCTGGTACATAGGTTTGCTGGAAAGAATCATCTGAGACACGTTTCATCTGAGACAAATTTTCTTCAGTTTTGGTGCAGGATGGGTAGTCTCATCAAATTCTTCATTGTTTGCAAAGTGCAGGTACTTCATGATTAGAGTTAAGCGGTATTCTGGCATGACTGTGCCAAAGAATGGAGTGGCAATCATTTTGTTCTTGGACCAGTACCAGTACTTCTGCACAGGTTTGCCCACAACTCCCTGCAGGATCACCAAGCCCAAAAACAGCCAAATGTCATCCTTGGTCACAGGTTCCCACTCTCTGCTTCTTGCAAACCTCAGGTGTGGAGCACCTTGTTGTTGTCCAGCGTACCTGCATAAAACAAAATAAAAATGTATTTTAGGATATGTTCTTTTATAGTGTCAAGGTAATATGTTAGCAAACAAAGAGCAGCATATATGTTTGCATAAAAAATGTAAAAAGTTAGCGCAGAGCAGCACACATGTTGGCAAAAAAAAAAATTAGCAAAAATTTTTTAAAAAGTTAGCAAACACAGAGCAGCATACATTTGCATAAAAAAATAGCAAAATTTTTTAAAAAAGTTAGCAAACACAGAGCAGCATATATGTTTGCATAAAAAAAAAATTAGCAAAAAATTTCAAAAAGTTAGCAAACACAAGAGCGGATTACCTGTTTGTCTCCGCAACAATTTTTTCGATAACTTCATCGGTCAAAAACAACTTCAGGTATGCCAGGGGGTCGTCGCATTCAGCCTCAATTTTCATCCCAGGTGCGCCGGTGAATGGAAATCTTGGCAGTGCTGCCTGGTCCGCATCAAGGTCAATAGGACACCATGTGCGCACAGCACTGACCTCAGGTCCAGAATCGTCGCTCAGTTCACTTTCGCTGTCCGATGACAAATTTCCAGGTGAATCACTATCGCTCGATTCCACAAAGGACTCCAAATCGCTATCGCTGCGTTCGAAAAAAACTGCAAATCGCTATCGCTGCATTCATCCAAAACAGCACTTGCGCCGGCGAGATGCTTTATGGATGCCATGTGGTCTCCAGCAATAAGTCAGGAACAATCAAGGTCAAAGACAAAGTGATCAAATGATACATTCAGGAAGTGATCAAAAAGTCATCAAAAGGTCAGATCAAGGTCAGGGCTAATAGTGGGCAAAATGTAAACCAAGGCACTGGGCAATGATGCTTGGTGCACTACAATATGTATTTAAACTTTTATTTTATGTTTTGATGTTTTTTTACTGTAAAAAACATTTAAAAGCAGATTACTTAGTAATCTGCTTTTAAATTTCCCACCCCCATAATCCATCACTTCACCGCATCACCTGGAAGATGTCACACATCTTGCCGGGTGATGCGGTGGGGATGTCCCCACCCTGCTCATTCCCCTGCTCGCATCACCCGGAGGCTGATCTCTGGGTGATGCGGTAGGGGATGTAGGGGATGTCCCTGCTGCTCACCGGGTCTCCGGGAGTTGCGAGCAGGACAGCAGCGGGAGTAGATTCAGGGGGTGCTGCCAGTGGGAAATCTCCCCTGGCATCACCCTCTGGATTTATTATTGGTGATGGTGCATCACATCTAACTGCAGATGCGTGCATCGCGGTGGTGGGACCCTGGCGGTATTTAAAAGCAGATTACTCGGTAATCTGCTTTTAAATTTCCCGCCCGGCCACGCCCCCCGACGAAGAAGCACCCCGCCATCACAGGGGGATCGTGAGATTGCCGCTGGAGCACGGGGATAAGGTAAGGGGGTCCCCCAAAGTTACCCCGTGTGTGACTCGGGGTTACCGCTTTTTGCAATTTTTCCCACCCCCGAGTCACACTCGGGAATACCGCTAGGGGGTTAAGCAAAGGCCATTCTATTTTATCAAAAGCTTTTTCGGAATCCAAACTTAGTAACAAAGATTTGGATTTCTGGATCCTAGAAGACTGTACAGTAGTGGCAATAGTTGCTCGAATCCCAATAGTCGAGTGTCTTTTACGAACAAAACCCAATTGATGGTTTGTCAAATATAGTAGGCAAGAAAATCTGTAACCTCTTGCCATTATTTTGACCAAGATTTTATAGTCACAATTCAACAATTGGTCTATAAGAACCTAGTTGATCAGGATCTTTGCCTGGTTTTGGAATAAACGTAGCATAAGCTTCATTAAAACCTAGAAAAGGAGCCCGGTGGATCAATATTGCATTATACATTTCTACAAGTAAAGGGTTTCTGCTGGAGCTAAAATTTTATAATAATCTGCCGAAAAACCATCCGGACCTGGCATTTTATTAGAAGGCAAAGTATAAATTGTTTGAAGGACTTCTGATTCTGAAACTGGGGCATTAAGTTGCTCCCTATAATCTGAAGACAATTTAGATAAATTAGCCTTTTCCAATAACGTTTGCAGCAACTGAGGTTGAGAATCATGAGCAGTAAATAGATTTTTATGGTATCTTTCGAAAGCCTTTAAAACATCTTGATGAGATGTAAAAAGAGTGCTAGAAGATGGATCCTTTACTCTCAGAATATAGCGCTTAGAACCCAAGGGGTTAGCTAACCTTGACAACAACATACCAATTTTATTCCTCCATCTATAAAATTTATGCTTGATATAATTAGCTTGAATTTGCACTCTAATATCAACATGCAAATTCAATTGAGCTACCGCTTCCTGCCAAGATTTCTTACTCTCTCTATTATTAAATTGAAGATACTCTTTATATCGTTGTACAACCTGGTCCTGGAGAATATTATATTGTTGATAGTATTCACGATTACGTTTTGCTACAAAAGACATAATATATCCTCTCATAACAGCTTTCATAGTACGCCACAACAAAATTGGGGTATCCCAATGTTGTAAATTATCATCTAGTCCATCCGTCCTATGGGACTGAAGATAAAAGAGGAGCATTTGAATAAATAAGTTGGAAAATGCCATAGACATGCCTTCCTAAAGGATTGTTCTAACTGCAGTTGAAAGATCAGAGGAGCATGATCCAAGGGAGTAAAATAGACACTTTGTTTATTTTTGAAAGTAAGCCTTCCATTGCCAATAACAAGTCAATTCTAAAAAATGTTGAATGAGCTTTGGAATAACAAGTATAGTCTCCCTCTGTTAAATGTAAAAAACGCCACACATCTACCAAGGGGGTTTGAAGCAATAAAAGCTTTAATTCAGAAGTGGATGGATCTGATCTAATATTGGTTTGCCTTGATCTATCCAATGATGGATCAATAACTGTATTAAAGTCTCCGGCCAAGATTAAATTTGGATAAGAACTAGTTAACATCTTCCTACAAAGATCAATAAAAATTTGAAGAAATATTTTTGGGAGCATATATGGAACCAAAAGTGTACCTAGTGCCCGCAATCTCCACTATTAAAAATATGTATCTACTAGCAGGATCTAATTCTGTAGAAATAATTTTATAAGGAAGATTTTTATTAAACATAAGAGCCACACCTCTCGTTTTAGTTTGAAAAAACATGTAGATCACCTCACCTATCCATGGAGCTTTAAACAGTGGGTCCTGACCCTCCTTCCAATGTGTCTCCTGCAGAAACACTATGAGGGTGATTCACCAAGGAAAATCGGAATCTCGCTCGCACATTCGTATTCGCAATCCAAAATCGGAAGCCTTCGATTAATTTATCAACTAAATTTCAGGCGCTGGCGTATTCGCGCAGAAGTTAGTAACCGAAATGATCTCGCTGCTGGAGCCGCGCATCCCCAGCAGTTTGACACTGGCGAGCTTGCATTAAAAGTCACTGTTCCCCTAAAAAAGCATTCTTTCTAATGGCATACATATTACCCTTAGCCCTAAAAAAAAAGTTTGTGCTGTTCAAATGTTTAAAACATCTATATGCGCTTAGAAAAAAGCATATTTTAAAATGACTTATTTCTTTCCTGTTGGGCAAGAGTTAACTGAGTTCAGCTCCTCTACATAGGCCCCTATCTAAACGCTTACGATGCCTGATTGGAGGAGCCGCCTGGGGGTAAATATTGTGACTTTCCGCAGGCTAAACCTCGGCTTTGCTATCGGAAAAGTCACAAGCACACACACGTTTGCTTCTTGTTTGCTTCTATATATATAGAATATATATAGAGGTATATAAGTGTGTCTATATATTTATAATTATTGTAGTATATAATTATATATGTATCTAAATAGAAATATATATATATATATATATATATATATATATATATATATATATATATATATATATATATATATATATATACACATATAGTTAAATCCTCCCCAACTGTATTTTTTTTTAAATATCTGAATATCTGTTTATTGGTGTAAAAATCTAAAGGATCATATCAATCAATGATTATGAAATGTGCAATTGCAAAAAAAACTAACAGCCAAACTTGATAGACTGCACAAGGACTAATTGCAAGTGAATTTCTATCACCTTTGTGCCTAAATTTGAGCATATATAAGGGTGTTGTTTAACTTGCTTTTTCCTTTTGTCTTTTCTTTTCTTCTTGGAGGGGCTGTTGGTTTGTATGTTATCCTAATTAATCTAGATTGCTGCATTTGATACTTTGCTTACCCTTTAGCACAATAGCTTTTTTTTTTTTTTTTACTTTGAATGTTTTAATGACCTATTTGCAATTTTGAAGTCAATGTAATGCTATGTTATTGTGTTTGTGGCCACATTGTTTGATTGCAAAATTCTGCCTTTATTACCACTTTTCAATGTTTGTCCTGCATAAATATTTTCTAATCCAGTTTTCCCTCTTTGATAGGACAAAATTGCATATTGGTAAGTATTTTTTGAATGCAATATTTGTTGGGCCATTTTTAAATTATTTTGGCTTTACATGGAAGTGTGGGTTTACATGTGTATTGTCTGTTCTTTTTAATTTTTTTGTAATTTAGTAATGTGATGTGTGTGTGTGTGTTTTTTTGTTTTGATGTGTTTTTATATTTTATTGTGATCTTTTAGCAAATGTTTCTTTTGAATAAAGTTGTTAAAATGATGTTTGTTTTTTTTGGGGTTTTGTTATTGTGTGATCTCCTTTCCAATCTCCCAGGACACACAGTTTAAAAAGACAATTGTGATTGTTTTTAAGCTGTTCCTTTCTCTGAATTATTTGTAGGGCTAAAAACAGCACAATTCTCTTGTTAAAACTCAGTTGTTTGATGCGCATAGTTGTGCGCCAAACTTCAGGATCGTATAGCTCATAGTTGTGCGCCACAGTGGACCCACTATGTGCGCCTGAACTGTTTTGTCTTTCCTCATTCAGGTAAGTTTGTATTTTTTGGTGTATATTGCTTGTTTTGCTTCATATGCACTCATGTATGTATAGACATGAGTGCACATAAAGCAAAACATGTATGTATGCATTTAGATGTGTGTACATATACATAGAAAAGAGAAATTATAAGAAGAAATAAGCAAAGAGGGCTTTTTGGACCATATTGCTTCACATTGAAAAGATTGCCTATTTGTTCCTATGATTTCTGATATCATGGGCTTGGCTACAAGCAACATTAACAACATGGAGGATATTGCTTCTGGTTAAAAGAAGGAATCCATCTTTATGTGCTTCCACTACCAAGCTGAGGTGAGTAAGTCAATATATATAGTGGGCCAAGATCTAAAATTCCATTCAAACCTGCAGAAGCATCCTTGAGTTATGGAAAATCCAGAAAATGTTTGGCACAAAGTGGATTTGGCCCTGGAATTTTGATATACTAGTACTATTTGTTTTGTGTAAACACCTAAATAATGCATACACTCCAGTAGTTATGAGCATTAAGTTAAGCAACAACACAACATCTGTTCATTTCTAAGAGTGAAAGATCCTGCTTGTGAGCTTGGCAATCGATGTGCTTTGATGTTGTGCTGGCAACCTGGACCTCCTTCCATTACCATCAGGCGTGTGAGAATTTATTTTCCCAGGGAAAGTTTTTTTTTTTGAAAGTGTCACATAAAGGCACAGCACTTACACAAATGTCTGCTATTTAATTTCACAAAGGATTAACATTTGCTTGCTATGACTTAGACTCCCAGGTTTGTTTAAAACCCAAACATGATGTGCCCAAATATGTAATCCATACATTGTAAAATTTTAATGCACAAAGAAATTTTCAGTCAGTTCATCCCTGACTCGACATCCCTCTGCCGTTGTTTAGGAGCTAGAGGCAGAATGTTGGTGCACCTTCGGCTCGATTTCCTCTGGAATGTCCCAGGTATAACCATGGTGCAAGCACAGGTTGTGCAGGACGCAGCATGCCATGATGACTTGGGCAGCTTTCCAGGGTGTATACAGGAGTTCACCACCAGGCCATGCCAACCACAGAAACCATGTTTTTAGCAACTCGATGGTTTTCTCCACGATACCCCAGCTTTTGTGCAGAGCCTTGTTGTAATTATAGTTACGTAGTTACATAGTAGGTTAGGTTGAAAAAAGACATAAGTTTATCAAGTTCAACCACTGGGGAAATAAACATATCCCAGATATAAAACCCTCTAAGACATAGTTGGTCCAGAGGAAGGCAGAAAAACCCCTGGTACAATTTGCTTCAACAGGGGAAAAAAATCCTTCCTACTTCCATGAGACAATCGAATGTTCTCTGCATCAACAGTCCGTGTTATCTTTGCTTTAAATCCTTAATACCCAGTCATATTCTGTGCTTCTAGAAAGGCATCCAGCTTTTTCTTAAAGCAATCTATAGTACTTGCTGAAACTACTTCCTGAGGGAGCCGATTCTACATTTTCACAGACCTTACAGTGAAGAATCCCTTCCTTATCCGGAGCTTAAACTTCCTTTCCTCCAGATGCAAGGAGTGCCCTCTTGGTATTTGTAATGATCTCAAAGTGAATAATTGAGAAGAGAGTCCTCTCTATGGACCATTTATATTTCATAACTCCCCCTTAAATGTCTCATCTCAAGGGAGAATAGGTTCATTTCAGCTAATCTCTCTTAATAGTTGAGCTCCTCCATTCCTTTTATTAATTTAGTTGCCCTTCTCTGCACTCTCTCAAATTCCACAATGTCCTTTTTGTGAACTGGTTCCCAAAACTGGAATGCATACTCCAGATGTGGTCTGACCAATGCTTTGTACAGGGGCAGGGTTATGTCTCCATCTCTGCAGTCTATTCCTCTTTTAATACAAGAAAATACTTTACTAGCTTTGGATACTGGCATTGCTTGCTGTTATTAAGTCTATGACCTACCATAACCCCCAGATCCTTTTCCATTTCTGACTCCCCCAAATGTTTTCCCGTAGACAGTATGAAGCATGCATGTTTTTAGCCCCACAGTGCATACCTGTTTTACGTTTATTCATATTAAAAGTCATTTGCCACTTGGCTGCCCAAACAAACAGTACATCCGGGTCTGCTTGTAGATTATAGACATCATGTATGAACTTAATTCCATTACATAGTTTGGTGTCATCTGCAAACACAGAAATGGTACTTTTAATCCTAAACTAAATTTATAAAGATGTTAAACAGTAAAGGTCCCAACACTCAATAATTACAACTCTCTGGATGCAATCTTTAAGCCAGTTCTCTATCCATTTACAAATCGACTTTTCTAAACCTACCAACCCTAACTTGCAATATGACGTCTGTGGGGTAGTGTAGGGTAGTGTACATACATTATCAATCTTGTGCATTATAAAAATAGTGAAAATAACCAAAAATGGGAGGGATTATTTCCCATGTCCCTAAACACATGTGTAACCAATTTAATAGCGTTAACATTTACTCCTTGTAAGAAAAAAAACAGGGAAAAAATAATCATTTTTATCCCAGTGACAATGTGTATATAACTATATTATTTCTTTGTGCCCTTGAATATATACAGAGGGGAAAAACAATCCTCAAACATTCTTCTTTTAATATTATCTATATTTGACCAAATAGTCTTTCATTATCCTTGTTTTAACACCATGTAATTATGATTTAATTAATCTATTCATGTGAACTTGTGCCTAATACACCCTAAAGTGACATTTGTGCTTAAAAAAAAACTAAATATATTACTAACCCACAGGACCTCCATATTTATCCTGAACTAAACTTTTCTGCTACACATAACAATAACAACACTAAGACAAAGAAACAAAAGGAAATAAGGAATGGTAGACTAGCTCAATTAACAAATAATATTACTGATGTTATGTCTATATAGTCAACCATGACCGGTCCCATCCTATTGGCATGTAGTACTCAATCCATGGTGACCACACTTTTTGAAATTTCGTTACCAATGCCGTCAACAAAGAGCCCTCATTTTCTCATTGACTAAAATCCAAGACATTTTATTCTTGACCTGTTGTATGTTAGGGTTTTTAGACCACCATGCTTTAGCTAGGACCGTTTTGGCCGAAGTAAACAAAGTATGGTAATAGTTTAAATTGATTCATAGTACAGACCGATGTTTTCCGGCATAAAAGTGCTTCAGCAGGTTGTTTGGGAAAAAAACAACCTATTATAGTGTAAGCAATTTGGTATACTCTTGTCCAAAACTTCCTGATTTTGGGACATTCCCACCAAATATGGAAGAAAGTTCCTGTAGAATGACATCCCCTAAAACAGTTACCCGTTGTAATGCGCCTGGGCACACAAACCACAACCAACTCCAGATATCCTTGAATAAGGTTTATTCATTATGCTGCTTGCTACTGAGGGGTCTCCCTCTGTGGCTGGGAACCCCAGGGACACCGCAGGCTCGCAGGGCGGGTAAGTTCCTTACACCCGTACAGTTCTGCTGATATTTAGCTAGCCTGGATGGGACCATGTATCAGTTTATAATTTGTTTCCATTACTGAGGCGTTTATACTACAGTATGCTATTGTATGCCAAATTTTAGCCCAGTCCTCCTGTTCAATCTTTTTACCAATATCAGCTTCCCATTTGAGTATATATGATGGTACCTTCCTATTGCACTGCACTAATGTATTATATAAAGCTGATAATACTCCTTTATTGTTTGGATTCTTTACACACATTTTCTCGAACCATGTCATATTGTAAATACCGAGACTTAGTCCCAGTTTAGATGGTAAAAAAAGGCCTAATCTGGAGGTATCTAAAGAGTTCTACCAAAGGAGCTTCATGTTTCTCACAAATTTCTCCAAATGTAAGTATCCCCTCCAATTTTAAAAAGTGATGTATTCTATACAATCCTTTCTCCATCCACCAGCAAAACCACCCTGGTTCCTCCATGCCAGGGGTAAACATCGGGTTTCCTATGATAGAAGCTGCTGGGGTATGACCAGACATAGGAACCCCCAATTGTTTAATTGAGTCCCAAATTCTCAATGTATATTTCAATATCGGGCCTGAAAAATTGTGTCTCTGTTTACCTGCGACCCAAAGTATTGCATCTACCGATATTGGTGCTATCACTGCTTTCTCATTAACTACCCATTTAGGAACATGTTTTTTTTGTAGTACATTAAAAAGAGGCTACCCGTGCCGCCTTTTAGTACACACTCAGATTCGGCACAGATAGACCTCCCATCTTCTTAGTTCGAAGTACAGTGTGTCTGGGAACTCGTGGACGTTTAGGTCCCCAGATAAACTCAAATATTTTACGTTGTAACAATTTTAGTATATGGGTAGGTATGGCTAATGGGAGAACTCTCACGGGGTATAAAAGTTTTGGTAACCACGTTATCTTTAACGTTAACAAAGCAATACAACCTAACCATGAAATTTGGTACCGTTTCCATGATTCCAAAAGTCTTATCAGATGTTTCACAAGATCAGGGACATTAGCTGCATATAATTTATAATAGGTTGGTGAGATATATATGCCCAAATAACTCAGCCTTTTTGACTCCCATTGAAAGGGAAATGTTTCTTTAGGTATCTTCACCTTCTCAGGCACCAAAGTAACATTAAGTGCCCTACATTTTGAACTATTTAGTTGAAGTCCTGAAAAAGTTTGAAAACTCCCCAAGACCTCCAACAAATTAGGCAGCGATACCATAGGGTTTGTTAGGCTAAGTAATATGTAATTTGCAAACAGGCAAAGCTTATGTTGTTCTTTCACATCTACTCCCTGGATATCTGTATTATTTCTAATTGCTATAGCCAAGGGTTCCACCGCCAAAGCAAACAGCAATGGTAATAGTGGGCAACCCTCCCTAGTACCTCTATCTATCAAAAAACCCTCTGAGCAATAGCCCATACATTGAATAAAATCTTCGGGAGAATCATATAGGGAGAATATCCATTTGCAAAAATTTGGTCCAAAACCCCATTTAGTTAATAGAGGTTAATAAGGTATGGCCATACCGTAATACTGAATCAAATTGGGGACACTCTAAATACTCCCAATGATATTTTACTTCAATCATCCTGATCTAACTACCTTTTACCTTATCCTATTTTATTTGATAAAATTCTCTATGATGGCACATATACTGTACATAACTGTGTGATTGCATATATTGACATTGGAACATATTCTGAGAAATGTATTTTGATACACAGTTCTGCTCATCCCCTGAAGAAGCCAATCAGCTAAACACGTCAAGTGCATACTGATCAGATTGGTGGACGTAGTCAAAGCCTGCATCCCAGCCATGTGGAAGCAAACTGAAACGGCAAGTATTGCCCAGTGGCTAAAATGTGTTAATGTAATGCAAGATCTGACTGCCTCTCTGAGAGGCAGAGAAGACCACCAAAAAGAGATGGTTTTCCTGGACCATGTTTAGAGAGTCTGCCGACTACTTGAATGCTCAATGAGCAGATTTTTAGACACCTAGAACTGTAGCACTTATGAGGAGTATACTTGTTAACTGTGAAGTTCTTGAAATTATGCGAGTCCCCCACCCCCTCCACCCCTAAAACCTTCCAATTCCCACCTTACCCAAGTAGTGTAAGTCTTAAAGCATTCTTACAAAAATAAACAATTAGGGTTGAGTCCAAGAGGATTAGCACTATATTGTTTACAACCGTTGTTCGAGGTTGACCAATGAGTAGGCTTTCTATATATCAAACTCAAAAGCCACCTAATATAAAACATTTCTTGGGTCTCAAAACATGTAATATCCTTTGTCGGGGTGGTATCCCCATTCAACACTTTCCCCACAAGGTTTTGGGAAATTCTGTCTCATATATATATATATTTGTGTTTACATATGTATGTGTGTGTGCATTCATGTTGAGTTACCTTTAACTTTGACTTTAGTGCTTTCTGCATTGTTTACCCTGAAGTATGAAAAAGTGGTTAGTGGTTTTTACATATGTATGTGTGTGTGCATTCATGTTGAGTTACCTTTAACTTTGACTTTAGTGCTTTCTGCATTCCTTACCCTGAAGTATGAAAAAGTGGTTAGTGGCTAAAGCATATTCTGGGTGAGGAAATAAAAGAAACAAAAACAAATAATTGCATACAAAATTACAAACAACTATACAGACTTAAATTAAAGAGATACAATGGTTACTTGGCTTATTTTTTTTTCTGAAACAAGTGGTGATAGTCTGGTTTGGGGTAGTGGTAATTTACCAAACAGTGCAGTGCAAATGAGACTACCAGCCTCTAAAAACGTTTAATCTTGGGACAGTTGCATAACATGTGGAATAAATCAGCCTTCTTTGCTCTACATTTCAAACACTGGGGGACGTACTAGTCCCCACAGCTCTCCATGCTCTTCTATAGTCTGTCAAACTGTCACCAGGTGTTCTACATGGCCATTGTCCGTCTATCTGGATTTGGTGTGGACAGCAGCTCTAGCAAGTTAGCCCAATCTCTTGGCAAAATATTTTGGCTAATTGTTGTCTTGTAGAATCTAATCTAAAGATAAAAGGAAATTACCGCCCTAAAGAAGGGGTACAGCGTGGATGTTGCTGCATGAGGTTTTTCAGTTCTGCTGAATCCTGGCTTTGTTCTTCACATGACTGGGCTGTCAATATTCCTGGGTATAATCTCTTTCATAAAGAGAGCGCCAAATTGTTGATGGAGCAAGTGATGAGGTTGAGACATTATGAGTGGAGTTGAATATGGGGATGGATAATACACAGTTATTTATTGGAGTCTGCTAGAGCCCCCCTCCCCATGCTAAGGAAGAAATAGATAATCAACCACTAGCACAGATTGAAAGGGCTGCAAAAGCTGAAAATGTTTTATTAATGGGGGACTTCCCTGACATTGTCTGGAGTAATGCCACTACAGGTACAGCAAAAATAAGGACATTTTAAAATGAATTGAATTTAATACAAGATAATATTATGGTACAGTTTATAGAACCCCCAACTAGAAATGATACTCCGCTGGACCAAGTTTTTTCTAACAATGCAGAGCTTATAACCAATGTGCATATAATTATACAATATAGAGAGAGGTTGATCTTTCCCTTTTCTCAGTACATGACAGTCCCAACATGGTCTCCCTCAGCATCATCATCATCATAATCATTTTCCTCCTCCTCCTCTTGAAACTCCCGATGCTGGCTAGTGTCCCTTCTTGCTCCTGCTGATGCTAGCTGTGCGCTATGGACTGTAATGTCACCCCCATCCTGCTCCCCTATTTCTTCCCCTCCTCTCCCATCTTTCCATCAGGCCACACAGGGTATTATCAAGCAGAAAGATGATGGGTATGACATTGTTCCAGCCTGACCGCTCCCAACAACGTTTGTGGTCTGCTCAAAAGGGGCCAGTACCTTGCATAGTGTCTCCATCTGCAGCCACTGGGTTGGCCCTGTTATCACACACTACGGTACCTGATGTGAGTCGGGAGGGTGTCAGCCAAACCTCAACCTCTCTGTGCAAAGCGGACAAGTTCTCTGGTGGTGTGACTTTTCTCCCCTAAGGACACCAGTTTCCGCACTGCCTGGCAACGCGTGTGCTTGAGGGAGCCGTAGTGGCATACCCACTTAACAGTGTCCTCCCCTGCTGGCCTTTCATGAGGAGTGTCGAAAAGAGCGGGTTTGCCGGTAGAAGAATTGGAGGAGGAGGAGGAGGAAGGAGACTGGGGTGGCCCATGCTTTCCCACCACACCCCTCAGCGGGAGTATTAGGTGCTGCAATGCCTCTTGCTGACTACCGCCCACTGAGCTATGCAAGGCCATCCAGTGAGCGGTAAAGGACAGGTAGCATCCCACTGTGTTGGAGAAGTAATGCCTGTTTGGTATATTCCACTGACGCTCGGCACAGGCCATCAGGTCATGAAAGAGATTCCACAATGCTGTACGGCAGTAGCTGCAAGGCCAATAGTTTGGCTAGATGTGAATTAAGTTCGATGACTCTCTCTTGATTGGGCCCATAGCCCAAGTGGTCTAAAGGGGCTGGGAGCTAGGGGAGCTGAAGGGGTCACTGACGGGGTCACAGGAGTACCCATCTTGTGGTGACAAACGTTGTCTGAGGCCACGAAACCTGCGGCCAGAAACTGATACTTCCTCACAGCTGGAAGTCTGGCAGAAACTAGCAATGACAGTTGGAGGTGGAGAAGGAGTCAATGAAGTTGGAAGTAGTGACGATGACGTGGTTGCACCTCCTTCAAGAGAACGCAAGTACTGCTCCCACTTTGTTTTGTGGTTCTTGCGCATGTGGGAAAGCAGAGATGTTGTACCCAAATGTGATCCAGCCTGTTATCTGCAAATCTGCCTTTGGCACAGGATGCAGATTGTTACGCACCTGTCGTCGTCTTTCAGCATGAAAAAAGACCACACTGGAGAGGTGTGTGCAACTGCTGCTCTTTTTCTTTGCTTACCTCTGCGTCTGCTGGGTGCCCTGCATCTGCTCCAGCTACATCTCCCCCACGGTCACATTGGGCCTGATTTATGAAAGTACTCCAAGGCTGGAGAGAATTTTTAAAAATCATTTGCTATTTGCTAGAAAATGTTTTCAATCCTGGACCAGATCCATTCCAGGTTTGCTGTTCCCCTGCTTGTGCCCACTTGTCTGTGTGTTCTTTGGCACTCACATAGGGATTTGCGGCCCCTTCCATCACCAGTCAGTTGCTGCTGCCTTTCCTCTACATCTGTTTCGGAACTGCTGTTAGCCCTTACACGCACCGGTGGTTCCCAGGTGACATCACGGTCATCATCATCCTCATTTTCATCTAAGCCTACCTCTGCAAATGCAGCCAATTATGCAGAATCCTCACCAAGCAAGTGCTGACCACACTCAGATTGTTGAACCTCAGGTTGTTCGTCAAACAAGAGAGAGTCATCGGAAGGTACAGGCACATTAGCCATGCTAACTCCTGTCTTTGCTCCTGTCCTGGCTGTGCTGGTTGCTGCTGCTGCAGAAGACGAGCCTGCTGCTGAAGAAGAGCCTGCTGCACTTGAGGCCATTGAGACCCAATCCACAATACTCTCCACATTATGTGGCTGTATGATTGTAGTCTGCTTCTCAATAAATCTGCCAGCATACTGGTGCTCCACACACATCTCAGACTTGTTTGACAACTTGTGCTGCTGCCTCCAACTGTTTGCTGCTGCTGTTGCTGTCCTACAGTGGCAGACTCTCGGGGAGTATGCCCCCTGCGAGATGCAGCTGATCGCCCAGCACCACGCCTTCCCTTGCGTCTAACGCTCATCTTTAATATATTCGGGCAATAATGCACCTGTACCAAAAGGACTTCTTTGGTAAATAGCAAGAGGTATTAAACAATGAAATATCCGTCTTTAAATAATAGACCACTTAAATGTAATTTATCAAAAAAAAAATAATTTTTCCAAAAAAGTCACTGAATTGAAGGGTGCAATAGAATTGATAAATATTAATAAAAATTTAATGTAGATTTTAGAAAAAAAAAATATTTCGATTTCTAGTAGACATCCCGGCTGTGGAAGATTTTGAAGCAGGGTGCTGCACCAAGTCCAAAATTACAGTCAGGACAGTAGAACCTGGTTTCCTTGTGGATCTTCCTTCCTCTGTCATTGGTCTTTGAGCTGCAAACCACGCACATCCTTCTAGGTGCTGCCTTTCTCTGGGTTGCTGGGATGAATTCAGTGAAGTGACGACCAGTCAGGCGTTCTGAGTTGACAACGGTAGCAGCACGACCTCCAGGTCTATTCATAGCCACTGATGGTGTTTGGTGGTTCTTGACTATAGATTTGGAAACTTGCAAAATGAAGTCTGAATGATTCACAGGCATCTAACTATTTTTTCTGTACAGAATGTAGGCATTCTATAGGTACTGCTGAACAAGATGCCTGAAAATTTTTTTGTAGTACTTCCTTTGCCGTTTCCTTATCTCTGGGTAGAATGTCATAGCTTGGTCAGCTCTGTCGACACCTCCCATGGTGTTATTGTAGTCAATCACCACCTGTGGCTTCATCACTTCTTTCCCACGTTTTGTGTGTACCAGAACAATGGAGGCATTATGGACAGTACTCATCGAGCACACATCTTACTTGTCATGCCATCCCAGGGCCATCATCTTGTCTTTCTGCTAGGCAACAATTTCTCTTGTCTTCAGCTTCTCTTTTGAAAACAGTGATGGCAGGTTGCCCCGGTTAGCCCTAACGGTTCCATACACATCTGTTCTGTGTTGCAGAAGGAACTCATAAAGCTCAGGAGATGTGTAGAAATTGTCAGCTGTGACACAATAGTCCTGATCTAGCAATGGCTCTATAAGAGATAGCACTGAAGATGTTGCCAATCCATTATAGCTGTATCTGGGGTGGAATTTTGTCCCTTTTCCAGTGTAAAGGACTATATTCCATATGTAACCTGATGAGGATTCGCACAGCATATACTTTTTCACGCCAAATCGTGCCCTCTTTGACGCAATGTACTGCACCCAGCTGAGCCTTTCCTTGTAAGCCTTTCATCAATACTGATGTCTCTGCCTGGCACATATGTCTCCTGGAAATGTTTTAGATTCATCTGAGACACTTTCCAAGTTTTCTTCCGTTTTGGTGCAGGATGGGTAGTCTCATTGTTTGCGAAGTGCAGGTACTTCCTGACGAGGGAAAATCGGTATTCTGGCATGTCTGTGCCAAAGAATGGAGTGGTCATCATTTTATTCTTGGACGAGTTTTCAAAAACTTCATCGGTAAAAACAACTTCAGGGGGTCGTCGCATTCAGCCTCAATTTTCATCCCAGGTCCCAAGGTAAATGAAAATGCTGGCGGTGCTCCCTGGTCCGCATCAAAGTCAATAGGGCACCATGTGCGCACAGCACTGACCAAGTCCGGAATCGTCGCTCAGTTCACTTTCGCTGTCTGATGACAAATTTCTTGGTGAATCACTATTGTTCTATTCCACAAGTGTCTCCAAATCACTATCACTAGTTTCAAGTGCCTTCAAAACAGTGCTTGCGCAGGTGAGATGCCTTTTGGATCCCATGTGGTCAAATCTCCAGTAATCAGCCAGGAACAATCAAGGTCAAAGACAAAGTGATCAAATGATACATTCAGGAAATGATGAAATAGATCAAAAAATAGTTCAAAAGGTCAGATCAAGGTCAAGTCTAAAAGTGAGCAAAATGTAAATTGGGGTGTAACAAAGGCCCTCTGGTTGTCTGTTGAGATGATTGGGCTACATACGGTGTCTGACCTAATTATTTCCCAGACAGAGGGGAGACATTGGGTGGGAGTGTACCGGATTGTGTGTTTTTTTCTATTGGTAAGTGTGCCTATCGCCTAGTTCTCCATCAGGTCCAGAGGGGAGGTCCCCTTGCATGGGGACTTGTATATATTACCAAGAGTGGCATCAATAAAGTGTTCTTCTTCTTTCTTTTTCACCCTTAACTCGCAGCCGTGTCTTGTGTTGTAGGGAACTGCTATATTACTACTAGCTTCAGCTTGGGGAGTCGCTGGAGTAACTCTACAGGGCCACGCGTTCTAGGGGGAAGGACGTCACCAACGGTTGATACCGTTACATTTGGTGGCAACAGTGGGATGGTCCTTCTAGCCCGGGAGGCATGCAGGTTGGATGGACAGCCGATATGAGCAGCTAAAAGGGACGACCCTCAAGGATCTACTGGAAAGCTGTGGAGGGAGAGCCAGCAGCCGACCTAAGAGGGAGCTGATTGTGGAATTACAGCAGTTGGATCAGAATTTTGCCATGGCTGAACCCTCTATCCCGTCCGGAGATGAAACGGCTCTCATAGTGTCGGAGCGGTTGGCGATCTATGGGCCAAACCCCTCTGAGGAACGGATTGCACAGATTTTTGCCCAGGTAGCAGCGGAAGCTCGAGAACAGAGGGAATACAAGCTGCAACAAATTATTGCACCAGAGCCAACCCCGATAACTTCTATGGCCAGCACAGAAAGACGAAAGGTACCGTTTGCTACATTTATACAGTTCTTGGAGACAGAGGGGGAGATCGACAGCTATTTGGCTGACTTCGAGAGGCAGTGTGCTCTTCACCAGCTACCACCAAAGGAATGGGTTACCATTCTATCTGGCCAGCTATCCGGGAGAGCAGCGGAAGCCTTCTGTGCCATCCCAGAGGACGAGGTAACACAATACCACCTTGTCAAAGACACTTTACCTAAATGGTATGCCCTAACAACCGAGGCATACTGGCAGAAATTCTGAGATACAAAAAAACGGGGAGGTGACACCCACATGGAACAGGTTGCACCGCAGCGCTACCCCTTGGAGTGATGGATGCCAGGCTTTATTCGCCGAGGAGGTGTTACAACTTTTTCTCTTGGAGCATTTCTTCAATAATCTACAGCAGGACTTAAGCAACTGGGTAATGGACTGACACCCTCACACCCTCACCGAGGCGGCCCGCCTGGCCGATGAGTATACTGATTCCAAACGAATGGACCCAGCGTTACCCCGACCTAATCCTCGAGTGGATACCCGGGTCCCCAGTGTATCCAGACCCTCTCCACAACTGGAGTTCAGGGCCCCTGTTCCGTCCGGGCCCCCTCGTGTTGCTGGTCCTTCCAGGAATTAGTCAGAGTATTCCAAGGTGAAATGTCACCGATGCCACGAACCAGGACACCTAGTGGCCAATTGCCCTTTTTAGCCCCCCGACCTTCCTGGAACAACTCACCCACTGGGTCAACCCCTGCTGTATCCCGTAACCTGGCTGTCCACTGCTTGGACACGGACATTCACCCTGAGGAATATCTGGGGGTATTGTACGAGGTAAATCCTATCCAGGCTGATTCCGGGGATAATAGACAGCAGCACCGACAAGAGGTCAACCTCGATGGAAAGGTTCCCCAAGGATTACGGGACACTGAGGCTAACATTACACTAGTACAGGGGCATCTGATTCCAGCCCATAAGCATACAGGCCAGGAGAGAGGTGCACAATTTACATCAAAACTGACACAGCAGCTGTGGAAGGTCTGCAGTATTAAATCGCTACTTAGTTCACCATACTATCCCCAGACTAACGGTCTCTGTGAGCGCTTCAATGGAACATTGAAGAAAATGCTCAAGACTTTCACCAGGGAATACAGAGACTGGGAGCAATTCCTACCACACCTTCTATTTGCCTATAGGGAGGTAACGCAGGAATCAACTGTGTTTTCCCCCTTCGAGCTGCTATCTGGGAGAAAGATATGAGGACCACTTGATCCCATCCGGGAGCATTGGGAGGGGGAAACGGAGAATGAAGGGACCCCAATCGTATCATACGTCCTGGAGCTTCGGGACCGCATGGGGCAGCTGGCCAGGTCAGTCAAAGTCAATCTCCAGGAGGCCCATGGGCGACAGAGAGTATGGTACGACAGGGGTGCCCGACAACGTATTTGTCTTTATTGGACAAAAGGTCTTAGTATTGAAGCCCAGGAAGCAGGATAAACTGAAGGCTTCGTCGCAGGGACCCTATAAGGTGATAGAGAAGCTGTGCGATACCACTTATGTCATTGCCAGTTGTAAGGATGAGAGGTTAAAAAGATCCTTTCATATTAATATGTTGAAAGAATACTTAGAGAGACCGGAGAATGTGTCAGCTGTATGTAGCCCTGCCACGGAGGACCCTGACAACCTACTCCTACCAGACCTCTTAGAGAAGAGGTCACCCACCGATCTCCTTAGCAAGGTTCAATTAGGGGACAAACCCACTCCCACTGAGAGGGAACAGTTGCACACTCTATTACAGGCTAAGAGCCTTACTTGTTCCCAAGAGCCTAGGTACACTACTCTCGCGACTCACAAAGTAGAAACCCCTGGACAAGCCCCACTCCAACAGGCCCCTTTCCGCATCCCGGAAGCAGTCTGAGAGGGGATGCGGAAGGAAATTCAGGAGATGCTAAGATGCAAACCTTCAGACAGCCCCTGGGCATTCCCGGTCATCTTAGTGCCCAAGAAAGATGGTACCACCAGATTCTGTGTGGACTACCGCAAGTTAAATGACAGGACGGTGACTGATGCCTACCCTATACCCCGAGTAGAGGAGCTTTTGAATGGCATAGCCAGGGAACACCATCTAACCACCATTGATCTCTGTAAGGGTTACTGGCTAATTCCCCTAGCCGAGGAGGCGATCCCCAAGTCAGCCTTTGTCACCCGTTTAGCTTGTACCAGATTAGGGTAATGCCTTTCGGGATGAAAAATGCCCCAGCCACATTCCAGCGCTTGGTGGATAGACTCCTTGATGGCTTCCAAGATTTCACTTGTGCGTACCTAGATGACATAGCAATCTATAGAGTCCTGGGAGGAACATTTAGCACACATAGGAATGGGGCTGGATCACATTTGGGACGCTGGCCTGACTCTGAAACCAGACATATGCCATTTTGGGATGGCTGAGGTCTAGTACCTGGGACATCGGGTGGGGTGTGGGAAACAGTGACCTTAGCCCGCTAAGATTGAGGCTGTCGCTAACTGTCCCACACCTCACACTAAGACCCAAGTACTGGCCTACCTGGGCACAGCCGGGTACTACCGACGCTTTGTGCCAGACTTTAGCGCCATCGCCAAACCCCTGACTGGTCTGACTATGAAAAACTAGGTCTAGGGGGAAGGACGTCGCCAACGGTTGATACCATTACACAGGGCACTGATGTTTGGTCCAGTAAAATATGTATATATTTACACATTTATTATGTGTTTTTTGGTCTATTATACTGTAAAAACTATTTAAAAGCAGATTACAATCATCAATGCCACCCAGAAGTGTGTAATACAAATATCTGAAATTTGTGATTAAACGTAGAAGGGCCAGATCAAGATGGGACAGAATTCAGGCGTCTTTCTCCTGAGGTCGTCTTCCTGCAAGAAAAACATATGACAGTTCAGCTTCCTTTAACTTTGCCTCAAAACTATACTCTCAGGTGTACATGGCTAATTCACCTAGTAAAAAAGGGCTGGTGTTGCTATCCTTATGAAACCCTCCTTTAAGTTCTTATTGTCCCGTTCCATTGTAGATCCAGAAGACAGATTCCTCATTTTACATGGAAAGCTGGAGGGTATACCCATCACTGTAACCTATATGCCCCAAATGTGGGCCAAATTCAATTCCTCCCTAAAACACTATCAAACTTGGAGGAATTTGACCATACCTTTTTGGTAGTTGGCAAGGAATTTAACCCTCGTAGAGTTCTAATTCTGTACTTTTTTTGATGCAAAAAGTGATCCAATTTTTTTGCATAGACATGTTTGTTTATATTGTGGGCCTGTAATTCTTAGGATTACCTCCCGGGAATATTAATTATATTTATTTATTATATTAGAATCATAAATTATAATATAATACATAATTATAAATCATATTTATAAAAAATAATGAAATAATAGTCCACAACAGTGTAATTTATCAAAAAAAAAAATATTTTATCAAAAATTTCTCACTGAATTGCAGCATGTTGCAGCACCCTGCTTCAAAATCTACCACACCCAGAATGTCTACTAAAAATTAAAATATTTTTTTATAAAATCTGCATTTAACTTATATTATTATTTATCAATGATATTGCACCCTTGTTTGGAAAATTTCAGTGAGAAATTTTTGATAAAATATTTTTTTTTTGATAAATTACACTGTTGTGGACTATTATTTCATTATTTTTTATAAATATGATTTATAATTCACAATTGATGTTCACAGTCAGGACAGTAGAACCTGGTTTCTTTGGGTTTCTTCCTTCCTCTGTCATCGGTCTTTGAGCAGCAAACCACACACATTCTTGTAGGTGCCGCCTTTTTCTGGGTTGGTGGGATGTATTCAACGAAGTGACGACCAGTCAGGCGTTCTGGGTTGACAACGGTGGAAGCACGACATCCAGGTCTATTCATAGCCACTGATGGTGTTTGGTGGTTCTTGACTATGTATTTGAAAACTTGCAAAATTCGGAAGTCTGAATGATTTCACAAGCCTCTGACTATTTTTTTGTACAGAACGTAGGCATTCCATAGGCACTGCTCAACTAGATGCCTGAAAATCTTCTTGTAGTACTTCCTTTGCTGTTTCCTCATCGCTGGGTAGAATGTCATGGCTTGGTCAGCTCTGTTGACACCTCACATGGTGTTGTTGTAGTCAATCACCCTGTGGCTTCATCACTTCTTTCCCACGTTTTGTGTGTACCAGAACAGTGGAGTCATCATGGACAGTACTCATCAGGCACACATCTTTCTTGTCACGCCATCTCAGGGCCATCATCTTGCCTTTCTGCTAGGCAACAATTTTTTCCTGTCTTCAGCTTCCCTTTTGCAAATTATGATGGCAGGTTGCACTGGTTAGCCCTAACGGTTCCATACACATCTGTTCTGGGTTGCAGAAGGAACTCATAAAGCTCAGGAGATGTGTAGAAATTGTCAGTTATGACACAATAGCCCTGATCTAGCAATGGCTCAATGAGGGATAGCACTGAAGATGTTGCCAATCCATAATGACTGTATCTGGGGTTGAACTGTGTCCCTTTTCCAGTGTACAGTACCGTATTCCAGATGTAGCCGGATGATGATTCGCACAGCATATAGGTCTTCCCACCAAATCGTGCCCTCTTTGACGCAATGTACTGCACCCAGCTGAGCCTCCCCTTGTAAGCCATTAGACTTTCGTCAATGCTGACATCTCTTTCTGGCACATAGGTTTGCTGGAAATTTTGTAGAATCACCTGGGACACTTCCCAAATTTTCTTGAGTTTTGGTGCAGGATGGGTAGTCTCATCAAATTCTTCATTGTTTGCGAAGTGCAGGTACTTCATGATGAGGGAAAAGCGGTATTCTGGCATGACTGTGCCAAAGAATGGAGTGGCAATCATTTATTCTTGGCACAGTACCACGTCTGCATGGGTTTGCCCACAACTCCAAAAAATGTTAAAAAGTTAGCAAACACAGAGCAGCATACATGCTTACATAAAAAGAAAATCAAAAATTTCAAAACGTTAGCACAAAGCAGCATACATGTTAGCATAAAAAAATGTAAAAAGTTAGCAAACACAAAGCAGCATACATGTTTGCATAAAAAAAAATTTAGCAAAAAATTTCAAAAAGGTAGCAAACACAACAGCGGCTTACCTGTTTGTCTCTGCAACAATTTTTTTGATAACCTCATTGGTCAAAAACAACTTCAGGTATGCCAAGGAGTCGTTGCATTCAGCCTCAATTTTCATCCCAGGTACGCCAGTGAATGGAAATCTTGGCAGTGCTGCCTGGTCCACATCAAGGTCAATAGGACACCATGTGCGTACAGCACTGACCTCAGGTTCAGAATCTTCGCTCAGTTCACTTTCTCTGTCCGATGACAAATTTCCTGGTGAATCACTATCGCTAGATTCCACAAGGGACTCCAAATCGCTATCACTGCATTCAAATTCCTCCAAAACAGTGCTTGCGCTGGCGAAATGCTCTTTGGATGCCATGCGGTCTCCAGCAATCAGTCAGGAACAATCAAGGTCAAAGTCAAAGTGATGAAATGGCGGATTCATCACCCCACTTCCCAGTTTCCCAGCAGTTTTCTTTTTACTCCTCTCCTCACTGAACCCATACGCGAATAGATTATATGTTTACTAATCTCCAGCTGCTGCGGAACACTGTGTCCTCTGAGATCCACCCCATAACCTAGTCCGATCATGCCCCGGTTACACCAAATGTTGTTTTCTCCCTGGCCACAGCCAGAGTCTGTCTCTGAAATATCTGTATTTATTTTAAAGTCAGACAGAAATTTTACTGTACCAAACAGTCTTCTTTGGTCAATAGGAAAAGGTAATCAAACACTAAAGTGTCTGTATTTATTTTACAGTAGCACAGAAATTTAACTGTATCAGATGGTCTTCTTAGGTAAATAGGAACAGGTATCAAACATCAAAATATCTGTAATTATTTTAAAGTAGGACATTTCTGAAAAGATTGGTTTATTTTTGGTGTTACCCCCTTGGCCTTTCTTTTACAGAAAATGGTAGGTAAAGTGACAGCAGGCACATCGCGGTTACATTAGGCAAATGATGGAGGACCAGAGACAGAGCATTGGTCAGCGAGAGCAGTAGCAGTGTGTGGCCTCTGGTCAGCTATCGCCAGGGAGACCGCATTGGTGTAGTGTGTAGTGCATCGACAATGCCACCCAGAAATGTGTAATACAATTATAATGAATGGAGTACTGACAGGTGGCAACAGCAGGAGGAGGTGGTGGGCCCTTAGATGAAGCATGGACCACATTGGTAACTGGCATCTAGAGCTGGGTGTAGTGCATCGTCAATGTCACCCAGAAGTATGTAAAATAATTAAAGTGAATAGAGTACTGACAGGTAGCAGCAACAGTAGGAGGCGGCGGGCCCTGAGACAGAACGTGGACCGCATTGGTAACTGGCATGTATAGCTGGGTGTAGTGCATCGACAATGCCACCCAGAAATGTGTAATACAATTTTACTAAATGGAGTACTGACAGACGATAGCAGCAGGAGGAGGAGGTGGGCCCTGAGACGGAGCATGGACCGCATTGGTAACTGGCATATATAGCTGTGTGTAGTGCATCGACAATGCCAACCAGAAGTGTGTAATACAATTATAGTGAATAGAGTACTGACAGGCGGCAGCAGCAGGAGGAGGTGGTGGGCCCTTAGATGAAGCGTGGACCACATTGGTAACTGGCATCTAGAGCTGGGTGTAGTGCATCGTTAATGTCACCCAGAAGTATGTAATATAATTAAAGTGAATAGAGTACTGACAGGTAGCAGCAGCAGCAGGAGGAGGCGGTAGGCCCTGAGATGAAACGTGGACCGCATTGGTAACTGGCATCTATAGGTGCGTGTAGTGCATCGACAATGCCACCCAGAAATGTGTAATACAATTTTAGAGAATGGAGTACTGACAGACGGTAGGAGCATGGACCGCATTGCTAAATGCCATCTAGAGCTGGGTATAACGCATCAACAATGCCACCCAAAAGTGTTTAATACAAATATAGTGAATGTAATACTGACAGGCGGCAGCAACAGCAGGAGGAGGAGGCAGTGGGCCCTGAAAGGGAGCAGGGACCATATTGGTAACTGGCATATAGAGCTTGGTGTAGCGCGTCAACAATGCCATCCAGAAGTGTGTAATACAAATATAGTGAATGGAGTATTGACAGGTGGCAGCAGCAGGAGGAGGTGGTGGGCCCTCAGAGGGAGCGTGGACCAAATTGGTAACTAGCATCTAGAGCTGGGTGTAGTGCATCGACAAAGCTACCCAGAAGTGTGTAATACAATTTTAATGAATGGAGTACTGACAGGCAGCAGCAGCAGCAGCAGCAGGAGGAGGCGATGGACCCTGAAACAGAGCATGGACCACATTGGTAACTGGCATCCAGAGCTGGGTGTAGTGCATTGTTAATGCCACCCAGAAGTGTGTAATACAATTATAGTGCATGTTGTACTGACATACGGTAGCAGCAGGAGGTGGGCCCTGAGACGGAGAACGGACTGCATTGTTAACTGGCATCTAGAGCTGGGTATAAGCGCATCGACAATGCCACGCAAAAGCAGCAGCAGCAGGAGGAGGCCGTGGGGCCTGAGATGAAGGTGGGACCACATTGGTAACTGGCATCTAGAGCTGGGTGTAATCCATCATCAATTCCACCCAGAAGTGTGTGATACAAATATTGGATATGACGTAGTTTCAGCCTGACTGCTCCTGACCAACAATGCCTGCCTGCTCAAAGGGGGCCAGTACCTTGCACAGCGTCTCCATCTGCAGCCACTGGTCACTGGTAAAATAGCTCAGTTGTGTGGCTGTACCAAGGGCCTCACTGCCCTCATGCTCCACGCTGACCAAGTAATGGCGGGTAGCTGACTTTTGCTCACACAAATGTCTTTGCTTTGCTCTTCACAAATGAGTCTATGCGGTGGCAGCTCTTTTGACTCTGGATTCTGCTAAGGGCCACAGTGGCAGTACCACATTGGCGGACATGGCTGTAGATGGAGCGAGCCTGTCTCAGTAAAATCCTGCAGTCCTGGGAAAGTGCGGAGGAACTTCTGCACCACCATTTTCAGTACGTGCGCAAAGCAGGGCACATGTGTTGGCCTGTTGTCTCACACTACATTGCCTGTTGTGAGGCGTCAGCCAATTCTCATCCTCTCTGTGCAAAGTGGAGAAGAGTTCTCCGGGGATGTGCCTTTTCTCCCCAAGGGCAACAGTTTCAGCACTGCCTGGCAACGCGTGTGCTTGAGAAAGCCATAGTGGCATACCCCCTTAACCACAGTGTCCTCTGCTGCTAACTTTTCAGGAAGAGTGTCGAAAAGAGTTGATAGTAGAAGGAATGCAGTAGGAGGGAGAGGACTGGGGTGACCCATGCTTTCCCACCACACCCCTCAGTGGGGGGATCAGGTGCTATAATGCCTCTTGCAGGCTACCGCCCACTGAGCTATGCAAGGCCACCCAGTGAGCTGTGAAGGACAGGTTGTCCAGATGTCAATGGAGACGTGGATTTGGCCAGACAATGCCAATGGCTGGCAAAGGTTTTTTATTACATGAGCATGTACAGCTGTGCGGGAGAATGAATGCCTGTTTGGTATATTCCACCACCACTCGGCACAGGCCATCAGGTCACAGAAGGGAGCCAAGTCCACAATGCTGTACAAGCAGTAGCTGCAAGGCCAGTAGTTTGGCTAGATGAGAATTGAGTTTAGTGACTCTTTTGTATGTTCGGGCCCATAGCCTGATGCTTTGCACAGAACTCCAGTAGAGTGGGCTGAAAGGACTGGGAGCTAGGGGAGCTTAATGGGTCACTGGAGTACTCATCCTGCAGCGACAAACGTCGTCTGACACCACAACAGTCAACCTGTGGGCAGAAGCTGAGTAGCAATGACAGTTGGAAGTGAATGCGTCAATGGAGGTGAAAGAAGAGACGTTGACGTGGTTGCACCTCCTTCAAGAGAGTGCAAGTACTTCTCCCACTTTGATTTGTGATTCTTGCACATGGGGGAAAGCAGGGCTGTTGTACCCAAATGTGATCCGGCCTGTCTTCTTCGGGTGCAGATTGCTACGCACCCATCATCGTCTCTAAGCATGAAATAGGACCACACTGGAGAGGTGCGTGCAACCATATTGGCAATCATTACCTGCTTCAGGACCTCTTCTATTTTGCTGCCACTCGTTACAGCACTGTAAATGCACTGCTGCTTAATCTGCCCGCATCTTCCATCAAAATGTAGTATATTACTGGTGTTTGCTCTTGTTAACGAGATGCTTACGAGGCAGACAAGAGGCAGCTGACTACAACAGCAGTTTTTTAATTCCTTAGCCAGGTTTTACAGCCTACTCCATAACTTTGCAACAAAATAGTAAACAGTAACCCAGCTGGGCATCCGTCTACCTCAGTGTGTGCCCTCTCTTTCTAACACACACTATATCACTACGGTTCACCCACAGTTTAACTCTTGTTTGCACACACATCACTTTCTGGAGCTCTGCCCCCTTTTCCTGCAGCCTGGAAAAGACTCTGGCTCCTTTCCTAGCCTGGTACACACTTCCTCTCAACCTGGAACCCTCTGGCTGCCTTACCCAGGAATCCTCCTATTGCCTTCTTAGCCTGAAACCCTTTGGCTGCCTTCCCATCCTTGAAACCCTCTGGTTGCTTTCTTTTCACACTCCAGCCTCAGAGTGAGCTAATACAGTTTTTGATACAAGATTTCATTTACTTTCTAGAAGGAGAAAAATGTCTTTACAAGGGGTTTTCCCAAGTTTCTACACATTAGTGCATGTGTTTTCATCTTCAATTAACAAATGTTTACCAGACGTATTATAGAGTTGTAATTGGAAAAAAGAGGTTGTTTTTAGACAATGAAGAAATTAAGAGTAATAACATGTTTTCTGTGATTGATATCTCTAAATTGTAATGTACAATCCCATTATCTAAGAAATGTAGAAATAAGTGAGCATTTATGTTTTGGAGAATTTAGGAGAAAGAACATGTTTCCTGTACGTTACATCTACAATTGCAATGTTCTATATGTTTAACTAAGATTTCTTATTATATGTCGGCATTTAATTTCTAGAAAGAGCAAAATGTGTTTACATTGTTTTATTCTGGAATTGACAAAGGTTTACCAGACGCTTTATATATAATTGTTATTGTAGAAACAGTTTGTTTTTAGAAAATGTCGAAATTGCTGGCAAGAACGTGTTTTTTGTGATTGACATCTCAGACTTATATGTTTTGTACCATTAACAGAGTTGTCAATATAAGATTTTATTTACTGTCTAGAATGAGAAAAATATGTTTTCAAGGATTTTACCCAAGTTTCTACACATTATTCCATGTGTTTTCATTTGCAATTACCAAAGGTTTACCAGACGCTTTATATGGAGTTGTAAATGAAAAAAATCAGTTTGTTTTTAGACAATGAAGTATTTAAGATGAAGACCGTGTTTTTTGTGCTTGACATCTCTAAATTGTAAAGTTCAATCCCATTATCTTTGAAATGTAGAAATAAGTGAATATTTACGTTGTAGAACTAGAAAATGTGTTTATTTGGTAATTGAGAGAAAGAACGTGTTTTCTGCGCTTTACATCTGCAATTTCAATTTTCTATACCTTTAACTAGGAGTTGTTAATATAAATTGTCATTTACTTTCTAAAAAGAGCAAAATGTGTAAGTAAGTTTCTACACATTAGTGCAATGTTTTAATCAGGAATTGACAAAGGTTCATCAGTTGTCAATATAAGATGATATTTACTGTCTGGAAAGAGCAAAATTTGATTGCAAGAGTTTATTTCATATCTTTGAAATTTAGAAATAAGTGATTATTTATGTTTTAGAACTAGAAAATGTTTTTATTTGGAAATTGAGAGAAAACGTTTTTTCTGTGCTTTACATCTGCAATTGCAATGTGCCATACCTTTAACTATGAGTTGTTAATAGAAGTTGTAATTTACTTTCTAGAAAGAGCAAAATGTGTTTACAAGGGTCATTTTCATCTGGAATTGATAACGGTTTATTTATATGTTGTATAATTATATAAGTTGTAAATGTAGAAACAGTTTGTTTTTAAATAATGATGAATAAGAAAAATTGTGTTTTCTGTAATTGACATCTCAAATTTATGTTTTATATCATTACAGAATTGTCAATATAAGATTTTAATTACTGCCTAGAACCCTAAAACGTATGGGTTTTCCTTAAGTTTCTACACATTTTAGTGCATTGTTCTCATCTGGAACTGACAAAGGTTTATCAGACGATTTTTTTGAAGTTGTAATTGTAAAAACGTTTGTTTTTAGATAATGAAGTTAGGAGAAAAAATGTGTTTTCTGTAATTGACATCTCAAATTTATATGTTTTAAATCATTAACAGAGTTGTCAATATAAGATTTCAATTTTCTGTCTAGAAAGAGCAAAATATGTTTACGAGTGTTTTTTTTAAGTTTCTACACATTATTGCATGTGTTTTCATCTGCATTTAACAAAGGCGCTTTGTATAGAGTTGTAATTGGAAAAAACAGTGTTTTATTAGCTAATTACATAATTTAGAGTAAGATCGTGTTTCCTGTGCTTGAAATATCTAAATTGCAATCTTCTATTCGATTATCTAAGAAATGTAAAATAAGTTTGCATTCACGTTCCAGAACCAGAAAATGTTTTTACAAGGGTTTCCACTAGCTGCATTTTACTGCATGCTTTTTTCATCTAGCATTAGCAACGGTTTACCAGATGCTTTCCATGGCTATTATATTCATGCTTCCATCATTACAATTTATCAGGTAGAATTTAATATGGAGAAAAAAATTTGTTTTAGGTTAATTAGGAAATTTAGAGAAATAGCGTGTTTTCTGTTCTTGACATCTCCAATTGCAATGTTCTATACCATCAACTAATAGTTGGTAATATAAGTTTGCACTTACTTTCTAGAAAGAGCAAAATGTGTTTACAAGGGTTTTCCTCAAGTTTCTACGCATTAGTGCATGTGTTTTTATCTGGGATTACCAAAGGTTTACCAGACGCTTTATTTGGAGTTGTAATTGGAGAAAACTGTTTGTGAAACTGTGTAACTATAAAAAGTAAGAACGTGTGTCTGTGCTTGATATCTCTAAATTGCAATGTTTTATCCCATTATTGACAAATATCAAAATAAGGTTGCATTTAAGTTCCAGAGCCAGAACGTGTGTTGGTATAGGTTTTCACAGGTTTTTACACATTTCTGAATGTTGTGTAGAATTATGTCGTGTAGATTTTTTATAATGTATGTTTCCATAATTACAATTTATCAAGTAGAACTTAAAATGGAGAAGTTTGTTTTAAGATAATTATTAGCGTGTTCTAATCCTGTCCAAATTTCAATGCAGAAAGCGTTACATTTTTTTGCATGGAAATTTATTTTACAAAGTAGGCTATAATTCTTAGGCATAAACTCACCAAAATATGTCCAATATTTAAAAAATTTAATACATTTAATAATAAAATTTAAATAAAAAAACACAAAAATCTGTTTACCTTACTAAATACTTAGCTTACTGATACTATCCACGATGTTAATGGGTCGGTTTTGACCCTTGACCTAAATCAGCCATTAAACACCTTCAAAACAATTATTTTTTATCCTATTTGTTTCTTATCCCTTGGTTACCTTGTTAGGCCTCCTTATCCATGAAAAAAAGGGAAACATTTAGTGTGTTCTTTGCATAAATATTTTTATCAGCGGAAGCACAATGTGTGCTTTTAGAATCAAGTGGATTCAATGGAGTTGTAGTTATGCTGCTGATGGTGGTTGATGCAGGGCTGGCTGAGGATGCTGGCGCTATTGCTCTTTGTGTTGTTGATGACGGGGTACTTGGTGAGCTCTGCAGCTGTCTGACAAAGGCAGCAGTGACTGGGTTTCGGGGAACTAATTTCCTCTGCTCAATGTGCGCTTTGACAAGGGAATTTCCTAGCTCCTCAAGAAACATTCTCCGCTTGTTATTTTTGGTTTTCCACCCCAGGTGGATGTGGGTCCACAACATAAACGCAATCGCCCTGATTCATCAAGCAAAATCGGAAGCTCGCTCGCGCATTCGTATTCGCGATCTGAAATTGTAAGCCGTCGCGCAATTCAGCAACTGGATGAGCTCGCGGCCGGAGCCGCGCATCACCGGCAGCTTTACACTGGCGAGCTTGCATGAAAAGTCACTGTTCCCCTAAAAAATCATTCTTTCTAATAGCACACATATTACCCTTAGCCCTAAAAAAAATGTTTGCGCTGTTTAAATGTTTTAAACATTTATGTGCGCTAAGAAAAAAGCATATTTTTAAATGACTTACTTCTTTCCTGTTAGGCAAGAGTTAACCGAGTTCAACTCCTCTACATAGGCGCCTATATAAAAGCTTACGATGCCTGATTGGAGGAGCTGCTCGCGGGTAAATACCGCAACTATCTCGCGAATGATCGCGCGCGAAGCCATCGGACTAGATTTTCTCACAAAAGTCACAAGCACACACGCGTTCTTTTGTTTGCTTCTTATGTATATGTGTGTGTATATATATATGTTTATTTATAATTATTGTAGAATATAAATAAATATATAAATATATATATATATATATATTTATAATTATTGTAGGATATTAATAAATAAATATATATATATATATATATAGCAATATACATAAATATATATACAGAAAATACTTTTAACAATATATCCTCATCAACTCAACTTTATTTTATGTTTTTAACTATTAGAAGATCTGTTTACTGGTGTACTTGATCAATGATAATGACATGTCCAAGTGCAAAAAAAAACAAACAGCCAATTTTGACCGACTGCCCAAGTGCTAATTGCAAGTGAATTGCTATCACCTGTGCGCTTAAAGTTGAGCATATATAAGGGTGTAGTTTAGCTTGCTCTTTCCTTTTGTCTTTTTCTTCTTGGAGAGGCTGTTGGTTTGTGTGATATCCTAATTAATCTATGTTGCTGTATTTGATACTTTTGCCATTTAGCACAATTGCTTCTTTTTTAATTTTTTGGACTTGGAATGTTTTGATGTATATTTTGAAGTCAATAGTAATGCTATGGTATTGTGTTTGTGGCCATATTGTTTGCTTGTCAAATTCTACCTTTACTACCACTTTTCAATGTTTATCCTGCATAAAGATTTTCTGCTCCACTTTTCCACCCTTGATAAGGCAAAATTGCATGAACTATTTTGGCTTTACATGGAAGTGTGGGTTTACATGTGTTTTGTTTGTTCTTTTCAATTTTGTTACTGTAAAATTTTTAGTGATGTGTATTTTTTTATTTTGGTTTTGATATGTTTTTAGATTTTATTTTTACCTTTTAGCAAATGTTTAGGAAGGTGGGGAGGGTGATTCTTTTTACTAGATTTAACTCATGTTTCTCCATGTTTGAATGTGTTTCTTGCATCATGCGTGTTTGAAACGCATTGCCATGTGTTTCTTGCATCATGCGTGTTTGAAACGCATTGCCATGTGTTTCTTGCATCATGCGTGTTTGAAACGAGTGCGGCCCACCTCCAGAGCATGTCTAGTGGTTGCCCGTATGTTAGGAGGTGGGCGGGCAGGGGCACGGGGTGGACTTGGAGGGGCACGGGCATGGAGTGAACGGGCAGGGACAGGGGGTGAATGGCCAGGGGCACTGGGTGGAGGGCCAGGGGCAGTGGGTGGACTTGGAGGGGCACGGGTACGGAATGAACGGGCAGGGGCAGGGGGTGAACGACCAGGGGCACTGGGTGGAGGGCCAGGGGCACTGGGTGGAGCCAGGGGGGAGAACGGAGCTGGTTGCTCTGCAGGAGATGGGGAGCCAGCAGGGGTTTATTGGGATTTGCCAACCCAGTCTTTGAATAATCGCCTGATGTAGGCGAGATTGTTGGCCTAGGGATTCACTAAACATGTTACAGAGATGGTCAACACTGAACATGAGATGGTCAACTCTGAACATGTAGGCACCCAAATTGGCCGATTGTTCTTGGACCGATTCTATCAGACGATGCATGGCTGCCAGATGTTGTTGGTTAAATTCTTGGTCCTGGCGATTTTGAGTTAGGTTCATGTAGGAGCGTAAGGACCGGTTCAAAGTTATCAGAACTTCGGCCAGGCATCCTTGACTCCACTACTCTATCAAAATGGTCAACCAGCCTCTAAACAGTCCGGGCACCACGCATCTTCTTAGAGCGTGGCCGCCTGGAAAGTTTGCGTGACCAGGATGTCAAAAGGCGTTTTCGCCTGTCTCGCCAGGTCATCCATCACCTGTACAGCTTGCTGGAAGAGAAAATTGCTCCAAAGACTAAGAGAAGCCAGGCAGTGCCAGGAATGACCAGGCTGTTGGCCACTCTGTATATTTTAGGAAGGGGTTCCTTTTAAACCTCCTCGGCCTTAATTTATGGACTAAGCCAGCCTACAGTTTCCAGGGTTTTTACGAAGGTCATCAATGCCATTGTGGACCTTGTCCCACTATATATATTCATTTTCCTCAAACAGCTCAGGAGTGGAGGAAGGTCAAGGTAGATTTCTTCAGGCGAGCTGGATTTCCGAATGTTTTGGGGGCCATTGACTGCACTCATGTGGACATTCAGGCCCCTAAATTGCAGGAAATCTCGTTTCGGAACCGGAAGCGATATCATTCACTGAATGTACAAATAGTCTGTGATGCCAACAGGAGAATCATGAGTGCACGCACAGGTTTCCCAGGATCATGCCATGATGCCTATATCCTGCGTCAGACAGCCCTCTACCGGAAATTCATCTCTGGAGAAATGCCTGAGGGCTGGTTAATAGGTAATGTATAATGTTGTTACTGTGATACAGCTAAGAGTAGTCAAATCCTAAAGACACCTAATATGTTGCTATGTCCCTTTGCATTGTCAGAATACCAGGCTATGACCTATATTGTATATATGTCATATTTTGTGCTAACATCGAATTTAGCAAATACTTTATAAATATTGTACAACATTGGGAGCATGGGGGAAGAACTAACTTTTAGATATTCCTGGAAGCCCTAGTCTAATTACTATTTTCACAGCTCACAGTACTTCTGTGTGGTAGTCAATAGTAACAATGTCTCCTAACAATCAAAAAGCAATCTTAGCGACCTTTGTAAAAAAACTCTAGTGTTACACTGCATTCACAGAACACTTACTATACCATGAACTACATGTGTATTATGTTTGTCTTTTTGCAGCTGACAAAGGATACGGGCAGCTTCCATGGCTTATGACAACCTGTGCGTCACCCCCGGTCTGAAGCAGAGCATAATTACAACAAGGCTCTGCAAAAAAGCCGGGGGATTGTGGAGCAAACCATCGGGCTGCTAAAAGCACGGTTTCTGTGCTTGGCGCGGCCCGGTGGTGAGCTCCTATACGCACCGTGGAAAGCTGCCCGAGTCATCATGGCATGCTGCATCCTGCACAACCTGTGCCTGCACCATGGGGATTCCTGGGACATTCCAGAGGAACCCGAGCCAGAGGTGCACCAACATCCTGCCTCCAGCTCCCAAAGCACAGCAGAGGGACGTCGAGTCAGAGCTGAACTGATTGATCGCTAATGTCTTTACGCGTGAGTATTTACATTTGTTTACAATGGATGTATTACATATTTCAGCACATCATGTTTGGGTTACAAACCAACCTAGGAGTGGAAGACATAGAAAGCACACGTTAATGGTTTGGGAAATAAAATAGCAGACATATTTGTGTAAGAGCTGGACCTTTATGTGACACTTTACAAAAACACATTGCCAAACTAGGGCAGAGTGCAATTTAGTGCAGATTTGGGCAAGCATTGCTTTTGCAGCCAGAAAAGCATGAAAAATACAATCCAGCAGCATGTAGTTACAACTAAAGCATGATTAACACATCCTAATAATGTAATCTATTTCTTTACAGGGCGGTAACTTCCCTCTGCTGTGCTGCCAAGCCTCTGGAATGTCACATCACAGACTACTGTAGATTTGTGGATGATATTGCTTCCGGTTAAAGGAGAAATCCACCTTTATGTTCCTCCACTCCCAAGCTGATGTGAGGAAGTGACTATATAGTGGGCCAAGGTCTAAAATGGCATTGAAACCTTCGTAAACACCCAGGAAACTGTATACTGACTCAGTGCACAAATTTAGGGCAACGTGGTTTGAAAGGACACCCTTCCTAAAATATATAGAGAGTCCAGGAGCCTCATCATTCTTGCCATAGCCTAGCTTCTCTTTGTTTTTGCTGCAATTTTCCCTTCCGGCAAGATGTACAGGTCATGGATGACCATGCGGGACAGGCATAAACGCCTTTTGACATTCTGGTCTTTGGTTTGAGCACAGCAATAAAATAGCTTTGGCACCAAGTTAAATTGTCCTTGGCATTTTTCTATACAAAATGACTAATACGATTAGAATCATGTAAACACATAAATAAAGCATACTATCTGGTATGTAAGAGTGCTTGACCCTGCTTATGGGCTTGGCAATCAATATGTTGTGCTTGGCAACCTGGACCTCCTTCCATTACCATCAGGTGTGTTAGAATGAGTATGCAACTCAGCTAGACAACTAATTGACAACCAGTTTGGACAGAAAGTGGAAGTGTGTTTGTATCCAGTAGTGCTAAGATCAGGCAGCACAGCACAATGACAACAAAGCGATAACACTACCACAAATGAACAGAGGAGTTGTGTGGCAGCAAATCAATATGCAATTGAGTGCAAACGTCAGAGTAATGCATATGTACATAATTACATTCAAAAACCAATATGTGACTTTGAAAATGGGACAAAGGCAAAGGGGGTTCAAGTAGTAGTTTGGAGTGGAAAACATGCAGACATTTGTCCTGAATATTAGTTTAAAAAAAAATGACAAAACATTGCCGAAGATTTGCTAAACAACAGAAACTGTCATTACAAACCAGGCACAAAAACATTGCAGCAAAAGATGAATAATGATGACAATAATCCTTTTTTCAATTATTTGATTTCTATCAAGACAAACTACAATGACATTTTAATTAGATCACAAATGCTTGGTGACAATTTTTTACAATTCATACTATTGTGAGATGACATATTATAAAGTGCTAAGTAGTATATATACAGCTTGATCTCAATTAGTTTGAAGTGTTGCAAAGCAAACCAAAAAGTATAAAAACAGTGCAACAAATGTAACAATAAATAATAATTTTGTGAAAAAAATGTAACCTAAAAAAGTAGCACTTACCCAAAAGAAGATCATTAAAGATTCTAATTGACCTGTAATGGACTGTAGATGCGCACAGAACAGGGAGCAGGTGTGCGCTAATTAATTGCTATGATCTCACCATTGACAGCTTAACAAATCCTCTATAATTGCGCAGCTGAAATCTAATCGCCTTAATTGGCAGATTCGCGACCCCTATTGCTCATTATTATCAAGGCAGGAATCCGGCTGGCAGTGAGGGGCGAGTGTACGAGCGCACTCGACTCTAGACCACGGGAAACCGGCTCGCTGTAAGCGAACCTACGCGCATCCAGCGAGCGCGGATTTCATTGATGAATCAGGGCAGTTGTATGCAGACATATTTAGGATGTTATAAAAACACATCCGTTCGCCATCTCCTGGACATTCACTGACATGTGTAGGTGAAATTCACTTGTCCATGTTGTCCGCGCAGAGTGGAGTTCCATCTAGTCAGTATCGCACAACAGTCTATGCTGTGGCAGCCTCTGTTGGTGCTGGATCTTGCTAAGTGCCACAGCAGCAGTAGGGGATCGGCAGACATAGCTGCAGATGGAGCGAGCCTGTCTCAGTAAGTCTTCCAGTCCTGGGTACATACAGAGGAACTTCTGCACCACCAGGTTCGGTAGGTGGGCAAAGCAGGGCCCATGTGGTTTGCGGCCCATTCGCAACGCAGGCACAGTTTTCACACACATACATTGCCTGTTGTGAGCCGGGAGGGTGTCAGCCAAGCCTCAACCTCTCTGTGCAAAGCGGACAAGAGTTCTCTGGCAGTGTGACTTTTCTGCCCCAAGGACACCAGTTTCAGCACTGCCTGGCAGTGCATGTGCTTGAGGGAGCCATAGTGACATGCCCACTTAACCACAGCGTCCTCCGCTGCTGGCCTTTCAGGAGGAGTGTCGAAGGGGTTGACAAAAGAAGGAATAGAGTAGCAGGAATAAGAAGACTGGGGTGGCCCATGCTTTCCCATCACACCCCTCGAACGTCCTAGCAATGACGGAGTATGAAAAGGAGTCAATGGAGGTGGAGGAAGAGACGATGGAATGGTTGCACCTCATTCAAGAGAATGCTGCTTTGGAGAGATGCGTGCAACCACTCTGCTGCTCTGCTGCTCTTTACCTGACTCTGTGTCTGCTGGGTGCCCTGCATCTGCTGCAGCTCAATCTTTACCTCTACGTCTGTTTTTGAACTGCTGCTAGCCCTTACACACCGGTGGATCCTAGGTGACATCACTGTCATCATCATCCTCATTTTCATGTACCAAACAGTCTTATTTGGAGAATAGGAACACGTATCAAACACTAAAATATCTGTATTTAATTTACAGTTGCACAGAAATTTCACTGTACTAAACGGTCTTTGGTAAACAGGAACAGGTATCAAACACTAAAATATCTGTATTTATTTTACAGTAGCTGAGAAATGTAACTGTACTAAACGGTCTTTTTTCGTAAATAGGAACAGGTATCAAACTCTAAAATATCTGTATTTATTTTACAGTAGCACAGACATTTAACTGTACCACACAGTCTTCCTTGGTAAATAGGAACAGGTTTCAAACACTGAAATATCTGCATTTATTTTAAAGTAGGACATAAATTTCACTGTACAAAACAGTCTTATTTGGTAAATAGGAACAAGTACCAACACTAAAATATCTGTATTTATTTTACAGTTGCACAGAAATTTAACTGTACCAATCTGTCTTCTTTGGTAAAAAGGAACAGGTATCAATCACTAAAATATCTGATTTTTTTTACATTAGGACAAAATTTCACTGTACCAAACAGTCTTCTTTGGTAAATAGGAACATGTATCAAACACTAAAATATCTAATATCTTTATTTATTTTACAGTAGCACAGAAATTAAACTGTACCACACGATCTTCTTTGGTAAATAGGAACATGTATCAAACACTAAAATATCTGTATTTATTTTACAGTTGCACAGAAATTTAACTGTACCAATCTGTCTTCCTTGGTAAAAAGGAACAGGTATCAATCACTAAAATATCTGTATTTATTTTACATTAGGACAGAAATTTCACTGTACCAAACAGTCTTCTTTGGTAAATAGGAACAGGTAATCAAACACTAAAATATCTGTATTTATTTTATAGTAGCACAGAAATTTAACTGTACCAAAAAGTCTTCTTTGGTAAATAGGAACATGTATCAAACACTAAAATATCAGTATTTATTTTACAGTAGCACAGAAATGTCAGTGTACCAAACAATCTTCTTTGGTAAATAGAAACAGGTATCAAACACTGAAAAATCTGTTTTTTTTTTTTACAGTCGCACAGAAATTTAACTGTACCAAACAATCTTCTTTGGTAAATAGGAACTGGTATAGGAAAAGATATGCAATGAAGACATCAATTTTAAGCAGGACTTTTAAAGCCAATACAATCAATATTAATTGTTTTATCCAACAAATGTAGTTACCTAATTAAAGTATACATATGGCATGAGTACATCAAAAAGATCCGTATGTAGATGAATATATGTTTATATATGTATGCATATATATCAGGTAGAAATTAAGATACTGTTATTCATACTCTAGATAGTAGGAAAAGGTTTAGATTGATTTGCATACAAATATACCTCTTCAAATAATTAGTATCCCTCAATGGCGCAAGTGTCTCTTATACCATGTGTAATGAATCTAAGTATAGACATGATCCCTCCTCTGAGTGCATATCTGTATTTGCATACCTTGTCATTCACCTTGTATGTCGTTTTTGTTTTCCCCACATCACTAGTAACATAAACAATATACCAAGACGCATAATTTTCCCCATTGAAATACTCAGAATACAATTTACCTTGTTTACATCGTACCAAAAATGGATCTGTAGCATTCACAGAATCTACACTAATGGGTGAAAGGGTCATGGGTGATGGGTCATCACTATTAACCATTTCAGGAAAGATTTCTAGAATAGGACAGACCTCACACTTTGGGATTGTCTTATCTGGTAGATTTGTCCCAAACAAGACAATTTCAGGACTTCCTTTAAACACTTACTTATAGGATTTAGATTTTATTCCCTTATATACCATAACTCTAAGGAGGACTCCTTGGTGTGAAATTCATTTAAGACTGTAGGGTCATTTTCCTGGTTGTAGGTGGTATGTGCTAGTGAGTTGGAGATCTGGAATAGAAGAGAAAACGTGGACATGCAGCTTAGTAAGCTGTTTATGCAACTCTTGTACATACAATAAACAATGTATTAACTCCATCTCTTATGGAAAAAAATCCTATCCTACCAAACAATATTTAAAAATGAACCCCCAGGGGTATGTCTAATAGACTTTAACATAAGGAGAAGGATTTCCACCCTTAGAGACAAGTATGTTCATAAATCTCAGGAAGATACTTTATTATGCTATTATAACTTTCTTAATATGACATGTGAAACTTCTGTTCAATCTGAAGGCCTTGCATAACTTGTGACATAACGACCAGGGTCTGATTCTACTGATTCCACCAGGCCAGGTCATATCTGAACACAATTTATTGTAACAGTTCTTGGCTGGGATTGAAGCAGTAGCATAGACAACTGGCCAAGCCTCTATTCATCCAGAGAACACATCTACACACACTAAATTAGTGACAGTTTGGTAATTAAACAATCAATCTGTCTGTCGCACAGGATGCAGATTACTACACATCTGTCATCGTCTTTTAGCGTGAAAAAGGAGGGCTGCAATCACTAACTGCTTCAGGACCTTTTCTATTTTTCTGCCACTCGTTACACCACTGCAAATGTACTGCTGCAATCTTTGCTGCTTAATCTACCCGCATCCTTCATCAAAATGAGGTATATAACTGGGGGCTGCTCATGGTAAAGAGATGTTTACAGTGCAGACGACCGGCAACAGACTCCAAAAGTCCAAATTAACAGCAGTATTTATTTCCATATCCAAGTGTTACAACACACTACTTTACAACAAAATAATAAAAACCATCTTGTCACTCTGCTATTTTTCTCTCGGCTATGGTTCATCCACTTCAGAGGGGCCTGATCAGTGACTAACCGAAACTTCCGACCCAATAAGTAATATTTGAGTGATTCTAATGCCCACTTGATGGCCAAACACTCCTTCTCTACAACTGTGTAGTTTCTCTCATGCTTATTTAGTTTCCGACTCAAGTAAAGCACAGGATGCTTTACTTGACATTAATATTTTGTGACAACACTGCCCCTATTCCTGAGTTAGAAGCATCTGTCTGTACCACAAATTCCTTTTTAAAGTCAGGGGTCATCAATACTGGTTGGGAACAAAGAGCCTGCTTTAGAGTCTGAAATACCTCCTCTGCTTCATCATTCCACTTTATCATCACTGACCCTCTTCCCTTTGATGAGATCAGTTTAGGGAACTGCTATGGCTGCAAAATTGAGTATGAAGCATCTATAATAGCCAGTAATCCCCAGGAATGCCTTCGCTTGTTTCTTATTTACAGTCTGGGGCCAGTTCTGTATGGCTTCAGTCTTGGCTATTTGGGGCTTGACTACACCTCTCCCATTAATGTAACCCAAGTGTTCTAGACCAATGCTACATTTCTTAGGGTTCGCAGTCAACCCTGCTCTCCTCAAATCATCAATCACTGCCTTTACTTTGAGTAGGTGAGTCTCCCAGGGCTTTTCAGAAAAAAAACTTATGTTCTGAGCAACCAGCTGTCTGTCTTTCCTTTTCTAGGCAAAACACACAACTAACAGACTTTGTAAGAGCAGTATCAACACCACTGCTCATTTTGCACACCGCACAGCTCCCAAGCACACTGTTGATGCTTCCATTTACAACAGACTTGGTCATCTCCTCACTGTCATACACTGCTCTCTTGGTCTTATCAACTACTCCAAGTATACTGTGAATCACGGCATCTTTAGCCCCAACAACAGCCACTGAGGCAGTAGCTACACTCTTGTCACTTGGCTTTCGCAGTATGTGCATTTTCCTGGGACCACCCTGTTTGAACCAAACATGACAAACATAGCATTTATATAGCTTGTCCCCCGAATGAGTTTTTATGTGCCTCTGCATGTGAAAATCAAGCTTTAAGCTTCTGGGACAAGTATAACTGCACTAATCCCATTGGAAAGTTTTCTTCACACTTTTCTTTTTAACTTTTGTCTGTTTTGAGGGCTTCCTGTTTCCACAAACGTTTTCAGCCTTCCCTTCCACTGGGGTAGCAATGCCTTTCCCAACATGCTTCTGAGTATCCTGTTCATCAGGCACATGGCTTAATTTACGAAACTCTGCCCGCACCTTTTGGCAAATTGGGACAGCTTTTCCAATCTTTCGACTGTCCTATCTTCTCCGGGATGTCTGGAATAAGCCCCTTGAATTCATCCATTTCCTTCTGAATTTTCTCAGTGAATTCATTTGCAGCTTTTTCCAACTGCTCTTGAAGTAGAGCCCCTCTTTTCTCTAGGACTTCAGTAGACATTGTGAAGTGAGATTTGGCACTATCGTGCTTGCTACTGTACTGGTAGGCCAAGCCCTGTTGCAGAGTGCCAACTTCTTCCTCTTTTGCCCCTTCATCATCAGATTCAGCATCTCCTTCCTCAGCCACCATTGGCTCAGCTTCTTCGTCCTGCCCTTCAGGCTGTTCTTTTGTCTCAGTTGAAACAGGATCCCATCCATAAGCTTGGACTTCAATAAAAGGGAACTTTTCCCTAGCCAACACAGGCACACATTCAACAGCTTCCATCTCATCTAGGTTTGTTTTAATTTGCTTTAAATTTATTTAGTTCAAGTAAAAGTATGTCAGACAGAGAAGTGACAGGCCATGCACAGAGGAGTGGCAGAGTTTTTGGCGCAGGCACGCAGGCAGAGTTTCTGTTTCTGGTGCAGGCAGAGGTCGCAGCAGAGTAAGGGGGCGTGTCGGCAGGAGTCGCAGCGAGAGACCTGAGCTCCCGGTGTCATCTAGCGGTCGTGTCTTGACCAGCAACTCAACTATTCTTAATTGATTAACTCGGTCATCCACTTCATCCCAAGTGACTTCAGACACCCCCAGCCAACAGTCGTTGGGTTCGTCAGACACAACCCTTAGTTGGCATGACCAGGGAGCGGACACTGTGCCCTCACCTGTCCTCAACTTGCCTCTGTCCTTTGCTGTTCCCTCAGCCACAGAAGTATTGTATGCTGTGGGCTCAGCTCCACTATACAGTGAGGACGAGCTAGTAAAGGACAGTCAGCAGCTACTTCCCAGCCAAGATCTGGAGGAGACATCCGCTGCTTTCTCCACTAGGCGGGCAAGTAATGATGAGGAGAGTGGCAAGGGAGGTGGTGTTGCGAGCGGTCAGCCTCCTGACCCAGAGACCGTTGAGGAGGACATCAGTGACGCGCATAAACTACTCGATGATGATGAAGGTGATCGCACTTGGGAGCTGGGTGAAGAAGGGGCTTCACCATCATCAGGAGAAGAGGGTGGCAGCTTGCCCGGGAGGCAGCGGCTGAGCCAGCAAGGTGGTAGCATGGCTGGTAGTCAGCAGGGTGGCAGCAGTGGGAGGTCGGGAGCCAAACGTGCCCGGGGTAGATCACCTGCTTCGCAGCAGCCTACCTGCCCAGGAAGTAGTGGTGCAGCGGTTCGCGGAGGCAGGGGAGGTAGCGGTCAGTCAGTGCAGAGAGTTGGGGGAAAAATCACCTACTCGGCCGTATGAAAGTTTTTTGTTAAGCCTACGGAGGAGGTTAACATGGCCATATGTAAATTTTGTGGGCAGAAGGTGAAGCGTGGCCAGGGTGCCAATGCTGGCACTACGGCCCTGCATCAACATATGCCGCGTCACCATAAAGTGGCCTGGGAGAACCGTGGCTCCAATGTGGTGGTCCAGCCTGCCGCAGCAACTTCATCGCCCAGTGACACGCACCGGCTTTCAGGCAGTCAAGGCTCCACCACCTCAGCCGAAGGGAGCTGTATGTCATTTCCATCTTCTGCTGGTCCAGATGATCCTGCTCCTCCTACTCCTCGTCAGTCATTCCGTCAGCAATCGATTACCGAAGCGATTGCCAAGAGAAAACAGTATGGACCGACTATACGAACAGAGAAAGGCCATCAACGAATTGTTGATGATCCAAGCGGATAGGAGTACTCCCATGTGTAACTTTGATGTCAGCCAGTGGCAGCTCATGCGTGACACGTGACATGGGTGATGCCGTTTGATCAGGCCCTTTGAGGAGGCCATGGTATTTGTCAGTCGCCAGGACTACGGGATGAACAACGTCATTCCTCTACTTCATGTCCTGGAACAGATGCTGGTAAATCTGGCTGGTCAGGGGACTGGAGACATGGCGCCTAGATCTCACAGCCACATGAGCCCTGTGGGGGCTGAACTGGAGGAGGAGGACATTGGATCAAAGGCAATGTATAGCGAAATGGGTGAGTTTTCAACTCAGGTGACAGGAGAGGAGGAGCAGGAGCAGCCAGAGCAGCAAGAAGGAGATGAGGAAGATGAGGCAGAGGACCCAGACACAAGGGAAGGGAGTCCCTCCGAGTCGCTTGCAGAAATGGCCCGCTGCATGCTCGCTTGCGTAGTGACAGCCGAATTGTCACCATTCGGCAGAGGGATGACTTCTAGCTTTCCACCTTGTTGGACCCTCGCTAAATGGGGACCTTTTTTACACCCACTGAGAGGGAGGACAAACTGAACAACTACAGAGACATTCTATATAGTCAGTTGGCTGCTGCCTATCTGCGCCATCGTCCTTCCTCTCGCAGGTCTGACCGGGGGGGGGGGGGGG
>NC_092865.1:75143679-75168853 GCF_032062135.1 Pyxicephalus adspersus | reverse complement strand
GTTCCACTGCCATGGCTGCTGTGGGGTGGGGTGGCAGGAGCAGTACCAGCTCCATCAGCAGCAGCCTGAGTCTAGAGTCGCTGATAAACAGCTTTCTACACCCGCATAGTGAAGAAACTACTGACCAGCAGCTAGACATAGAGAAGAACCTGAACCAGCAGGTTGTGGCATACTTGGAGTGCACCCTGCTAGCCGTCATTGAAGATCCGCTAGACTACTGGGCAGCCAAACTGGATTTGTGGCCGCAACTGGCCGAGTTTGCCCTGGAAAAGCTGTCCTGACCGGCCAGTAGTGTGGCATCAGAGAGGGTGTTTAGTGTGGCGGGGGCCATAGTTACCCCAAGAAGAACTCGCCTGTCCACCCAAACTGTGGAGAGACAGACCTTTGTCAAGATGAATCAGGCATGGATCAGCCAGGATTTCCACCCACCAATGCCTGATGCACCTGATTGGATGATTCATGCCACCTGACCGAAACCTTAACAAAAGAGACCGGTTTCTTCTGGCTACCTGCCTCAGCTACTACTCTGATGCTGCCACCCGCCTAATGCCACACATCAGGTGCCAAGTGCTCCTTCTTTCACCCACCTTTGTCAGCGGGTACTGGTATTGCCACCCACCGCCCCAGTCTGTCACCGGGTCACTTTATGGTCTCCTGATGCTGCTGCTGCCACCTCCACACTATGTCACCTTGCCGCTCTGTGGTCTCCTGATGCTGCCACCACCTCCACACTCTGTTATTGTGCCACTCTGTGGTCTACTGATGCTGATGCCATTTCCACACCATGTCATCTTGTCGCTCTGTGGTCTCCTGATGCTGCTGCTGCCATCTCCACACTATGTCACCTTGCCGCTCTGTGGTCTCCTGATGCTGCTGCTGCCATCTCCACACTATGTCACCTTGCTGTTCCGTGGTCCCCTGATGCTGCTGCTGCCATCTCCACACTATGTCATCTTGCCGCTCTGTGGTCTCCTGATGCTGCCGATACCTCCAGACTCTGTAATTGTGCCACTCTGTGGTCTCCTGATGCTGCTGCTGCCATCTGCACCCTATGGCACTTTGCTGCTCTGTGGTCTCCTGATGCTGCTGCTGCCATCTTCACACTATGCCACCTTGCAGCTCTGTGGTCTCCTGATGCTGATGCTGCTGCTGCCATCTCCACACTATGTCATCTTGCCTCTCTGTGGCCTCCTGATGCTGCCACCACCTCTAGACTCTGTCATTGTGCCACTCTGTGGCTTCCTGATGCTGCCACCACCTCCATACTATGTTCTTGTGCCACTCTGTGGCCTTCTGATGCTGGCGGCACCTCCACACTCTGTCCTTCTGCCAGTTATCCCTGTGGTAAATTTTCTGACACCTCCTGCTCCTAACCCAAAAAATAGGAAGGATTAGGAGGCCCCCACTTTCACGGTCTGTATTCAGACGAAAAATCAAGATCAAGCGAGCTTTTGCATTTCTGCTCCACGGGTTTCTGTCCCCCTTGAGCTTGCCTTAGGACACCTGCGTTACCGTTTAACAGGTGTACCACCCCAGTCAAACTCCCCACCTGTCACTGTCCTCAGAGCGGGTCGCACCCGGCGTGCGCTGGGGGCTTGAAGCCAGAAGCAAGAGCCCCTCAGACTCAAGTCCGTGCCTGATGCCATACATCAGATGCCAAGTGCTCCTTCTTTCACCCACCTTTGTCAGCGGGTACTGGTGTTGCCACCCACCGCCCCACTCACCGGGTCAGTTTGTGGTCTCCTGATGCTGCTTCTGCAATCTCCACACTATGTCACCTTGCCACTCTGTGGTATCCTCCTGATGCTGTCGCCAACTTGATGCTGCCGCCACCTCCACACTCCGTCATTGTGCCACTCTGTGGCCCCCTGATGCTGCCGCCACCTCCACACTATGTCATTGTGCCACTCTGTGGCCTCCTGATGCTGCCGCCACCTCCACACTATGTCATTGTGCCACTCTGTGGCCTCCAGACTCTGTCACTTTGCCACTCCGTGGCCTACTTTTGCTACTTTTTGGACTTCTCATGCAGTTCTCCCACCCTCCCCACTCCATTACTGGGCCACTATTTTGCCTTTTTGGCCTGGATGACATCACTATTTATTTGACCCTTCTTCTGATATGTCAGAAGGAGGGAAAAAAGAGACGCACAATGGATCCTGTCTGTGTAGCAGCTGTAAGGCCTGTATGGTCCCATCAGAATTGGTTTATGATTTGGTAGCCAAAAGCAGGAGTGGGTACAAAACACAGAAGACATGCAAATGTTCCATTCACGTGTCATCCCTGTTTTGGATCCACTCCTGTTTTTTTTGGCATTAGCAATACTTATGGATTATTGAGCAAATGCTGACCAGGTGAAGGCAGATGCTCCACAGACAAGATCCCTTTTTTGTGGGTTATTGTTCTGATGGATCAGAGGAAGGGCAAAAGAATCACGTCAACATAAACTTAGTGCTGACACCCTCTCCACTCTGTCGGGAGGGCTCTACTTGTATAAGCGGTTAATAGAACAGGTTCTGTAGGCATCTTTGTGGAATCAGCTGACAAGGGTGTAAAAGGAGTGCGCTTCTTCTTGACGCTAACATGGACCTGTAAGGCTGAGTTCATACTTGAGTTATTTGGTCAGTTTTGGCCCCGTGACTGCCCAAATAAGTGAAGTGTGCAGTGATATTAATAGCGACGCCTGTCATCTGCATGTCATACTGACTCACAGTATTATTTCACTACCACAGCAGACTCCCTATGCGTGTTACTGCAAGGTACAGTATTCTACACCACTATCAAGGCTCTCTGCAGGCTGGAAATAGACGTTTTTTAACACGATTTGTCAAGAATAAATTTGGATCAAAGCAGAAAATTTGGCGAAGCGGCCAAATCAAATTTATGAGAAATTCGCTCATCTTTACCTGTGACCAAGGAAGACATTTGGCTGTTTTTGGGCTTGGTGATCCTGCACGGAGTTGTGGGCAAACCCGTGCAGAAGTGGTACTTGTCCAAGAATAAAATGATTGCCACTCCATTCTTTGGCACAGTCATGTCAGAATACTGATTTTCCCTCATCATGAAGTACCTGCACTTCACAAACAATGAAGAATTTGATGAGAATACCGAGAAACTTTGGTAAGTTTCCAGGAGACCTATGTGCCAGGCAGAGACATCAGTTTTGATGAAAGCCTAATGGCTTACAAGGGGAGGTTTAGCTGGGTGCAGTACATTGTGTCAAAGAGGGCAAGATTTGGCATGAAAATGTATATGCTGAAAACTTATAATGCTGTGTGAATCCTCATCTGGTTACATATGGAATATAGTACTTTACACTTGAAAAGGGACAAAATTCAACCACAGATAAAGCCATTATGGATTGGCAACAATAATTATTATTATTGTTACTGTGTAATGTATTATTACACAGTATTTAAATAGCGCCATCATAATACGCAGCCCTGTCTTGTCACTAACTGTCTCTCAAAGGAGCTCACAATCTAATGTCCCTACTATAGTCATATGTCATTAATGTAGTCTAAGGTCAATTTAGGGGGAAGCCAATTACCTAACTGCATGTTTTTGGTATGTGGGAGGAAACCCGAGTACCCGGAGGAAAGCCACGCAGACACGGAGAGTTAACCTGCAAACTCCATGCAGATAGTGTCCTGGCTTGGACTAGAACCTAGCGCTACAAAGGCTGGACTGGTAACCCCTGAAATAAGTTATGAAAGCCACAGGTGGTGATTGACTACAACAACACCATGGGAGGTGTCGACAGAGCTGACCAAGCTATGACATTCTACCCAGCGATAAGGAAACAGCAAAGGAAGTACTACAAAAAGATTTTCAGGCATCTTGTGGATCAATGCCTATAGAATGCCTACATTCTGTACAGAAAAAATAGTCATAGGCCTGTGAATAATTCAAAATTTATTTTGCAAGTTTCCAAATCCATAGTCAAGAATCACCAAACACCATCAGTGGCTATGAATAGACCTGGACGTCGTGCTGCTACCGTTATCAACCCAGAACAGCTGACTGGTCGTCACTTCACTGAATTCATTCCACCAACCCAGAGAAAGGTTTGCTGCTCAAAGACCAATGACAGAGGAAGGAAGATCCGCAAGGAAACCAGGTAATACTGTACTGACTGTGATGTTGGACTTTGTGCAGCACCCTGCTTCAAAATTGCCACACAAGGGATGTCTACTACAAATGTAATTTTCTTTCTAAAATCTACATTTAATTTATTTAAATTATATATAATTAAAAATTATGATATAATTAATTTATATTATTATTTATCAATAATATTGCACCCTTGTTTGGATGAATTTCAGTGAACTTTTTTCAATAAATTTTTTTTTTTGGATAAATTACATTGTTGTGGTCTAATTTTTTTTTTTTTTTAAATATTACTTATAATTATTTATAGTTTTATAATTTATGATTATAATATAATAAATAAATATAATTATCAAAACCGGGAGTTAATCCTAAGCATTACAGGCCCACAATATAAACAAGAAATTTCCATGCAAAAAAAATTGTATCACTTTTTGCATCAAAAAACTAACAGAATTATAACGCTAGAGGGGTTAAAGAAATACCAAAGGTGTAGTTATTTGTACAATATGAAGATATTGTACAAAAATTATTTTGCCCATAACTGCTGTGCATAGCATATCACATATCATATGTTTTGGTTCTGTATTGCTTGTGAAATTACCTTGGACAGAGTTTTCTTGTCTTCTGGTCTTCACCAGAGCACCCTTAAAGGAAAGAAGGCCCAGAACCTTGCTGCTGAGTGACTACCAGGTTGTGGCCCAATGCTACACCCAGGCTAACCTAGTTGTAATGTTGCTTGGAAGTTCTTGTTCCTGTTCCTTGCTACTCCCACTCTGACCACCAATAATGTATCTCTGTGGAAGAAGTTCTTGGCTTCTACGCAACAAATGGGAAAAGAACAGGGCCAGCTGAAAGGCAGGGTAAAAACTGACATTTGGATAATATTATTTACCCTTGTCATGCACCCATTGACCAATGTATGGCCATCACGTGTTAGTTTGCACACTGTCTACATTCTCCAGACTGAGGTCAAAGATGGTCTACTTGAAGAATAAATCAGGCAGTGTGCCCTGAGACGGAGCGTGGACCACATTGGTTACTGACATCTAGAGCTGGGTGTAGTGCATCGCCAATGCCGCCCAGACTTATGTAATACAATTAAAGTGAATGTAATACTAAAAGGCAGAAGCAAGAGCAGGAGGAGGTGGTGGGCCCTGAAAGAGAGCAGGGACTGCATTAATAACTAGCATCTAGAGTTGGGTGTAGTTCATCATCAATGCGACCCAGAAGTGTGTAATACAAATATAGTTAATAGAGTACTGACAGGGGGATGCAGCAGCAACAGGAGGAGGTGGTGGGCCCTGATACAGAGTGTGGACTAGAATCTAGAGTTGGCAACTAGAATCTAGAGTTGGCTGTAGTGCATTGACAATGCAACCCAGAAGTGTGTAATACAATTTTAGTGAATGGAGTACTGACAGGCGGCAGCAGAAGCACCAGGTGGAGGAGGGGGACCCTGAAAGGGAGCGTGGACCGCTTTGGTAACTGGCATCTAGAGCTGGGTGTAGTGCATCGTTAATGCCACCAAGAAGTCTGTAATACAATTAAAGTGAATGGAGTACTGACAGACAGTAGCAGCAGGAGGAGGCGGTGGGCCCTGAGATGGAGCGTGAACCGCATTGGTAACTGGCATCTAGAGCTGAGTGTAGTGCATCGATAATGTCTCCCAGAAGTGTGTAATACAAATATAGTGAATGGAGTACTGACAGGCGGCAACAGCAGAAGCAGGAGGAGATAGTTGGGCCTGAAAATGAGCAGGGACCGCATTGGTACTGGCATCTAGAGCTGGGTGTAGTGCATCGTCAATGCCACCCAGAAGTGCGTAATACAACTTAAGTGAATGGAGTACTTACAGGCGAAAGCAACAGCAGCAGGAGAAGGCAGTGGGCCCTGAGATGGAGTGTGGACAGCATTGGTAACTGGCATTTATAGATGGGTGTAGTGCATTGTCAATGCCACCCCGAAGTGTGTAATACTATTTAAGTCAATTGAGTACTGACAGGCTGCAGCAACAGCAGCAGGATGAGACGGTGGGTCCTGAGAAGGAGCTGGGACCGCATTCATAACTGGCATCCCGAGCTGGGTTTAGTCCACCATCAATACCACCCAAAAGTGTGTATTATAATTATACAGAATGGAGTACTGACAGGCGGCAGCAGCAGAAGCAGGAGGAGATGGTGGGCCCTGAAACGGAGCGTGGACCGCATTAGTAACTGGCATCTAGAGCTGGGTGTAGCACATCGACAATGCCAACCAGAAGTGTGTAATACAAATATAGTGAATAGAGTACTGACAGGGGGCAGCAGCAGCAGGAGGAGGTGGTGGGCCCTGAGACAGAGCGTGGACCGTATTGGTAACTGGCATCTAGAGCTGGGTGTAGTGCATCGACAATGCCACCCAGAAGTATGTAATACAAATTTAGTGAATGGAGTACTGACAGGTGGAAGTAACAGAGCAGCAGGAGGTGGTGGGCCCAGAAATGGAGCTTGGACTGCATTTTAAACTAGCATCTAGAGCTGTGTGTAGTGCATTGTTAATGCCACCCAGAAATGTGTCTTTTAAATATAATGAATAGAGTAGTGACAGGCGGCAGCAGCAGGAGAAGGTGGTGGGCCCCAAGACAAAGCAGAGACCTCATTGATAACTGGTATCTAGAGCTGGTGCAGTGCATCGACAATGCCACCCAGAAGGGTGTAATACAATTATAGTGAATGGAGTACTGGCAGGCTGCAGAAGCAGCAGCAGAAGCAGGAGGTGATGGTGGGCTTTAAGAAGAAGTGTGGACCTCATTGGCATCTAGAGCTGGGTGTAGGGCATCATCAATGTCACCCAGATGTATGTAATACAATTAAAGTGAATGTAATACTGAAAGGAGGAAGCAACAGCAGAAAAAGGAGGCAGTGGGCCCTTAAAGAGAGCAGGGACCGCATTAGTAACTGCCATCTTGAACTGGGTTTAGTGCATTGTCAATACCACCCAGAAGTGTGTAATACAATTTTATTGAATGGAGTACTGACAGGCGGCAGCAGCAGGATGGGGGGGTGGGCCCTGAGACGAAGCGTGGACTGCATTGGTAACTGGCATCTAGAGCTCGGTGTAGCGCATCGACAATGCCACCCAGAAGTGTGTAATACAAATAAGTGAATAGAGAACTGACCGGGGGCAGCAGCAGAAAGCGGCGGTGGGCCCTGACAAAGAGCGTGGACCACATTGGTGACTGGCATCCGGAGCTGTGTGTGCTGAATCGTCAATGCCACCCAGAGGTATGTAATAAACTTGTAGTGAATTGAGTACTGACAGGCGCCAGCAACAGCAGCCAAATCAGCAGTAGACGGTGGGAGCAAATTGACAATGCCACCCAGAAGTGTGTAATACAATTTTAGTGAATAGAGTACTGACAAGCAGCAGCAGCAGGAGGAGGAGAAGGGCCCTGGAAGGTGTGTGGACCGTATTGGCGACTGGCATGAGCTGGGTGTAGTGCATCATCTTTGCCACCCAGAAATGTGTAATACAATAACAGTCAATAAAGTACTGACGGGGCAGCAGGAGAAGCAGGAGGAGGCGGTGGGCCCTGAGACAGAGAGTGGAATGCATTGGTAATTGGTATCTATAGCTGGGTGTAATGCATCGACAATGCCACCCAGAAGTGTGTAATACAATTTTAGTGAATGGAGTATTAACAGGCGGCAGCAGCAGTAGTAACAGGAGAAGGCAGTGGGCCCGGAGACAGAGTGAGCACCACATTGGTAACTGGCATCTAGAGCTGGGTGTAGTGCATCGACAATGCCACCCAAAAGTGTGTAATACAATTTTAGTGAATGGAATACTGACAGGAGGCAGCAGCAGAAGGAGGAGGCGGTGAGCCCTGAAATGGAGCGCGGACCGCATTGGTAACTGGCATCTAGAGCTGGGTGTAGTGGATCGTCAATGCCACCCAGAAGTGTAAAATACAATTATAGTAAATCGAGTACTGATAGGCCGCAGCAGCGGGCGGAGGTGGTGGGCCCTGAGACAGAGCTTGGACCACAATGGTAACTGGCATCTAGAGCTGGGTGTAGTGCATCGACAATACCACCCAGTGGTATGTAATACAATTGAAGTCAATGGAGAACTGGAAGGCGGCAGCAACAGCAGCAGCAGGAGGAGGCGGTGGGCCCTGGGACAGAGCGGGGACAGTATTGGTAACTGGCATCTAAGAACTCGGTGTAGTGCATCGTTAATGCCAACCAGAAGTGTGTAATACAAATATAGTGAATGGAGTACTGACGGACGACAGCAGCAGGCTGTGGGCGCTGAGACAGAGCATGGACCGCATTGGTAACTGGCATCTAGAGCTCGGTGTAGCGCATCAAGAATGCCACCCAGAAGTGTGTAGTTCAATTTTAGTGAAATGAGTACTGAAAGCCGTTAGCAGCGGAAGCAGCAGGAGAGATTGGGCCCTGAAACGGAGCATGGACCGCATTGAAAACTGGCATCTAGAGCTGGGTGTAGAGCATCGTTTATGACACTTAGAATTGTGTAATACAATTATAGTGAAAGGAGTACTGACAGGTGGCAGCAGCAGCCGGAGAAGGCGGTGGGCCCTCATACGGAGCGGAGACCGCATTGGTACCTGGCATCCAGAACTGGGTGTAGTGCATCGACAGTGCCACCCAAAAGTGTGTAATACAATTATACTGAATGAAGTACTGACAGGCAGCAGCAGCAGGAGGCGGTGGGCCCTGAGAAGTAGCGGGGACCACATTGGTAACTGGCATCTAGAGCTGGGTGTAGTGCATTGTCAATGTCACCCAGAAGTGTGCAATACAATTATAGTGAATTGAGCACTGACAGGAGGCAGCAAAATCAGGGGGAGAAGACAGTGGCCTCTGGGACTGAACGTGGACTGCATTAGTTAATGGCATCTAGAGCTGGGTGTAGTGCATTGTCAATGCGACCCAGAAGTGTGCAATACAAATATATTAAATGGGGTACGGAAAGACGGCAGCAACAGCAGGAGGAGGCGGTGGGCCCTGAGAGAGAGCAAGGACCGCATTGGTAACTGGCATCAAGAGCTGGGTGTAGTGCATTGTCAATGACACCCAGAAGTGTGTAATACAATTATAGTTAATAAAGTACTGACTGACGCCGTCAACAGCAGGAGGAGGAGGCGGTGGGCCCTGAAAGGGAGAGAGGACCGCATTGGTAACTGGCATCCGTTTGAGATCCCTGTGTGGAATGTGGTGCGCGGAACTCCTCACAAACACGGGTGCATAGTTCGGACATCCTATATACGTAAACTTCAACCACCAATAACATTCCTACTTTATATTCCGGTCGTATAGTAGTCTGCTCAAGGGGGCCACCTTCTCTTTCTCTTGTGCCGGGTTGGGTAGAAACTGTGACATTTTGTCTTTGTAGCGGTGATCCAGATGGGTGGCCAGCAAGTAATCATCCCGGTTTTTGATGCTGCAAATGGGGGGGGGGGGTCCCTCCGTAGACATCAGAACAAGTGGACACACATATGAAAGAGGGGTTCCCTGGGCACATCCTCCTCCTGTCCCTCAGTAGGCACAAAAACATCTATCTTCTCATCACCCACCTCCTCCTCTGCTGCAGCAGTTCCAGTTGTTATATATAGAGCTGGGTGTAGGGAATCGACAAAGCCATCCTGAAGTGTGTAATAGAATTATAGTGAATAGAGTACTGACAGATGGCAGCAGCAGCAGGAGGAGGTGGTGGGCCCTGAGACGCAGCGTAGACCACATTGGTAACTGGCATCTAGAGCTGGGTGTAGTGCATCGTCAATGCCACCCAGACGTATGTAATACAATTTTAGTGAATGGAGTACTGCTGATTTTGGAATAAATATGGAAATGATATCCCCTATCAATGCATATAGATATTCAATAAAAGAAGGTTCATACACAAAATATAGCTAGTCACTCAAACAGTGACTATTGGTTACTGTAACTTCAGGAATTTACTAGGCCTCCTAACTAAGTTGATATGGGAAGCTGCAGGTAAAGCCAGGCGGGGTCATCTAATTTTAGTTGTCACTAATAGGTCTGGTTGGGCCATCAACCCAGCCCATCTGTTCAATTATGCCTCCATCATCTGCTGACTCAGGCTTGATGGATTTATTGCCCATTGAAGGCCCTATGGGTGGTCTGTTTTATCATCTGTTTGTTAAGTCTGTGAAGCCCTGGACTTGGAGACCCCCTAGGAGGGCCATATAGCCAGATCAAGATAAAACAGGTTTCATGTTTAAGCACAACATTCCTGCAGTGTATTCAGGTATTGTTTCAGGTATTGTTTTTGTACTATATACATATATCCCCACACACATACCTTTACATACATATATGTGTATATATATATATATATATATATATATATATATATATATTATATATATATATATATATATATATATATATATATATATGTTTATATATATTGTGACACCAAGGCAGGATTGGAGGTGGAAGGGAGAAATATTTGCCAAAGATTCCTCTCCTGTGTGGAGTAGCAGGTGGAAGACTCTCACCTGGGAGATAATTAATGAAGAAGCACTGAGGGTGGGGATATAACATAGAGCCAGGAGCTCAGTCAGAAGCTTAACTTGGAGAGACACAGTCAGGGGTCTATGCGGGCTCAGCTTGCCTTGGAGAGACACAGACAGGGGTTTGTGTCAGTGCAGCTCTGTTTGGAGAGAGCTCTGTTTGAAGACACAGCCAGGTGGACTGTGTGAGTGAACTCTGCTGGAGAGACAGACAGTCGGTCTGTAAGTGAGCTTGGCTGAGAGACTTAGAAAGTCAGTCTGGGTCAGTGAGCTTTAAAGTGAGCAGAAGGTTGCTGAAAGCTTTGTTTGGAGCTGACAGGGAGAAGCCCTCCAGCTGATAGACAGGAACGTCAGATGTATAGTAAATGCCGGACAGGCGAGGTTTTCTTTTGCTATTTTTGTTATTTTATCTGCAGCCTTCAAATAAACCTGACTACAAGTCACCTTAACACCTTTACACCTTTAACACCATCTGAATTGGATGAATTAGACAAGTTTCCTTTGACCCCAGCAAAGGCGATCCTTAGCTTAACCCCTCACAAGTGGTACATATATACCTATATATACATATCTATTTACATATTCATAAACAATCTGTGGGTGCAACAGATTCCCGCTTGTGGCTATCAAAGCATTAGCCACACTAGAACAATGATTGTTTATGTCTGGATTCCATTCATTATTCTCAGTTCTTCAGTTATTAGCATGTGCAATAAAACTTTCAAAGAAAGTTAGAATAGGTTTCTGATATGTTAAAAAGAAAGGCAACTTAGGTAGTTCCCCGCAGTCTATTGTGCTTTCTTAAACGGTTCATAATTTTCATATTTGTGGTAGAAAAGTCCAATATTATGGATTTTTTAAGATTTATGCCCAAGCAATCCATCAATCAAGCCCATCATAGGCATGGGCACTTTGTGCCTTTATTTGAAGTATTTCTTGATTGCAAACACTCACAGCTGTAGGTTGGTCTGCATTGGAATCCGTCTGTCTCCTAAGGCCACTTAGGGCACATGCATTAACATAAGCACATGTCACTTCCAGGAGAAGCATATGTCAGGCCTATTGGGCATTTCAAAAACTAATGTCAATAATACTTTGAGTACTCAGGATTATTGTTGTAAATGATAAAATATACTAAGACATAATACTGAGACCTGTCACAATGATTATACTATATTATCTATATATCTATATTACCAGATACCCTACCTGTAGCCATCACCACATCATCAGACTACACACATTTCATCGGTCTGCGCAGTATGCCTGCCAATCCCTTTGCATATCTTTTGCTGTGCATCCTCCGGTCGGTATGACAGTGTACTGGAATATGTGTCGAGCTTGTCAGGATCCCGAGCTGGGAATTGACCATTACCTTGTGAAGCAGACACCTTACAAGAATTTGCGTCCAGCTTGGCAGAGTCCCAGGCTGCGGACTGACTATTACCGTGTGCTGCAGACCGCAATAGTGCACATACCCCATGGCTTGGGCACTCAGGTACACTGAATCCTCTTGGTCCTCTGGGAGTGGTCACATTAATAGGCAATTGCAAGGAAACAAAACAAGTTCATCCAGAAGCAGACATGGAAGCAAAATCCAGAAAAGTGTGTCTCAGGAAGATGTCCTCAGTGGAGGCTAGCCTCAGGCAATGGTAGCCTAAGTAAAATGGTACTGATTTATATCACTCACTACTCACTAAGGTCTCATCAGTCTAAGTATATCTGTACTCATAAACACATCTGATCCGTTTAACTCAGTATGTATAACCAATATGGCACATAATAGAACTGCACTGGGAAGTTGCTCATAAATCATACTCAAACAATCAATAAATGTGTGAAGAACTGAAACACTCATTATGACAAATTGGTAATATTTTCCTATTGTGGGGTAACTCTGATTACAGGTATGAACAGAATAAGGGGATATTCTTATATTAAGAATTTTTTTTTCAATATCAAATGTGAACAAAGTCAGGGGACCTTCTCTGATTATGGGAAAATATTATTAATATTAAGTACACCTATCTCCCCCCCTTGAGTAACTTCCAATAAACACACCTCCCCCTTTGAGTAAATCACAAAGGAATATGGATCAGATATAAAATAAATAAAATAGATCTGTGTGCTTTTGTCAGAGACATTCTGACAACAACAGGGTAAAATTTCCAAAAACTTTAGCACACAGGAAAAAAAAAGTTACATATATTTAATACTTCCTTAACTTCCTTTTCTTTTCTTAACCAATTTAACTTTTATTGTCAAGGAGCATTGAGTCTAAATTTTTAACCAAAAATTAAATGTCTGCCTTTTAAAACGAACAACAAAAAAAGTTCTGGGAAAGAACGACCTTGCCTTTAAATAGTCCTTTCCTAAAGGCAGTTTCTCTAAAAGACTAGTAATTTGTATGTTAATGAATCACTTAACAACATGCAAGTCAGGCCCAAAAGAGAAAAAGAAAACGAAAGAATACAGCTACCAAAAAAATGTTTAATTGTTTTCCAAACTGACTGCAATTATACAATTGGATGCTTCTCCTTAAAACACACCAAAAACTAAAATGAAATATAACATTAATATTAAAATAATATTATTTGGTATTAATCAACAGTATTTAAATAATACCAACATATTATACAGCGCTGTGCATTAAGTAGCACTGTACAAAAAATTTAGCAAAGCCAAGTACTGTGTGTTTTAGTACTGTGTGTCTCTACTGTCCGGGTCATACCGAGATTCCATTGTTGATCTGTATGTTTCCTAAAATACAAAACTTTCAAGTTCATTAATAACATTGCACTCTCTGTGGGAGGTTCCCAACAGCTTGGTCACTTATTCCTGACCCTCTACCATTCATAGTTTCCCTGTACTCTCTTTTAAAAGCTCTGAACTCTTCTAAGAAGCCAATTTGTTGAGTTTTCAGTTGGTCATTCTCAGCCTATGAAGAATTGTTTTGTGCTTTTGAATTTTTAGGAGAGACCCATGGCTTGTGCTTATGAGGATAGGTCCCCCAACATGGTGAATACACCTCAGTATCACGTCTGTATGTTTTATATGGACGTTGGTTTATCCTCTTTTCACAAAGGGACAAACAAAATCTGGCAGTATGGCCAAATAGTCCACAAGCAAAGCATCTTACCTTGTGAAAGGCATTAACACATTTATTTACCCCTGACCTGACAGGTTTAGGCTGAGGACCTAGAATATCCAGAGCCTTTGATGACTGCTTACAGTACAAAGAAATGGTTTTATTAGATGTCTGACCTTCCCTACAAACACTGGATGAAGACCCTGTCTGTAAGGAGCTGAGAAATTTTGCTGATTCTTGTAGTTAATTATTTTTGTACTTTTGTAGATGATTGAATTTTGTTGAAACTAGTTGTACTCTTCTTATCAGTAAACTAGCGTCTGCTCCCCCCTTTTGCCTTCAAACTCTTCCTGTCCTCCCTACGGCCATATATCTGTTACTTTGACAAAAATGTCTTGTTCTAGGAGAACCACAAGGACATCTGTTATGTCTGCTAATTGTCTGTAGTCATGTGATCATGCCTTTGAACTGTTATATAAACTGTGTGCAAACAATAAAGTTTTGAGAATGATCTAACCACACATTAAATTGCGTGTGTTACATTCTTTCAGCGCTGTAAACAGAAGTGATTAGAAAGAGGGAGAGTTGATCTGGGATCAATAGGCGATCGCCTTAACACTGTCCTACTATACAATCAAGACACACCAGTTTCATTTGCATGTGGGGGTTGAACAACTCTCCCTTTAATCTGGTGCTGTTTGTAAGACTGGATCGCCTGGAATGATCTATGTGTTATGCCTCTGATTTCCTCATTTGTTTGTTTCTTGGAATCTATTAGGTGTTCACATTTTTCACGAATTACAGGGTGGGCATTCTGGATGAGAAGACTCTTATATTCTACATCTTCTCGTGTGGCCTTAGAGTTATTAGTATCATAGGCTGCCCATATTCTATTTGCATACACCAGAGGGTTTTCTTAATTCTGTTGTTTAATTTGGTATGCTACCATTTATCCTACAGCTGAGGGGTTACTTATGGATTGCAATTCCTCTACAGTTTGACGGTAGCTCCCTTTGCCCTCCTTAATACAATCTGGCAAGGCATTCAAGGTGTGGGGATCAATGGTTAAATGCAATACCTTCACGTGGTCACTAGGATTCCTAACTCCCAAAAGTGCACACCTCTCTTGTACATTCATGGGATGGGACGTAATATGCTCCTGTGCTTTAATTTTTCCAATGAACTCTGCCACCCTCACAAGTGTTTTTAAAGGCTGAGAAGGGTACTCCCTAGAGTTCACTTCTTTCCCATCTGCATTTCTTTATTTGGAGAAAGAGATCTTGATCCTCACTAGGATCCTGGTCTATCACCACCATGCCATCTCTATTTTCCTGTGGGCCTGCGATTTCTCCCATGGCAACCGGAAAAGGACCATTTGGATCAAGGGATTCATCTTCCCAATAATTTTTATAACCTTCCTCCTCCCCTAATTCATATGCACATGTTGGGGCTAAGGCTTCTTGTGCTCTAAATAATTCACCTTGAGCATATCTGTAATTTTTAACTTGCTCTTCATGAGTATATTTGATCATCTCATTTAAGGTGGAAGTCTTATTTAACTGGTGACATAAATCTTGGTTGGCTGTTTCCATGTTTATTCTTTGCTCTCTAGAACTCTGTACCAGGTCTGCTAATGTATCAATTCTGGCACTCATGGCTATGGAGGCTTCATACATACCTGCCATTGCTAGACTTTTTAACTTTTTATTCTTTTTACAGGTTTTAGTTTGCTGGTCAAATAGTTCCTGCACAAATGCCCAGGGAGACTCTTTAAATTTCGCATTTGAGGCAAAATTGATGCATTTATGCTTAAAAGTGAAAGCTGACACAAACCTTCCCAAACTGGATAAGGATGCCATTTCCAACAGGCCTGTACCTGAAATTTGCAAACTTAAAACTTGTTAGATAACTAGTAATACATATTAAAGTAGAGATGACCACTTAAATAAACTTTGAACCAAAATCCAAAATGTAAATAAAAATCAAGAACAAAAAGGGAAATGCCAGATAAAGTTATGCCACTCTAGGCTAACACCTTTTGAAGAACAAAAACCTGAGAGAACAAAGGGTTCACCATAAATAGTCAATACACTGACAACAGTCTGACAAGAACAATGGTCAGCTTTACAGTAAATAGGTAACAATAGAGAGTGATATCAAGGATCACACCTCCTCATGGAACAAAAGGGCTACAGCTACAATTATTCCTGCCTAAACAGAGTAATAAAACTTACCCACTGCTGACAATAAAAAAATCTTAACATGCAATGGCTATCTGAACCATGCTCAAATTATATGAATTTAGGATGCTTTTGTCCCAAACAAAAAACAAAATCTCACTATATGTACTTTAGTACATACACCAATCAATCTTATTATTAAATGTATTCACTAACTTATGTGAAAATTGACCCACTTATATTGGGTTTCACTGAAAACAGCACAATAGTTCCAAGATTCACAATCCAACTTCTTATAACTTGCTTTGTAACAACAAACTTCAGTGAGGGGTTCTTAAACAATACCTTATTCTTACTAACAACTTCAACAGTTCCTACTGAGAATATATCCCAGATAATGATCCCAAGTGTATCCTCCTCTGCTAATTTAAACCGGTTTATTAGAGGTACATCCAATACACTATTTTTTTGGGGATTTCTATACATACATAAAAAGTATTGCACATACAGCAAATACTCAAGCATGCAATCATGTATGGCCTCTTACCAATACCCCTGCAGCAGACAATAAAGAATACAATATCACTGTGGTCTCAACTTGTCTAAATGGCTGACTCAGCCTGCATTCACTTAACTCTATTTTTACATAAAAACAAAAATAGAAGTGTCCTTTGACCCCAGCAAAGGCGATCCTGAGCTTAACCTCTCACAAGTGGTGGAGCACGCGGGCAACACATTTAAGTCTTAAAATGGATGACGTGCTAAAGGCCCTGATACAGTCTGCGGCAGCCCAGCAGGAGGCAACCAGAGAACAACAGCGCAATAATGCAACCCAGCAAGAAGCCAACCGCTTACTGTCTGCACAGCTAACCTCCCTGATAGAGGCCACGAATAAGGACCGTCAAGTCTTGCAGGAAGTGGTGCAGCATGTGGCACGTCTTCCAGTGATACAGCCAGGAAAAGAGCAGACAACTATCCATGTGGGTCACTTTTTGCAAAAGATGACAGCAGAGGATGATGTAGAAGCTTACCATGACAACTTCTGAGGTATAGTAAAAGAATCAAGGTTGGGAAACTCACAACAGACAAGGCAATAGAGGTCAGGACTGTCCTTATTTCTGTCTAAAGGAGTCTCTGAAAACGTAAGCAAAAATCTATATTTTATCTACTTCAGTTCCTTGCGTCACCGGTCATCTAATTCTGGGCTGGTCTCTTCTTTAATTTGCCTGGAGACAGACTAATTATTATTATTTTGCTTTTTACTGCCGCTGTACATTCCACTTTTATTTGGCTTTCTTGAGAGGGGTGTAGTTTTCATGGTCTCCTTATCTGCTGGCAGTTTCTATCGTCTTCTTATCTGGTTTCACTTGACCAGGTGCAAGGCCAAGGCGCCTCCAGGAACCGAAGTAAAGAACACAAAGAACTGAGTTAGTCATTTTAAAACAGAATAATATAATTTGAGTTTATTCTCACTTTACCTAAGGCTAGTATATATGCTATAAACTTTCACATTTTCCTCCTGTTGAGGATTAATCAAACCATATGACCTTTTAGAAACTTTATCATAGGTTATCATTAACGGGAAACTTTTATTAGTACTTAAGCTTTTCTATGTTATTAATCTCTGGGTCAGTCTCAACCAATTCGTACATTGAATCTCTAGCTACCGTGTCAACCATCCTGGAAATTAATCCCTTCATCACTGGTACCAGACAGCAAGCTAGACAGAGTAATGTGGCAATACATAGCACAACAGCTGTAAGGGCGGTTTTAACTGTCTGCCCCCATCCACCGAACCAGGAATTCCACCAATCGGTTATCCAGTTGTTTATTCCTGCATTGGCTGCCAACTCCTCGGAAAGCAACGTGAGACCGTTCAAAGCCTCAGTCACCGTTCCATCGGGCGCTGTGTTATTAGGAATAAAGGTGCAACAACTTTCACTAAACATTTTACAAACTCCACCTCGCTCGGCCAGTAACATATCTAGTGCCATTCGGTTCTGCCACGACATCAGGGATGTTGCGTCTAGTTGCTCGGCAAGCCCTTTGATTGCATCCCGAGTCTGGTTGACAAAGCGCTGCTGATTATAATATATATAATTAATCCAATCAACGTTCTCAAATCAATCAAAGCCTGCAGCTATTTGATTTCTGGCCTTATATTCATCGGGAACTCCTCTTGGAACCCCTATAGCATCTATATATGTTGGATTATTATTTGCTGAGAGGCTCCTTTTTGCCTTATGGTGTTTGGCAAAAGTCCAGTATCCCCTTCCGGGACCTGGTATGACCAGGAATGGTTGTACCAGGGTGATCAGGGTGCATGTACCTCCCCAGTTTGCTGGTAGGATTGCTCTAAGTTTCTGGGCCCCACACAGCCACCATATATCTGCTAATGAATTTCTGTGGTTTTTAAATTGCTGTGTGGTCCATGTGCAGTTGCTGCAAACTGGCTCTACTGTGGTGCAGTACTTAAACTCTTCTCCTTTCTTTTCAGTGTTATTGTAGCAGGTGTAATTGCCCTTGTACACAGTTACATCTGTGGGCCTTGTCTTGCTTTTTGTGGGTGGGTGTTGTTTCTGTTCCTTATTACACTCTGTGCTCAAAGTTCCACTCTTCATCAGTTCTAGCAAGCATGTCGTATTTATAGCTTCTGGGATCAGAACAGTGGCTAACTGGGGCCTTCCAACAGCACAAGCTATGCAGCCACTCACATTCATCTGGTTTACTGTATAATGTACCCACTTGAGCCACTCATTTCCTCCTCCCACTCTGGTTTCTATAGCTAACAAGTCATCCATTGTTGGGTTTGATATGGCTCTCATTTTAGTCACCTCTATTTTACTATCTCCCTGGTTGGCCGGAACCTTTTGCGTATTGCTAGCATGGGTTCCCCATTCAGGGTTGTTGTGCATATCTTTTAGATCAAATTTTGCATATGCTCCCATGTATTCTCCCCGTTGGTATTTTGCTAAGACATAGGTGCCGGCATTCCCTGGCTGTGGTTTTTTTTTAGTTATTATAATCCTAAACTTATCGTCACATATTGTGCCTTTTGTCAGTGTCATTCTTTTGAGTAATGATTTGCCTTGTTTATCAGTCCTTTGTAATGCACTTACAGGTCTGTAGCCCCAATCATCATCCTGGGAAATTGTAGTGGTATCTGCCCTTACATTCCATCCTGCTGCTCCCCAATTTGCGCAGTTACTTCCATAATTGCTATCTGTTACACAGACATAGATGTGACTGACTGCATGTGGGGCGTTTTTATTATTACATCTCCAAGGAATGAGCCCACCTCCCTTCTGTTCGCAGTTGACTATTTTACAGAAATCTAAAGTGTAAGTAACTAGTGTAAGATTCTGTGCTTGGACTGCCCACACAGTAATCCACCAAAGGAGGCCTATTAGAGAACCTATTCCCCACATGCAGATCAACATTTTGCCCATTAAAATTTTGAAATAGCCAGATCCAAGGGTGTACCCATATCTAAATAACCTCCCTTTTATTTATTAGATCACCTGATGGTTCTCGGTGTTACTTTCACTGCACTGGAGTGGACAGTGGTGCTCCCCTTCGATCAAGAAATTGTTCTTCTAGGCGGCACTTCTGCTGTCATTCACATCACCATCAGATGATCCCTGTGTCCCTATTGCTTTCTTACAATGGGTCCGGTGGAACCAGAGAATGCTTCTTTTATCTTCTGTACCATCCCTCCTGTTGACACATGTGTCTTCCCATGTGTCACTATTGCTGCTAACCTATACAAATTTTTTTTTTTTTGTAATACCGGCTTGCCGCCCAGTACCCAAATCATACTGTCATCCTCTAAGGCTCCTGATTTTGCCCAGGCCCTTACAACTAAGGGTTCATGTTCCGTCTCTGTCCAGTATTGGCTTTCAAAAGGAAGGTCTGGACCCTCCTGTCTGTGGTAATATACTGTCATATGAGGGTTGGTCATTCCTTCCCCTGGTCCTAGGTGATTATGCAACCACCTCGTTATCCAATCACTTCCATCTAGGTTTGGAAATATTCCATACCATTATTTATTCTTGTCTTGAGAACCCGATTGGAGTGGTCTATTTACTTCTATTGATCCATTTCTGGGAACCAAAGACAATCCCAGATCTCCAATTAGGTCTTGGCCACATAGATTTACAGGGCAGGAATCTGAAAATGATAAATCCTGCCTTTGTCTTATTTCCAGTCTGGGGGTCAGTTACCATTAGTGGCTTACACAGGGGTTCTGTTGTCATGTCACCCCCTGCATTTCCGACTATGACTGTCATTTGTCTTGTCCATGATGGGGCTTCCTGTTTTCTTATTACTGATCTACAAGGCCCCAGTGTCACACTAAAAAATGTCACTAATTTCCCTTCCACGTTTAAGGTTATCTTTGGTTTGTATTGGTCAGCAAAATTTAGGTCAACATTTTCCTTGTCCCCTGTAAATTCCTCCCTTTCTGAGCCTAGTCATGTCGTTTCCTCATCTGTGTCTTTTCTCATACAATCTCTTGCAAAATGTCCCTTCTTTCTACATTTATAACATTCTCCCCTTTTTGTGCATCATACATACAGTTTTCATTCTCACTTTCTATCACATACCCATTTTCTTGCTGGACCTTCTGACGTGGTTTTTGTTTTGTATACAAATACCGTTCGGCATGTCTGGCATGTTCAATTAGATCTGTCAGTCTACAGGTTCTATGATTTATCATGTGCTTAGTGATAAATTTACTAATTTGGGGTAAGAATCCCTTGATAATTGCATTTTTTAGCTGTTGCTCGTACGGGGAATCTTGTGTCTTATCTGCTGGCATGTCTATTCCTGAATTATTGTCAAACACGTGGCTCATTCTTACTATATAATCATCAACACTTTCGTCAGGTTTTTGCATACACTGGTTAATGATTGTCCAGTCTGCCCTTCTCGTCCACCTGGCCTGTATACGGTCCATCAGTTCTCTTATCCTGTCTCGTAAATCTCCACTGTCATGTCCAAAGACATCATTACCATTTAACGCTGACCAATTACCGGCTACGTGATGCCAGTCTGGTCCTAAAATCTGTCTGAACATTTGTTCTGTTTCTGTGATAGCTGATAACCATCCCCTCAACCCCCTCTCTGAATTGTCCCATGTTAACCTTTGGGTGAGGAATTCCTTCTACTGCTTTTTTTAATATCCTCAAGAGTCCAGGGTCGGTATACTAGTATTATACGGCTATCATAGGGTTCAAATCAACTGTCTCATGTCTGGGAGCATTTTCAATTCTCTGTTTAACCCTCTGTCTGGTTTCGGGTGGACCCATGCCAGCATCATGATAGGGTGGCGGGTTGCCCTCTACCGGCATTCCACTTACTGCCCCTTGGACTTGGACAACAGGGGCTGTTGGGGGATTATTATTATTAGGTTGTTCACAGACCACATTATTGACATCTTCCTCCTTATATTTTCTATTCTTGATCCAGAATCTGTCAATGTTCTGCTTCTTTTTATGGGCTTCTTGTAACCAAATTCTGGCCACAGGAAGACCTAACTGTTTTTCTTTCTGTTTATTGCCTTCTGCATCTTTTTTAATTAGCTCTACTAATTCCTTACATTGATCTGGTGTCAGATATCCATCAAATTTATAATTAATTTTCCACATGTCTCTATAGTTAAGATTCCTTTTATCCTTACTTAACATTATTATTTCATCATCAGTCATTTTGTCTTTTACCTTTGAACAACAAACACCCATCTTCAGTTTTCTTATCTTTTGACTATTCTTATGTTTTGACTATACTTCTGTTTTGACTATACTGTACTATAGGTCAAAAGTCCTGTTTCTTTTTTTTTTTTTTGAAATTGTATCTTTATTGAGAAGTTTTATAATAGGGTACAGAAGGGAAAAGGAGTTACACACAGGGAAATTAACAATACTAATCCAGAACAGAGCACATCCGAGTTGCAAAAAGCCAATATCCATATTACAGACAGGATGTATAAAATAAACATTGTAAAATAAAAAGGAGGTAAGAACAGGGGAAAGTGTTGTGACAATAGCCAGCAGAAAGGTTGACAGGTAGGTCAATTGGATATATTAGTATAATAGCGGTCCCAAGCTTCCCAGACCGCCTCAAATTTATCTACTGCATTTCTGAGGAGTGCCGTAAGATATTCCATGAGGCGAATATCTTGGATCCGTGCGTAAAGATCTCCCAGGGAAGGAGGGGCAACCTTCTTCCATCTGGTGGGGATCAGTGTTCGTGCTGCCACCAAAATATGAGTTGCTAGTTTGCGAGATACACTCAACAGTATTGGGGAGGGTTGACCTAGGAAGTGGGAAAGGGGATCTAATGGGACCTGTTGTTGGACCACAGCTGATAGTAACTCATTGACCTGTACCCAGTACGGTTGAATAACAGGGCAGAACCAAAATATATGTTCTATCGTACCTCTATGTTTACCACATCTCCAACACGTGGGGTCCACATCGGGAAACAATCGGTGTAGAACAACCGGAGTGTGGTACCACCTAAGCAAAATTTTATATTGGTTTTCTTTATATAAGGTACATATGGAGCTTTTGTGTGCAGCTTCCCAGATGTCAAGCCAATCTTCTGGGAGTAGGGATCTGCCTAGGGCCTCCTCCCATTGGAGCATATAGCCAAACTTATTTGAGGACCCCTGTGTGGGGGCATGGAGAATGCGATAAATAGCTGAAATCGTACCTTTAGAAAGGGGGCCATCCATGCATAATCTTTCAAAGACAGTAAGGGGTTGAAAGGTAGCTGTGGGTTGAAGAGACAAAATATATTGTCTAATTTGAAGATATGCATAGAAAGAGGTGCGGGGGAGTTCCGCTCTGTCACTCAGCTCAGTAAAAGAAAGCAGGCGCCGTTCAATTGGGTCCAGAACGTGTCTGATCTGGAATAGCCCCCTATCCCTCCAGGGGCCTGACATTGACCTAGACAGACTATCTGGAATCTGCGGGTTTAGAATTATAGAGGTCAGTCTCGAGGCTGAGGATACCAGGCCAAATTTGTCCTTGCAGGACCTCCATATGTTCCTCGTGAACACCATCGGAGCCGTTAGGTCTGACTCCGCCAGTAGTAAGGAGGAGCTCCACAGCATGACATTGAGGTGACAAGGGGCTATCCATTCCCCCTCCAACTCTACACCAATACTAGGGGGGTGAGGGCATGTCCACTGCAGGACATGCCTCAAATGAGCCGCCAGATAATATTTGTGGATATCTGGGCCTCCCATTCCACCCCTCTCCCTGGGAGCACAGACAATACGTTTAGGTACCCTTTGTCTTCTGTAGGCCCAGATAAAACGCATAAAGTCAGTTTGAGTTTTTTTCAGTACATGAGGTGGGACTCTGATCGGTAGTGTCTCAAATAAGTATAATATTTTAGGGAGGAGCATCATCTTCACCGACGGTCATGTGGTGATGCAGAATCGCAATGATTGCCCCTGGATCGTTTCCGGGGGGCCACCTTTTGCCAGGGTGAAGAGCGGGGTCGGGTAGATTCCTCACACTCCCATCCCGGAAGTTTAGGGCGAGGTATTCCCAGGTTGCTACAGAAGGATGGTAAATCCTCTGGGGACCGCAACACGGCTATTTTCCCTTCACAGCGAGCCGAAAGACTAAAGGGGAATCCCCATCTGTATGGGATATGATGATCTCTGAGGACAGTCAGCAAGGGTTGTAGCAAGCGGCGTTGCTGTAAAGTATGCCAGGACAGGTCTTGAAATAGCTGCAGAGGTGCCCCATCAAACTCCAGGTTTCGCATATTTCTGGCGATGGTCATGATTTCATCCTTCAGGTCTGCGTCCGCCAAATGACAAATAACATCCCGTGGTCTGGCCGCAGTCCCTGGTTGTCTGGAGGTACGAAAGGCCCTGGAGATATGCACTTCCCGAGAGGATGGGTGGCCCAGAACCTTGGTAAAAAAAGCTTGGAGGACTGGTTTTAGATCAGAGTCTCGGGTCGCCTCGGGGAGGCCTCGTACCCTAATGTTGTTCCGTCTAGATTTGTTATCCAAGTCCTCTATCGAACGTTGGAGCTCTCTAATTTTCTGATCCCTATCCTCCACTTTGTGGGACAGTGTAGTAATATCCTCTTTGGCTAGTTGTACAGATTCATCAAGGTCATCCACCCTTCCAGCCAGGGAATGTAAGTCAGCACGCAGGGCCCCTATTTCAGCCCGGCATGTAGCCTGAACGTCCACCACTAATTTCTGGAAGTCGTCCTTAGTCGGCAGGGAATGAAAGTACTGCTGCCGGGGGGGTTGAAGTACTTCTCTGGAGAGTGATGGTCTCTATCCCTCCTCATGTAGGGGTCTGAACTAGCCTTTAAGCCAGGAGGTTGCTCCATCAGATCTCCATGCTTAGAAGGAGAGGTGTTCAGGGAGGGGGGGCCTATGGCACATGAGGGGGAACCCAGCACAGGTTTATCCCCAATCTCCTCTATGATCTCAGCATGCCCTGTGGCAGGTGTATCCCCCCCGCGTCCAGCAGACACCCTGGCCCTCTTAGATGCTTCCCAGGGGCCTGGTGAGTGTGTGAGCTCCCTATGTGGGGATGCTGCAGGAGAGCCCGACCCCCCTGCATGACCAGCGGGACTCACCGGATCCATGGAGTGAGAATCCAGGCTGTGTGGTGTGGAAGGGGGTGAGTCCTCATCATCCGGAGGGTGAGCTGCAGGCTGGATTGTCATTTCAGCGCCGTCCTGCTGCCTTTCTCCCCGCTGCCACGTCTTGGAAGCCGGTGAGGAGGCCGGCGAGGATTCCCCGATGTATGCCCTAATAGAGGGCTAATGCGATGTCTGCTGTGCCGCAGGAGTAGGGGGGAACTTCCCCACTCTTGCTTGCTTTTGCTTGCCCATGATAAGGTAAGTCACTGCCCGGGATGCTGCAGATTGTGATCGGCTCCTGGAGCTGACACAGATCAGGCGTCCATCACACTAGCCCGCCAGGCCACGCCCCAGTCCTTTTTCCTTTAAGTGTAACAATTCCTCAAAAAACACTTCCCTATAGTCAAAAGTCCTGTTTCTTTAAAGTGTAACAATTCCTTAAAAAACACTTCCTTGGGTATTAATTCTCACCGTACACAACTATCGTCTCCAGTTCTTGAATTATTACCAACTGCTTGGTTAATAAGTCACACTGTACACAACTATTGTCCCCAGTTCTTGAAATATTACCAACTGCTTAGGTAATAAGTCTCACTGTACACAACTATTGTCCCCAGTTCTTGAA
>NC_092865.1:75125738-75142506 GCF_032062135.1 Pyxicephalus adspersus | reverse complement strand
CAAATAACTGAGTTAGTCATTTTAAAACAAAATAATATAGTTTGAGTTAATTCTCACTTTACCTAAGGCTAGTATATATGCTATATACTTTCACACAGGGTTGCCCACTATCCCCCCTTTTGTATGCCATAGTGATGGAACATCTGGCGGTGGCACTGAGGACAAATGAGTTTGTACAAGGGATAAAGATTGGAAAACACCATTTTAAGCTGTCCCTGTTTGCTGACGATCTCCTAATGTACATATCGTCGCCACAGACTTCTATACCAGCGATTTTAGAGGAGTTTGGAAAATTTGGGATGTTGAGTAATTTTAAAGTGAATTTTGACAAATCCGAAATACTATATATTTCACTCTTACCTTCCCAGATCCAATACATTAAGACCCATACGCAGTTTAGGCAATGTAACGAGAAGCTCAAATACCTACCGTGTTTCCCCAAAAAAAAGGCAGTGTCTTATATTTATTTTACCCCAGAAAATCTCATTAGGGCTTATTTTCAGGGGATGTCTTATTTTTCTCACAAAAAAATCTATATTTATTCATGTACAAAAATCTGTATTTACCAAAACCTGTAACCAATATTACAATGCTATAGAAAGATACCTCTGTGTTACCTGTGACCTGTCAAAATCACAGATTTCTTCTGTTATATACAAGAAGTCATGAATGAGAATTGACATAAATGAGTAATGAAAAAAAAACAGCTTTATAAGCAAACAAGTGCAACATAACAAGAAAATGTGCTGACAATTAACATGTGACTCTTTGAGTTACATGTTAAATCTGAGTAAAAGCAAAAAAAAAAATCAATTAATAAATATGCATTGCTGCTAATGAATGAAATACTAAAGAGAATCCACCAACCTCTTAGTGCTAGTGTCACACCAAAGTACTGTAGGTTAATTAACCCTGCGATTTCTTCACCCCTTGCTCCAGTGCTTTTGAAATCTCCTGCTCTCTCTCTGCTCCCTCCTTCCTCTTGGTATCCCTCCGTGTACCACGTGACCACACCCTCCGAAGAAGCCAATAGGGCTTACTTTCAGGGGAGGGCTTATATTTCACCCTTGCATGATTAGCATGCTAGGGCTTACTTTCGGGGTAGGTCTTATTTTCGGGGAAACACGGTAGGGGTCTTTATAACGGCAGACCCAGCTAAATTCTTTAGCTATAATTATGAACCATTGCTGGATAAATTAAAGGTGGAGTTAGGGAGATATAATCTACTACCTCTACCTTGGTTTGCTAGGATTAATGCTCTTAAAATGGATGTTTTACCTAAACTACTATATGTCTTCCAGACGATTCCGATTTATTTATCGCAGGCCTTTTTAGGCAAAATGGAGCAGTTGTGCGGAAAGTTTCTGTGGACCTCGAGGAGCCCCAGAATAGCTCTTCGGTATCTCACTAGACCTAAAACATTGGGCGGTGCGGGCGTCCCTGATATCAGAAGCTACTACAGAGCGACTATGCTGACTCGGGTGGTAGACTGGTTTCATAACAGGGACCGGAAGAGCTGGGTTGTGTTGGAATACATCTTATCTCCCGTTGATCCTCGCGCCTTATTGTGGATAGACAGGTCTAGGCTCCTTGGAAAGTACTCCGCTCGTTTCCAAGGGTCATATCTGATCTTTTAAGGGAGTGGGAAGTTCTGGCTAGGGGGGGCCATGTGTCCTCTAAAGTAGGGCCCATGACCCCCCTGTATGATAATCCCTCGTTTGCTCCTGCAATGAATGCAAAAAAATTTCTATCCTGGATGGCTAGGGATCATAGGCAGATATGTAGTGTATTACAGAATGGGAGGGTTCCGCCCCTCTCCTCTTTGGACGCCAGGGTGCAGAAGATGCCGAACGCATGGCTATTACACGTCCAATTATCCTCTTTTGTAGCACGATTTTTGGCTTCCTATCCCACACAAAGGAGCTTAACGGCATTTGAATTATTACTACGTTCTGAAAATAGGACGGCCCATGGTATATCTCAGGTATACGAGATATTAATCAGAATATATGCTAACAAGGCTCCCACCTATACGAAATATTGGGAGAAAGAATTGGGGGTAGTTATTTCCCCACTAGAGTGGGAAAAGGCTTTTGTGCTGACCCATAAAATGGCTCTTCCTTGTAAGGCCCAGGAGACCAATTATAAAATCATCTCCAGGTGGTATTTATGTCCCACGGATATCCATCGTATTTCTTCTTCTTCTCTGATAGGTGATCGCCTCAATTTAAATCAATCTGGCAGTAAAACTTGAGGAGTGTTAGGGAGTTGTAAACTTTGTTATAAATGGGTTTATAATGGACTCTGGGTTTGTTTATGCGAAAGGCCAGTCGGACATTCCCCCCCTGCCCCTTGCCCAATCCCACGTTTGTCCTTGGGCTAAATGTTTTGCCTTAGTTTATGGTTAGGAATCTATGATGGAATTCCCGGTTGTCACCGGAGCGGGGTTAGAGAGCGGTTGGGAAGCTCTCGAGGGTTATTAGAGTTATTGGTTTCCTAATAATTGATATGGTTTCTCATTCAGGCAATAAAAAATGTTCGATATGGGGTGTTCCCCTCTTGTGTTACTTTCTAACTCTTTTATGTTTTTCCCTGTGGTTGACCCCATTTTTTTTTCAGTATTGTTATGTTATTGTAAAATGCCACTTTTTGTACAATGTGATTTTGCAATAGAGGGCCGAGAGGCCCTGTGTTTATGTTTGTGCCATTTTATGTATGTGTTCTGTTCTGTTATTAAAACTCAATAAAAAAGGATTGAAACAAAAACAGCATATAACAATGTTGGAGGTATATGGCCAGGTTCCTGGAGGAGGTATAAAATCAGGTTTCATTGGACAGCGGTGCCGGGGTAGCCCGCGCATTAGAAATAATATTGAGGCGGGGCCTCTGTGGCATACCCAGCCAACACCTTATCTGCAGAGGGGCCGCTGTATCCATGGGAAAGTCGAGCCAATTCGGAATGTTAATAGGGTCTGTGCCCAACATGGTAAGGACGCATCAGTAGGACCATGGAACCATGCCTTCCTCATAATTTCCTCTTTCAGAGTGTAGTAATGAACACAGCAAAACACATCATTAGGCAGATTAGAGCTCCTATCACGGATGCTGCGGACCCTGTGAGCCCGGTCAAGTTCAATGGCCATATCCCGTGGGCGGTCAAGAAGCATATTAAAAATTGCAATAACAGCAGCACGCAGGTCAGCGTTAGCTGTAGCTGTAGGGATACCCTACAAGCAGACATTATTCCTGCGGCTGCGGTTTTCCAAGTCATCAGTTCGAAGCTACAGGAAAGTAAGTTGTGAACGCATTTCTCCCATAGAATTATCCAGGGAAGTGACAGATGACTGGATTGTACATGTAGAGGTTTCCAAGGAGGTGACCCTACCATCCACCACAGTTACAGTGGTTTGCACTGCCTTTAAATCTGTGCGCAGCGAGCGCTCCATATGTGTAAGCATGGCTTCCATGTCACTTTTAGTAGGCAGGGTGGAAAAAAGTTCATGGAGCAAGGCATGTGAGGCATATGGCTGCACGAGTCGGCTGTGTCCAATGCAGGAATATTTGACCATCGGGACTCTTCTGGAACAAGAGAAGGGCTCCTGGGAGTAGCTAACAGTGAGGCTGTGGGGCTGTTAAATCCTGTGCCCCGGGCCCCTGTGCATTAGCCTGGAGGTGAGGAGCGTGAGGATGCCATCTTGGACGCCTCGCGGTCAGAGGAAGGGGAGACTTGGGAGGGGAAATAGCGGGTAAGATCCGCTTTCTTACACGCTCTCCTGGAATCGGGAGTCTGGCATGCAGTTTGTGAAGGGTAAGTACCCGATGGAAGGCTGCCAGGACTGGAGATGCAGAGGCGGCTGCAGGAGCTCTCACAGTAAGCTGCCTCACGCCACCATAGTGTAGCCACGCCCCATAGTGGGGGTTCTAAATAATTGAAAAAACTATCACATAATGATATAAGAAAGAGAAAACATTATTTGCTTGGTATGCAGCCTAAAGACCGTAACTTAAATGGGCTTTCCAAAAAATGTGATAAAATAACCCCAACAGGGACCCTCTGAGCCCTTCCAATAAGCGCAGCTCTGGTGGGGCTTGCGGTAATGCCAGGAGGAATCCTCAGCTCAGGCGGCACACCAGGACACGGTCCACACAGCTGACTGACCTGGAGGTGGCACTCCCTCATGGGGGGAGGAGCCCAGCGCCCGAGATTGGAGTTATGACATTCTACCCAGCGATGAGGAAACAGCAAAGGAAGTACTACATATGATTTTCAGGCATCTTGTTGGGCAGTGCCTATAAAATGCCTACATTCTGTACAGAAAAAATAGTCAGAGGCCTGTGAATCATTCAGAATTCATTTTGCAAGTTTCCGAATAAATACTTTATCATACTCTACTTGTTACATTGTTATGTTATTTGCATCACTTATGCCCTCTTAATATTGAGCATAATTTTATTTCCTTTTGCAGGTCCTGAAAAGAGTGACAGTGGCATCTTGCAGCGGATCACCACAAGCAGACAAGAATGCCATGAGAAAGTTGTTTGTGATGTACATAAGGAATTAGCTGACATCAGCAAGGTGATGAAGGAATCAAGGAATCTGGCTGAGCTCTCTAACATGCTTTTGTTTCTCCTTATATTTTTATAAATTTTATATATTCATAAATATGTCCTTTGCCTTCACAGCAAAAGCAGTTATCCCTCATAGCATCATAGTACCCCTGCTGCTCATAGCATCATTTTGTTTTGCAACATTTTTAGATGTATAATGAAGAATCTGATTTCAAGATGCTAAAGACAACAACATTTTTCTTGTTTAGACCATAAACTCCTCATCCGCTCTTCACTTCAATTTCATAAGGAAACAAGAATGTTTAGATGGAAGGGAGCTTCAAGAATTTATGTTAGAGTTCGGTAGAAAAATTTACTTGTTATTTCAGCAGTGTGAATAAAGAGAGACAACAAGGCCCTAAGAAAGAGGGCCTGTAGCAATAGAAAAAAAAAACATATAGGCGAACGGCCACATGACTGGGTGGATAGTAAAGACAGGAATATGGGGGGGTTATTTGTTTAGGTTTAAAATATTTGGCTGAGGGATATGAGGTGACAGTGATCTGAGGGGCTTGTCAAGAGTCAGCTATATAAAGGGGCTTAGGCTGAGGGGAGAGGTCATTTTGATAAGAAATCCTCAAGGAAAGAAAATTTTTGTCTGGTTTATTCGCATAAAACTTGGTTATGGGAAACTGAGAGAGGAGGCTGTGGTCCATAGAGTGGCCTGGTTACAGGACCAAATTGCTAGTATGCAAATAGGGGGCTCAGCAGGCTGCTAGTGTGGAGCCCGTGTCTCTGCGCGCTCGGTAGTCTGGGCCGCAAGAGTGCTACAGCCCTAGTACCCCTCAAGGTGTCCAGCCCCACTCAAGGAGCCCCAACAGGAACCCTCCGAGCCCTTCCAATAAGCGCAGCTCTGGTGGGGCTTGCGGGAGTGCCAGGAGGAATCCTCAGCTCAGGCGGCACTCCGGCGGCTTGGTCCATCCACCAGGACACAGTCCACACAGCTGACTGACCTGGAGGTGGCTCTCCCTCACGGGGGGAGGAGCCCAGGGTGGGAGATTGGAGCTATGACATTCTACCCAGTGATGAGGAAAGAATGAAGAAACAGCAAAGGATTTACTACAAAAAGATTTTGAGGCATCTTGTTGGGCAGTGCCTAAAAAATGCCTACATTCTGTACAGAAAAAATAGTCAGAGGCCTGTGAATCATTCAGAATTCATTTTGCAAGTTTCCGAATAAATACTCAAGAACCACGTGGATCCACTGTGCCACTGACTGGGTATGCTCCAGAGGGGCGTGACTAAGCCGCTACAAGGTCTTCACTAGAGCTTCTGATGGTGAGGATAGGCTTGAGCTGAGGGGTAGCTGCCAGGTGCCACTCCAGAGCAATCCCCAGGCCATTGGCAGCTGACCACAGGAGTCAGGAAACCCGGTGCCAGCACAGAGGGGCTTGCGTGGCCAAGAAGTCCAGAAACAAGGATCCAAGGTCAGGGTCAGGCGGCAAACAGGCAAAGGTCCAAAAACGTAATCCGAGGTCAGGGTCAGGCAGCAAACAAGCTAAATCCAAAAACGTAAGCAAGGTGCGGTACACAGCAAAGCAAAACAGAGAAAACACCTTAGCACTGAAAGTTACACAGGGTGAACCTAGAGATTGCTCAGGCAACTTCCTGTAGTAGGAGGTGCCTTTAAATACCTGCAGGAAACCAGCCATAGGCTGTAGAAAACAGAGGGCCTGTATGGGTTACCTCGTAGATTAAGAGAGACACACCCACGCCAGCTCAAACACCTGAGCAAGTCTCAGCATGAACGAAACACAGGCATGGAACATAGGTAGTGGGGTTACCTAAAAGATAGGACCCAGCACCCGTAATTACGAGCAGCAGCGCCAGCATGACCTGCAGTGCTAACACAATACCAAATTTCTGTACAAACTCAGTTACCCCTTTCTGTCTACAAGGGCTTTCTCATTCACAAGGGTGACTTGGGCAAGCCCAAATTTTATACCCTTTACAAGCCACAGATTGGACTCAAACTCATAGCCCAATATGTGCCCAAGCAGGGCCTTTACCAACTAACCCACCAGATCAGCTGCTTGCAAAAGCAGCTGAAGGATATGGCCTTATTTGACTCCATGTGCCTGCTTTAACTGTATTATAAGACCCTTCTTTTTGAAGATGTTTGGAAGCAGTTCATATGATGTCTCACATGTAGAGTACTGTTCCTGCAAGCAGAAGCTTGTGAGTTTCATTCCCGGTAGCGATGTGTGAGGTGATTATGTTGATTTTGGAATATTTATCTGCATAAATATGGATGTTATATTATCTATCAATGCATATAGACTTTCAATAAAGGAAGGTTTATGCACAAATGATAGCTAGTCACTCAAACAGTTTAATTAAGAAAATAAAGTGAAACATAAAGTACACAGCAATATTGTTTGATAACAAATATAGAAACTTAAATCAATAATATATACAGCACATGTAAATAGGGGTATTAGCAGTAAACCCCTCTAAGGTAATCTATAAATAGTTAGTACAATACAGCAAAATAAATATAACAATAATAACATAGACATATAATAAACAATATAGGAATGCATTCACTAATGTCTTATATCTACCTGTAAAGTTGTAAATGGGTACCCCAGGAGCCCGATTCCCTAAGAACTTCCTGTTATTATCCCAGCTTCCCTTTTATATAGTTAAGTCCCATTAGGTAACATTGGGGACTCTTGGATTGGTTAGTGGGTGTGTTCTGTATGATGACCATCAGTTGACACACACTTCACTAGATTGGGATTGGTTAATGTAATTTGATGGACCTCCCAGCTAAATTTGATATGTGAATCTCTAGCTGGAATCTAGGTTTAGGGGTCCATAAAGCTCCAGCTGGGTCATCAACCCAGCCCATCTGTTCAATTCTGCATCTATCTTCTGCTGACTCAGGCTTGATGGATTTGCAGGGTCCTCTCCTCCTGTATCACTGTCTGTATTAGTCTGTCATTTGCAATCCCTATTTAATGTACAGCGCTGCGTAATATGTTGGCTCTATATAAATCCTGTTTATTAATAATAATAATAATAATAATAATAATAATAATAGTAAGCAGTGAAGGACAGGTAGAGCGCCCCACTCCGTGCCTGGTTGTCCAGCTGTCCATGGTGACGTTGATTTGGCTGGACACAGAGAATGCCAATGTCCGGGAGAGGTTTTCTATTATATATGCATGTAAACTGGGTACAGCTGTGCGGGAGAAGTAATGCTTGTTTGGTATATTCCACCGCAGGTCAGCACAGGCCATTAGGTCACGGAAGGGAGCCGAGTCCACAATGCTGTACTGCAGTGGCTGCAAGGCCAAAAGTGTGGCAAATTTAGTTTAATGACTCTTTTGTTGGTTGGGCCCACAGCCTGATGTCTTGCACAGAACTCTGGTAGAGTGGGCTGAAGGGACTGCGGTCAGAAGCCAAAACTTCATGGCCGCAAGAAATTTGGCTGGCACCAAGACATACTAGCATACAAGACATACAATGACAGGTGGAGGTGGAGTCAATGGAGGTGGTGGAAGAGACGATGACGTGGTTGCACCTCCTTCAAGAGAATGCTGCTTCAAGAAAAGTATTGCTCCCATATTGGTTTGTGATTTTTGCGCATGTGAGAAAGCCGGGATGTTGTACCAAATGTGACTCAGCCTGTCCTCTGCGGATCTGCCTGTGGCACAGAATGCAGATTGCTACGCACTCATCATCGTCTTTCAATTTGAAAAAGGACCACACTGAAGAGGTGTGTGCAACCACTCTGCTGCTCTTTATCTTTACCTTCCTCTGTGTCTGCTGGGTGCCCTGCATCTGCTTCAGCTCCATCTCCCCTACGGTAACAACATCTCTGACTGTTCCCCTGCTTGTGCCCACTCGCCTGTCTCTTCTTTGGGACTCACATGAGACATATTTGCGGCCCCTTCCATCCACAGTCTGTTGCTGCTTCTGCTGCCTTTCCACTATGTCTGTTTCGGGAACAAAACTATTTATTTTACAGTAGCACAGAAATTTTACTGTACTAAACGGTCTTCTTTCGTACAAAGAAACAGGTATCAAACTCTGAAATATCTGCATTTATTTTACACTAGGACTGTAAGGAACTTACCCGCCCTGCGAGCCTGCGGTGTCCCTGGGGTTCCCAGCCACAGAGGGAGACCCCTCAGTAGCAAGCAGCATAACCAAGGCTGCTCCTCTGCTCACAGCTTGTCTGAAAAAAAAAAAAAGAGCAAGACAGAGGCTTGAACATTTTCTCGATTTTGCATTGAACACCTTCATTCCAGCCCTTGAGACACCCCAACTTTTCCAACACTAATTAACAAGCCTAACCTCCTCCACCAACCCATCCAAGCTGCTTGACACCAATCCTTCCTATGGGCCACCACAACCTATTCCTTACCCATTCATCTCACTGGGCTGCCCTTTCCTCCACACCTGCACTGATATGCACCACTTTAAATTTGACCAAATTAGAACATTATGGGGGTAAGGTGACTATTACAATATGTTATGCAAGCGGGTGTGGATCCACTGTGCCACTGACTGGGTATGCTCCACAGGGGCGTGACTAAGCCCCAGGCCAGTGGCAGCTGACCACAGGAGTCAGGAAACCCGGTGCCAGCACCGAGGGGCTTGCGTGGCCAAGAAGTCCAGAAACAAGGATCCAAGGTCAGGGTCAGGCAGCAAACAGGCAAAGGTCCAAAAACATAATCCGAGGTCAGGGTCAGGCAGCAAACAAGCTAAATCCAAAAACGTAAGTAAGGTGCGGTACACAGCAAAGCAAAACAGAGAAAACACCTTAGCACTGAGAGTTACACAGGAGTAGGAGGTGCCTTTAAATACCTGCAGGAAACCAGCCATAGGCTGTAGAAAACAGAGGGCGTGTATGGGTTACCTCGTAGATTAAGAGAGACACACCCACGCCAGCTCAAACACCAGAGCAAGTCTCAGCATGAAGGAAACACAGGCATGGAACATAGGTAGTGGGGTTACCTAAAAGATAGGACCCGGCACCCGTGCCTGCAATTGTGAGCAGCAGCGCCAGCATGACCTGCAGTGCTAACACAATACCAAATTTCTGTCTAAACTCAGTTACCCCTTTCTGCCTACAAGGGCTTTCTCATTCACAAGGGTGACTTGGGCAAGCCCAAATTTTATACCCTTTACAAGCCACAGATTGGACTCAAACTCATAGCCTAATATGTGCTCAAGCAGGGCCTTTACCAACTAACCCACCAGATCAGCTGCTTGCAAAAGCGGCTGAAAGATATGGCCTTATTTGACTCCATGTGCCTGCTTTAACTGTATTATAAGACGTTATATCCCCTATCAATGCATATAGACTTTCAATAAAGGAAGGTTTATGCACAAATGATAGCTAGTCACTCAGTTTAATTAAGAAAATAAAGTGAAACATAACGTACACAGCAATATTGTTTGATATACAGATAAAGAAACTTCAATCAATAATATATACAGCACATGTAAATAGGGGTATTAGTAGTAAACCCCTCTAAGGTAATCTATAAATAGTTAGTACAATACAGCAAAATAAATATAACAATAATAACATAGACATATAATAGACAATATAGGAATGCATTCAGGAATGTCTTATATTTACCTGTAAAGTTGTAAATGGGTACCCCAGGAGCCCGATTCCCTAAGAACTTCCTGTTATTATCCCAGCTTCCTTTTATATAGTTAAGTCCCATTAGGTAACACTGGGGACTCTTGGATTGGTTAGTGGGTGTGTTCTGTACGATGACCATCAGTTGACACACACCCCACTAGATTGGGATTGATTAATGTAATTTGATGGACCTCCCAGCTAAATTTGATATGTGAATCTCTAGCTGGAATCTAGGTTTAGGGGTCCATAAAGCTCCAGCTGGGTCATCAACCCAGCCCATCTGTTCAATTCTACATCTATCTTCTGCTGACTCAGGCTTGATGGATTTATTGCCCCTTGAAGGCCCTACTGGTGATCTGTTTTATCTTCTGTTTGTTTATTGTTCCTTGGCAAACCAAACCCTGTATTGGTATTTATTTTATATATATATATATATACCGTATTTTTCGGACCCACCCTAACTTCCACTGACCCAAGCTGCCTGACACCAACCAATCCTTTGGGTCATCCCAACCACTTTCTTATACTTCTAGTCATTCATCCCACTGGGATCCCCTTTCCTCCACACTGCTCATACTCGAGGTCGCTAAAAGAAAATAAAAACCCAACTTACCTTGTTCCTGTGGCGTCCTGCTCGTCCATCCAGGCCCCCCGGCGGTTTCCTTCTTCTTTTATTTTCTCCCGGCGACTGCACTGACGTTCTCCGGGGTTTCCCCGTGACGTCTGGGCATGCGGCTGGTTCGTGGGTGAGGCGCGGTGGGAAATTCAAATAATTTTGTAGTGGATTCAGAATAAAATACCTGTATTGAGTCCAATACAAAGAAATAATATATATATATAATTATAATTTATATCCATAATACATGCTACTGTACAGTTATATTACATGTTGCACTATTTTTTTATTTTATTTTTCTTATTTAAAGTTTATTTTTAAATTTATTAAATATTGGACATATATCAGTGAGTCTTCTTTCAAGACACTCAAAGCAGCGGCCTGGAGTTTTGGCCTGCCACTGCGGCTCTAGATCTGGGGGCGCAGACTGCGGGGCTACACTCTGCACAAATGTCTTCTCCTCCTGTATCACTGTCTGTATTAGTCTGTCATTTGCATCCCTATTTAATGTACAGCACTGCGTAATATGTTGGCGCTAAATAAATCCTGTTTAATAATAATAATATTAATATTTGCAAAATATAGCAAAAAACTCAAAAACAACTTCATGACTCAGCAAAATTACATTCCTTACACTCCCCCGTTTCTACGCCGAATTTTCTTGCCTTCCCTCCTCTTTTCTTTCCTGTTTATGCAGAAAGCTACCCCCATTTTCCTGAATACGTCTCAAACACAATCTCGAGAACAGCTGTTAATATTCTGCACCCTTAATATTAAAGGTCTTAATGGTCCTAATAAACACTCACTCATATGTACAGCATAGGGGCGAGAGCCCACATTTTGTTACTTCAGGCAAACTCACTTCCAGACCAATAGAATTCCAGCCCTCCGCAACCGATATTACACAACGTGGTACTACAGCTCTATCCCAGATACTAGATCTAGGAGAGTGTCTAGAGCATTTCACAAATCTTTGCCTCTACAAATATTGGATACCCGTATTGACCCTCAAGGCAGGTACTTATTTCTTAAGGTTACAATCTGGGGCAAAATGTTTACATTGGTCTCACTTTATTCTCCAAATCTCCAACCCACTGTCACAACGATTAAATATCTAAGTGGATTGTTGCGGGGAGGGGACCCCATTCTTGCGGGAGGGGACCTCAACTTTGCCCTCAACCCACGAATAGACACCTCATCGAGAAAACTCAGGTTCCATACTCTAAACTAAACTCCTTGCGCTCTAAGCTAATCGACGGCTAAGGACTTTACTTTTTATTCTAACCCTCATCGTATATATTTTTGGATTGAATACATTTTGGTTAGCCATTCCTCTTTAGATTGGCGCCCTTTGTCTATCATTAATTCTTGCACTTGGTGGAATCACGCTTCGGTTACGGTAACCTTTTATGTTCCCCAAGTTAATTACAGGGGGTGGAATTGGAAATGTAGCAATTCTCTGTTTAAAGACCCCTTTTGCGCAAAATCAGCAGTTGACACCATTACCAATTCTATTGGAGACCACTTCTCTGATACTACCCCCTTACCTATGCAATAGGAGGCCATGAAGGCGGTAATTAGAGGTGTACTTATACAACATGGCTCACGACTTAAGAAAATCAGAGTGCAGGATATTAAATCTGTATCCGATAGGATCAATACCCTAGAACAGGGGTATCAAACTCTCGACCAGGGGCCAAATTTGGCCCCTAACGTCCTTTTTTTGGCCCCCAAAGGAATGCTAAATATAAACTGCAGTTGGCCAACCACTGCATTGAAATAGCGCTGCTACTACAATTCCTGGCATCACTCGCAACTATAGACCAACGGGCTCTCTGTCTATGCGTGGCCCCTGGACTGTTTGATAGACACACATAATGCCGTGATGTTTAGTAGCAGCGCTATTTCAATGAAAAGGGAGTTTCAGCGGTGGGCTCTCATTAGATTTGGATCCGCATTGGCCGTGTCTTGGATTTCTAGCACTCCCCCTCAGCTGTACTTTTCCTTGCTACTTCAAGGCATGGACATAAATGGTTGGATTTTCATAGAAGAATATTTTTATTATTATTGTTGGTCTGTGCTAAAAGGTTACCATTGCAATTTAACACAGAAGGCTACACATAGAGAAAGAGGCATAAGATTTTTTTCTTAAAAAACATATGTTTTAAAAAATGTTTATGCCTCTTTCTTTATTATAAGCTTGTTCCAGATTGAATGTGAAACAAAACCTCTTGGTTTCCATATGAAAAGGGTTTATATCTAATGAGCAGGAAAAATGTCCTCAGTTTATCTATAAATTTTAAGGTTGTCCTGCGACTTTGTCTAAGTTTTTAATTTTTGCCCTCTATGTATTTTAGTTTGACACCCCTGCCCCAGAACGTTTGCGTAAACAAAACATATCCCCAGCAATATTAACTCCTTCAGGATATGTAATGATGCTATAAAATATTTAGGTATTTCCATTCCATCAGATCCTTCTAGGCTGTTCACTTGTAATTACACCCCTTTATATACTAAAACACATTCTGATTTGCAAAAAGGATGCCTCCTTACCTCTTTCCTGGTTTGCGAGAATTAATTCTATCAAGATGGACGTGTTGCCTTGGTTACTGTATGTGTTTCAGACATTCCCTATTTTCTTGCCTACCTGTTACCTACGTAAACTGCATAGGTTATTTCGGACCTTTATATAGAAAGCGAAACGCCCACACATTGCTTACTGTATATTAGCCACTGCTAATTCCAGACATCATTGGGTTAATTAGGAATTCAACAGGATTCAAAGAATTGTTGAGGTCTCCTGATCACCCTAGGCATGTCATTTCTCAATTTTACTATCTCCTGATTTAGGCCACTGTATCTAACACACCAGTCTATACGAGGTACTGGGAATCAGAGCTTGGAGTAGACATACCAGCACAGGACTCGGAAAATCCTTTACTCTGACTCACAAATGAACTCTATTTGCAAAGCTCAAGAGACCAATTACAATATCTTGTCTAGATTGTACCTGTGCCCGGTGGAGATCCACCGCATCTTGCCCGTAAATTCAGACACCTGTTGGCGTTGTTCTGCTTCTGGGGGATCCATGATACATGTATGGTGGGAATGTCCAGCAATACTTTGCTTTTGGAACACAATCATCCAGTTGATCGATGACTGTATGGGCTCTCCCATTGTCACGTATAACAGGGAGGGGAGGGTAACAGAAAGGTGTATTAACTACTAGGCCTCAAATGACTAGGGAAAAGGGAATGGTCACCCCTTGCAGACACCCTAATCTGTCCCTAACTCCTAACCATATGAGCATCCCCTGATGGTAGGAATGCTCATACTCAGGAACCTAGGCCCTACTAGCCCTGTAAAGCCCTGGCAGTAGTGGCTGGCTTGAGACTGCTGGTTCCTTCTCCTTTGAAGAACTCAGTGTCTCCCTGAGGCCTAGTAAACAACTAAATAACACAAAACACCAATACACCAAAACAGCAAAAGTAAAGCAACTTATCTTATAGCAGATATCACCAGGAACACAGGATGGCTCAACACTCCAGCTATTCACAACCCAGCAGTGAATATCAACCGCACAGCATGAAGTGTGAGGTCAGACTAAATGGAGGAGCAGTAATGACCAGCAGCTGCACCTGATGCAAGGGGAGTGGTCATTACAAACAACAACACAGAAACAAGTAAAAACCAAAGAGGCTGTCAGATAATCTCACATGCAGCTTGTCTGACAGATCCTCAAACTTCAGTCACGGAAGGGACCGTGACACCCATCCCTAAAAACCCTCAATTGGCTCTCCTATCTATGGTCACAGGCTTGATCAAGTCCATTAAAATAGGATTGCTCTGCCATTTTCTTACAGCTGCCAGAGTAATTATACCCAGACACTGGAAACAAATGGCGGTTCCTACTATTAAAGAATGGCTGACTGAAATGGAGAAAATTAGACACATGGAACAATTGGTTGCAGAAGATGATGATAGATTGGAACAATTCAAAATAACTTGGGCTGCCTGGGACTGGTCCAAAGAATCGTCCCAGTTTTGCAGAAACCTAACCTAGACATGATTTGCTCAGAATACCATTCATACTTTGCTCTCCCCTTATCCCCCCTCTCCTTCTCCTCTCGCCTTTGTGTTTTCTTCTCTTGTCCGTCTTTGGTTTCTGTGTTAAATTTTCCTTGAATAAGGTACACCTGATTTTAAATTTTGTAATTTTGAATTCCTCATAGGATGGGGAGGAAGGTCAGTGAGTTCTAATAATGCATTGTCTAAGCAGGTTGTAACATCCTTTCTTTCTGTAGTCTGTATTTTTTGTATTACACGGTCTGAATTGTATCTAAAATCCTGTTTTAGATTTTGTTACTATGTCCTTTTCTCAACTCCTTTGACCGGACTGTATCACCGAAGTGTACCATATGTTGTTATGATTATCTGTGAATTGTCTTTGTTGATATGTTTTCTTTTTGTATTTTTTTTATAAACGAATAAACATATATTTGACAAAAAATATAAGGAAAAACAAACGTACGTTAGAGAGCTCAGCCAGATTCTTTTATTTCTTCATCACCTTGCTGATGTCAGCTAATTCCTTGTGCAAATCACAAACAACTTTCTCATGCCATTCTTGCCTGCTTGTGGTGATCCGCAATAGGACCTGCAACAGGAAACAAAATTATGCTCAGTATGAAGAGGGCATTATGATGCAAATAACATAGGAATTTTTTGGAAAGCCCATTTGAAGTCAGTGCCTTTAGGCTTTATATAAAGTAAAGAATGTTTTTTCCTTTTTTATCATTATCTCATAGTACTTTCAACTATATAAAATCCCTAATGGCTTGGGGTGATATTGTTAATGGTGGGTGGGGGTCCCCAGTCAGATTTTAACTTTCATTTTTTCATACAATGTAAAAATTGAATATTACTGTCACCAATTTCCTCGACTGCACAATGGCTTTCTCAAGCGCAAGGTTAACTGCTTCCGGCCCAAATTCAACACTCTTCCCAAGACACAGGTGGGACTTAACCTCGCAGTCTAACATTTGCTCAAGCCCTTCTTTTACCCACCGAGCCAAAAGACCAGTGGCTTGTCAAAGAGGCCCCCGAGGTCAGGTGAAGATGGCGGTGCTGGAGGAAGACCTGCAGAGTATCCACGGGGAAGATCTCCAACATGAGTGGTCTTAAGCAGCTGCAAGGCTGCTTGTGCAATGTGTGGGGTACAAGGAGAAGGGTCGATTGTGCAGGGGGGGCTTGGGATCTTTATTGTTGCCTGAATTGGATACTAGGGGGGGTTGGGAGACGGGGGGGGTGGATTCGAGAGGGGATCAGGGGTTGATGCCAGTAGTCTATTGAAAGGAATACAGGAATTATTGTTGAAGTTCAGTGATGTGGGGCACGGAAAGGGGGCCTGGAGGGGCCGGGGGTTGGTGAGAGTGGAGACTTCTTAGGTGAGCCTAGGCCCCCCTTAGTGGTCAGGACGGGGGAGCAGTCATCCCTGGGAGGAAGTGACATGTCATCCCCACCATCTGTACATTCAGATGGTGGTGTGGCAGTGGCGGGGTAGGTGTGGCGGGTACATCAGATGGGGTAAAGAAGAAAGAAGGGGCTTTGGGGGACAACAACGCAGGCATAGTCCTCCAAACCCCCCAACAAAGATGCACATCTAAAAGAACCAGCAGGATCAATGCAAAGAAAATCATTCAAAATTCATATCAAATATTGTAAAATGGACCTAACCCCAGTCAACCTCCTAACTCCCCATTTAATGAACATTCTAAACATCTCAAAAAACACACATGAAATGGAACAGCCCAAGGGCAAGCATTTATCCACATAAAAAGCACCATCCCATTCACAACCCAATATATAAAAACTTTCCGGGTGGAAGGGTAACAACCTAAAGGCAGCCTCAATATCGGCCTTGGCCATTAAACACC
>NC_092865.1:75099005-75124565 GCF_032062135.1 Pyxicephalus adspersus | reverse complement strand
ATATATATATATATATATATATATTATAAAGATTTCTTTGTATTGGACTCAATACAGTTATTTTGTATTGAATCCAATAAAAAATATTTGAATTTCCCACTGCGCCTCCCGCACGATCCTCCGCATGCACCAGCGTCACTGGGAAACCCCTGAGAACGTCAGTGCAGTCGCCGGGAGAAGATCGAAGAAGGAGAAAGCCACCGGAGGACCTGGACGGAAGAGCAGGAGGGCACCATAGGAATAAGGTAAGCATATTTTTTTTATTGTTTTAGCAACATCGATTTTGACCCGAGATTACAGCTTTGCAAGTAAAATCTAGTAAAGTTACGCTTGGGATTACCACTAGGGATGTCATTAACAGGTTTTAGGTAATTAGTGATGCAAGGAGAGCTTAAAAGCACAAGGGCATCAGTATTAAGGAACAGCAATGAAAGTGGAACATAGCACTGTGGAGGAAGGGGATCCCAGCAGGATGAATGGTTAGAGGTTCAGTGAAAGTTAGGGTGGCAATAAGTTATAAGGCCATATCTTTTAGACTCTTTCCCAAGAAGCTGGTCTGCTGGTTCAGTGGGTAAAGTTGACAATTGAGCACATGGTAGACCTTGAGTTCAAGTCCCACCTGCAGCTCAGGTAGAGTATGGAATTTCTTCCGGCAGCACTCACCCTTGTGATTGAGAAAGCCCTTGGAAGTCAGATGTGTTTGAGCCGAATAGAGTAACTGAGTTTGGACAGAAGCTTGTTATTGTAACAGTTACTTAATAACAGGCTTCAGTTAATTAGTGATGCAGGCAAAGCTTAATATTACAAACTTAGGGCATTAGTAATAAGGAACAGCAATGAAGTGATAGATAGCAGTGTGGCGCAAAGGAGATCTCAGTGGGAATACTAGAGGTGTAAGAAAGATGATGGGTTGGTGTCAGGCACCTTGTGTAAGTGGAAGTTAGGGTAGTAATTAGTGGTGAAGTAAGAGTTTAAAAGCAAACCCTCAAGTCATTAGTAGTAATGGGGATCAGTTAAAGTGGTGGAAAAAGGAGCCGAATGGCCCTCTTTCTTACTGGGCACCCCCAAGCCTACATCCATCCTAATTGGCCCAGATGAAACTCTCTTTTTACCACCTCACATCCCCTACTGAATGACTAGAGGTATAAGAAAGAGGTTTGGGGTGGCCCATAGGGTGGGTTGGTGTCAGGCAGCTTGGATCAGTAGAAGTTAGGGTGGTAATTAGTGAGGAAGGAAGAGCTTGAACACAAAGTCTGAGGTTATTAGTAGTAAGGGACAGCAGTTACAGTGGTGCATATCTGTGTGGGTGTGGAGGTAAGAGCAGCCCAGTGGGATGAGGTGTAAGGAATGGGTTGTGGTGGCCTGTAGGAAGGATTGGTGTCAAGCAGCTCGGATGGGTTGGTGGAGGAAGTTAGGGTGTTAATTAGCATGTGTTGGATAAGTTGGGGTGTCTCAAGGGCTGAAGTGAAGGCATTCAAAGCAAAATTGAGAAAATGTTCAAGCCTCTGTCTTGCTTTTTTTTGCCCCAAGATTACTCCACCCATCCTTCCTTTTTGAGGCTCATACAATGTCCTACACTTTCTTGGCCACCTCTATCACCCAGTTGACCCTGTTCTTTACCACCCACTCCCCAAGCATCCTAACATCCCACAACCTTCCCATTTCAGGCTCACACAATCCTTCCATCTTAATTGGCATCTCCATACCAGCTAAACCACTCTTTTTAACCCCCCCCCCCCCCTACACTTTTAAAATCACCTCAATTTCAAAAAGAAAAGTCTTTTAATATAGTCAATGCAGGCACATGAAGTCCAACCTTCTTTAGCTTAGGTGTCCGGTTTATTTGACTAAAAAGGCCTTTTAGATTCTTTCACGAGCAGCTAGTCTGGTAGCTCAGTTGGTAAAGTGCCACTTGAACACATGTTGGACCATGAGTTAGAGTCCAGGGTGTGGTGGAAAGGGGAGCCCAGTGGGATTTATTGGGTAAAGGATGTTGGTATCATGAGTTAGTGAAAGTTAGCATATGAGTTAGCATAGGAAAACTTGTGGTGTCTCAAAGCAGCAGCAGTAGTGACGTTGTTGTGTCTAAAGTGACAGATAGACCTTAGTCCTTTCCCCTTGTATCAGTTACCACCCAACCTTCCTTTTTGAGGCCCACAAGTCCCCCTTACACTATCATGACCACCTTCTTTGTCAATTTGGTCCTAGTCAATCTACCCCACTTGGGGTGGACATCCCAACCCACCCACTTAACACCCTCCCTTTTGCTAGGTCTTCTACTATGGGCAAACTCTGCCTAGCTATCCTATGAGTAACAGGATGGTTGCTCTCCCTCCAATTAACCACCTGAAATGTTTGCAAATGGCTCCAAAAGGGGGGGCTTAAAATTCAGTCAAAAAGGCACATGGAGCCTAAGGTGCATATAACCAGTTTTATTGGATAATTTTTGTTTTAAAAACAATTGCTGGTGTTTTAATTATGCTGTCTAAAGGAAGCAGTTCCTAATTGATGGCATTCCAATGCCCTTTCTAGTTTGTATTTTACCTTAATATAACAGATGTCAAACACGTGGCTCCCAATGACTGTGCACTAAATCCTCTACAGTTCTAGCTTTTTTTACAAGAGGTAGCTGCAGAGCATGGAGACGTGCTATACCACACAGAAGTAAGGTGGCTGTGCAGGAGCATAGTCCTCAAATTATTTTTTGAGCTCAGGGAACGCCCTTGCCTGAACTGTGGGATCCAACCTGGCTTTGTGATCTTGCTATGATGTGTGATTTACCCTAACATCTTACCTAACGGATTCAGAGTTTGCAGGGATACAAACTTTGGTAAATAGGAACAGGTATCAAACACTAAAATACCTGTATTTATTTTACAGTCGCACAGAAATGTAACTGTACCAAACCGTCTTCTTTGGTAAATAGAAACAAATATCAAACACTAAAATATCTGTATTTATTTTACAGTAAGCTGAAATTTCACTATACCAAACAGTCTTCTTTGGAAATTAGGAACAGGTATCAAACACTAAAATATTTGTTTTTTTTTTTTTAAAGTAGGACAGAAATTTAACTGTACCAAATGGTATTCTTTGGTAAATAGGAACAGGTATCAAACACTAAAATATCTGTATTTATTTTAAAGTAGGACAGAAAATTCACTGTACAAAATGGTCTTCCTTGGTAAATAGAAACAGGTATCAAACACTAAAATGTCTGTATTTATTTTAGACTCGCACAGAAATTTAACTGTATTAAACCGTCTTCTTTGGTAAATCGAAACAAAACCAATACTAAAATACCTGTATTTATTTTACAGCAAACTGAAATTTCACTATGCCAAACGGTCTTCTTTGGAAATTAAGAACAGGTATTAAACACCAAAATATTTCTATTTATTTTAAAGTAGGACAGAAATTTAACTGTACTAAATGGTATTCTTTGGTAAATAGGAACATGTATCAAACACTAAAACATCTGTATTTATTTTACAGTCGCACAGAAGTTTAACTTTATTAAACGGTCTTCTTTTATACATAGGAACAGGTATCAAACACTAAAATATCTGTATTTACTTTACAGTAGGCAGAAATTTCACTCTACCAAACCATCTTCTTTGGTAAATAGGAACAGGTATCAAACATTAAAATACTAATATTTATTTTAAAGTAGGACAGAAATTTCACTGTACCAGTTTTCTTAAGTAAGTAGGAATAGGTATCAAACACTAAAATATCTGTATTTATTTTACAGTCGCGCAGAAACTTAACTGTACTAAACAGTCTTCTTTGGTAAATAGGAACATATATCAACCACTAAAATATATGTATTTATTTTAAAGTAGGACAGAAATTTAACTGTACCAAACTTTCTTCTTTGGTAAATGGGAGCAGGTATCAAACACTAAAATATCTGTATTTAATTTACAGTAGGCAGAAATTTCACTGTACCAAACAGTATTCTTTGGTAAAAAGGAACAGGTATGAAACACTAAAATATCTGTATTTATTTTACAGTTGCACATAAATTTAACTGTATCAAACCATCTTCCTTGGTAAATTAGAAGTATCAAGCAATAAAAATTCTGTATTTATTTTATACCTGTTCCATAGGCATCTTTCTAGCCCAGATCAACCCCTCTTTTTACCAGCTCACATCGTCTACACTCTACACTTTCCACATCACCTCCATTTCCAACCACCCCCCACTGTGGGTAACCTCCATCCAGTTATTCTATGCCTAACACAACCTCTTTATCTATCACCCATTAGGGTTGCTAACCATAAACACCCAACATCCCACAACCACTACACTTTCAATGCCACCTCCGTCACCCATCTGTACACAATTTTCAATTCCCCACTCTGGTAATTTCCATCCAGTTATCTTTTGCCTAACACAACCACTTCTTCCATCTATCATGGTAACCTTAACCAACCTGCCACATGTTATTTACATGGAACTCCCATGTAGCCCTTGCTGACATATACCTTTTGAGTGACAGCACCCATTGGTTAACTTTTGGCCTTATTCAGCTTCCTAGAGAAGTCACAAATCATAAGCCTCAAAAGTCACTTGAAGACACGTCGCTACCGGAAATCAAACTCACAACGATCTTCTCTTTGTAGGACCATGGCTCTACAGCTGAACCACAAAATGAAGTGCTTACAAACGTTGGCTATATCTTTTAGAGTCATTCACAAGCAGCTGGTCTGGAGGTTCAGTGGGTAAAGGCCCACCTGCGGCTCGGGAAGAGCGTGGAATTTGTGATGGCAGTAGTAACCCTTGCTATTGAGAAAGCCCTTGAAGATTGGATGCGTGCGAGCCAAATGGAGTAACTATGACTTTGGACAGAAGCTTGTTTTTCCTAACAGTTGCTTACTCACAGGTTTGAGGTAATTAGTGATGCAAGGAGAGCTTAATTGCACAGACTGAGGGCATAGGTAATAAGGAACAGCAATGAAAGTGATAGATAGCACTGTGAAAGGATACCCTTCCCAGCAGCATGAATGACCAAGTGTAAGAAAGAGGTTAGGGTGGCCCATAGGATGGGTTGGTGTCAGGCAACTTTGGTCAGTGGAAAATAGGGTAGTTATTAGTGGTAAAGGTAGAGTTTGAAAACAAAGACCAAGGTTATTAGTAGTAAGGGAGGGCAGTTACAGTGGTGGAAAGAGGAGCCCAGTGGGATGAATGGACTTCTCAATGTGAATGTCCTTTGTTGACTTTCCCTGGAAACTTGCTTGTGCCTCTGCTATCACAGCTTCTACTAAAAGATAAATAGTTTTAAGATTCACAAAGACCTGAGATTTGCATACCTGTCATATGCCCCCACACTTGTTTTTCTATTTCATCTGGAAGGGGGCAAAGCCAGGAACTGCTCAGCACACCCTCATATATTATATGCAAATTTCTTTGTATTTGACTCAATACAGCTATTTTGTATTGAATGCAATACAAAATTATTTGATTTTCCCGCCGATTCTCCCGCACTGATGCATGCCCAGACATCACTGGAAAATCCCAAGAACATTTCTGCACTTCACAGCTGGAGATCGGTGGAGCAGGAAGATTCCCTAGGACCTGCAGGGACGAGCAGAAGGATGCTGATGGAGCAAGGTAAGTGGGTTTTTTTAAGTTTAAAACAACCCCGAGTGTTACTCGCGATTACCGCTTGTGGCCTGGAAAATCCACACTCAAGAATCCCTCTAGGGGGTTATACCAATGTGTGTTTTCAACAGAATATTAATTCTGCTTAGTGTGTGTATGTCACTGGTATAATAAAAAACAGATAGATAAAACAACCAATAACAAAGAGAGATATAAAAAACACTTATCTGCAGAAGTGAGTTGTATTCAACCAAGTAGTCCCCCGATTTTTTGGCTTGACAGATGATCAGTTCTTGTTGAGACTACTAAGTTAGGTGTGACACTGTGTTTTAAACTACCCGGGAACTGAGACAATGTCCAGTGCTTGACCAGTACTGACCAATGATCATCCTTTAACCAGCATTATATACCAGTATATTCTGGTAAAGCATTATTGTTGGTGAGACGTTATTTATATTGAATAAAATTGTGCTAAACCAATAGTGGGTAAATTCATCTCCTTGGTTAGGAAGCAGTACTGTAAAGTAAAGGGATCAGAATTCAATAATAAGAAAAGGAGTGCTGAGCTATTCTTCAAATAGACCATCTTAGACCTGAATCTGGAGAATGTGGACAGTGTGCAAATTAGCACATGATGGCCATACATTGGTCAATGGGTGCATGACAAGGGTAAATGATCATGATTATCAGTCTTAACCCTGCATTTCAGCTGGCCCTGTTCTTTTCCCATTTGATGCTGAGAAACCAAGAACTTCTTCCACTGAGATACATTATTGGTGGTCAGAGTGTTAGTAGCACCACTGATCAGGCAAAGAACCGAAACAAGAACTCCCAAGCAAAATTACAACTAGGTCAGCCTGGGTGTAGCATTGGGCCACAACCCGTTAGTCACTCAGCAGCAAGGTACCGGGCCATCTTTCCTTTCAGGGTGCTCTGGTGAAGACCAGAAGACAATAAAACTCTGTGTCCAAGGTAATTTCACAAGTAGTACAGAACCAAAACTTATGATATGTGATAAGCTATGCACAGCAGTTATGGGCAAATTAATTTTTGTACAATATCTTCAGTAATAACTATACCTTGGGTATTTCTTTATCCCCCCTAGCGTTCTAATTCAGTTTTTTATGCAAAAAGTGATACAATTTTATTTTGCATAGAAATTTGTTGTTTATATTGTAGGCCTGAAATTCTAAGGATTAAGTCCCGGGTATGATAATTATATTTATTTATTAAATTATAATTATAAATTATAATATATTAAATAATAATAAATAATAATTATAAAAAAATAAAATAATAGACCACAACAATGTAATTTATCAAAAAATAAACTAATTTATCAAAAACATTTCACTGAAATTTGTCCAAACAAGGGTGCAATAATATTGACTAATAATATAAATTAAATGTAGATATTAGAAAAAAAATTTCAATTTCCAGTAGACATCCCGGGTGTGGTAGATTTTGAAGCAGGGTTCTGCACAAAGTCCAACATCACAGTCAGGACAGTAGAACCTGGTTTCCTTGCGTTTCTTCCTTCCTCTTTCATCAGTCTTTGAGCAGCAAACCTTTCTCTGGGTTGGTGGGATGAATTCAGTGAAGTGAGGACTAGTCCGGCATTCTGGGTTGAGAACGGTAGCAGCATGATGTCCTGGTCTATTCATAGCCAATAATGGTGTTTGGTGGTTCTTGACTATGGATTTGGAAACTTGGAAAATAAGTTCTGAATGATTCACAGGTCTCTGTCTATTTTTTTCTGTATAGAATGTAGGCATTCTATAGGCACTGCTCAACAAGATGCCTGAAAATCTTTTTGTAGTAGTTCCTTTGCTGTTTCCTCAGCCTGTGGCTTCATCACTTCTTTCCCATTTTGTGCGTACCAGAACAGTGGAGGCATTATGGACAGTACTCATCAGGCACACGTCTTTTGTGTCACGCCATCTTAGGGCTTATCATCTTGCCTTTCTGCCAGGCAACAATTTCTCCTGTCCTCAGCTTCCCTTTTGGAAACAGTGATGGCAGGTTGTGCCAGTTAGCCCTGGTTACGGTTCCATATGCATCTGTTCTGTGTTACAGAAGGAACTCATAAAGCTCAGGAGATGTGTAGAAATTGTCAGTTATGACACAATAGCCCTGATCTATCAATGGCTCTATAAGAGATAGCACTGAAGATGTTGCCAATCCATAATGGCTTGAATTTTGTCCGTTTTCCAGTGTAAAGTACTATATTCCATATATGACCAAATGAGGATTTGCACAGCATATACGTTTTTAGCATATACCGTGATACCAAGGCAGGATTGGAGGCGGAAGGGAGATATATTTGCCCAGGATTCATCTCCTGTGTGATACATGTGTGCATAAAAAAAATTAGCAAAACTTCAAAAAGTTAGCAAACATAGAGCAGCATACATGTTTGCATCAAAAAAATTAGCAAAAAAATTTCAAAAAGTTAGCAAACACAGAGCTGCTCACCTGTTTGTCTCCTCAACAATTTTTTGATACTTCATCGGTCAAAAACAACAGGTATGCCAGGGGGTCCTGCCATTCAGCCTTAATTTTCATCCCAGGTCCCAGGGTAAATGGAAATCTTGGCGGTGCTGCCTGGTCCGCATCAAGGTCAATAGGGCACCATGTGCGTACAGCACTGACGTCAGGTCCAGAATCGTCACTTCGCTGTCAGATGACAAATTACCTGGTGAATCACTTATCACTCGATTCCACAAGGTACTCCAAATGCTATCTCTGCTTTCAAACTCCTCCAATACAGCACTTGCTCCAGCGAAACACCATTTGGATGCCATGTGGTCATTTCTCTAGTAATTGACCAGGAACAATTAAGGTCAAAGACAAGTGATCAAATGATACATTCAGGAAATTATGAAATAAATCAGAAAAAGTTCAAGAAAAGGTCAGATCAAGGTGAGGGCTAATAGTAAGCAAAATGTAAATCAGAGCACTGGGCAATGATGTTTGGTCCATTAAAACATGTATATATTTGTACATTTATTATGTGTTTTTTGGTGTTTCATACTGTAAAAACTATTTAAAAAGCAGATTACATTGTAATCTTCTTTAAAATTTTCCGCTCGACCACACAATCCATCACACCACTCGCATCACCCCGAAAATGTCACATCTTCCTGGTTGATGCGATTGGGGATGTCCTGCCCTGCCTCAACCCCTAAATCCACCAATGCTGTTGCTTGCATCACCAGGAAGATGCGAGCATCACATCTTCCAGGTGATCCGAGGAGCAACAGTAAATTCGGGGGGTGATGCCAGCGGTATATCTCCACTGGCATCACCCCCAGAATTTTACTATTGCTGCTTGCATCACCAGTTAGATGCGATGTACAATGCAGAAGTCCTGCATTTTGCATCGCATCTAACTGGTGATGCAAGAAGCGGCGTGGCTGGGACCCCGGGTGGCATTCAAAAGCAGATTACACAGTAATTTGCTTTTAAATTTCCCACCCGGCCACGCTCCCTAATGGACAAACGCCCTGGCATCAGAGTGGGATCAGATTGCGGGGAGTGGGTAACAGAGGCTTTTTTTTCTTACCCCGAGTGTGACTCGAGTTTACTGCTTTTGCATCAAAAGCCACCCCCAGTCACTCTCCGGATTACTGCTGATTATGGTTGTTAAAAAATTTAGAGAAAAACTTGTTTTCTGTGCTTGATTTCCCCAAATACAATGTTCTATATACCATTAACTAAGGGTTGTCAATATAAGATTGTATTTACTTTCTAGAAACAGAAAAATGTGTTTACAAGGGTTTTCCTAAAGTTTGTATACATTAGTGCATGTGTATTCATCTGGAATTACCAAAGGTTTACCGGATGCTTTATATAGAGTTGTAATTGGAGAAAACAGTTTGTTTTTAGATAATGACAATATTAGGAGAAAGAAGGTGTTTTCTGGGCTTGACAATTGCAATGTTCTATCCCAATATCTAAGAAATGTCAAAATAAGTTTGCATTTACATTCCAGAACCAGAAAATTTGCTAAGAAGGGTTTCCAGGAGTTTTTACACATTACTGCATGTTTTTTTCATCTAACATTAGCAATTGTTTACCAGACACTTTCTATGGCTATTTGCAATCTCTTTAACATGTCGTGAAAATCTGCAGAGTAAATGTATAACAACAAAAGTTGTTATTGAATCTCCGCTGAAAACTTTATGTACGTGTATGTAAGAATGTATAAATGTTTACTATTCATGTTTTCATAATCACACATCATCAGCTAAAAGAGTTGGTAGTAGGAACATGTCCCCCTTGGTTATGTGTCACCTGAATCACATTTTTCTGATTGTATCCTTTGCAGAGTTATTAAGGTTCAAGGGTTAGTGGCTACCTATAACTGAGAGGACTCATTGTAGGGGTCATTGTGATGTACAATACAGTGTATACAGTGCAGGGGTACCTACAACATATAGTGTATACAGAGCAGGTTTTTTTTTACAATATTTTAGAATGTGCTCTGTTTGGGGTGCCTTGGATTTAACAACGGACCAATAGATCTTACAAAAGGGAAAGGTTTATTTACAGCTTAGGATAATAGTTACATATGATTTTCAATACAAAAGTGAAGAAGGTAAAGGGTATATAGGAAAAGGGGAAGGAGAGGGGTCTAGCTCTATCTCTAGCACATGGTCAATCTCTCACACAACCATACACACCAGGGTTTTCTCTCCTTGAACCACACCCCGCTGCAGGTCCAGAGCGAATCACATTGTTGATTCATCCTTGGTGAAGTCTTGATCAAGAGGTCACACAGATTGTCCTTGTCCCAGGCTTGGGATTGCTGTCACATACCCCTGCCCCCTCCAGGAAGACTGAAGGTATATTTAACTGGTTTGGGCAGAAACAGCCACCAAATGGTCCAACTAGGCAAAGTGTTAATGATCCTCAGGCCTCCACACATGGAAGATCAATCATTGTCTCTGTTAAGCAGTCCTTTGGTGTTTAAGGGACTGCATCTGTCTCCACAGATAATGATGTTTATAGCTTGTTTCCAAGAAGGCAGAATTGTCTTTACATACAAGTCATATTCATATCAATTTTGGTCACTTCCAACAAATATATAGTCTATACAGTGCAGGGATCAGGGGTATAAACGACATATAGTGTATACAGTGAAGGGATCAGGGGTTTGTACAATATATAATGTATAAAGAGCAGGGATCAGGGGTAAATACAACATATAGTATATACAGTGCAGGGTCAGGGGTATGTACAACATAAAGTGTATACAGAGCAGGAGTCAGGGGTATGTACAACATACGGTGTATACAGAGCAGGGGTCAGGGGTACTTACAACATATGGTGTATACGGAGCCGGGGTCAGGGGTATGTACAACATACAGTGCATACAAATCAAGAGTCATTAGTATGTTCACAGACAAGCTAGAGTAGGTAAAGGTAGAAGCTGGAGGCAGAATGGGTACCGGCCTTTTGAAGCTCCTCTAGCCAGCACAGATATCATTGAATATTGATTGGTTAGTTGGAGCAGAAGGAAGGAGAAAGGAATATGAAATTCTGACAGGGATACATCAGACTTGTGTGTGTGGCATATCTGAATTTGATAAGGTGGAGATTTACCAGATGCTAGAAGTATGAATGAGCTGACCATACCGGACCATGCTCTAGAATCCCCAGAGTCTGTAAGGATAACACAATAAATATTTCCAAGCACAAGTGCACAAAAATGGTTCCGATGATGTACAGTGCCAAGAAGCAGCCAATGTCAGCACATTGGGTGAGATAATGTGGTTACAGCAAAAAGTGCTTAAAAAGATCCAATCGTCTAGACCAGATGGGAAACCGTTTCCCCCTAATCATTTTGTGAGCAATACTTGTGCTGTTATTTACATCTTACAGTGCCCATGTAAAGATTTTTATATAGAGAGGCCTTGAGCAGGGGAATGAAGTGAGGAATAGTGGAAGACCTGCATGACTGGGAGGGGATTGGGAGAAGGCAGTCGAAGGGTTAAGTGCTAGAATATATGGAGGGGAGGTAGTTAGTAGCGTGCAGGGGGTGGCGTATTGGGGGGAGGGAAAAGAGTAATGAAATGGGGAAAGACGGAAGAGGAGGGGCTTTTTGCAGCGGGACTGAAAGAAAGCAAGAAAGATTTTGACTGTTCACTTCTTGGTGGAGCACATGGCTGACATTGATGATTTATTAGACCCAGCTGAGGGCTGTGGCAGCAGATCATGGGCCTGGATGCAAAAATACAATTTTAGTGATTGGAGTACTGACAGGCGGCAGCAGCAGCAGAAGGAGGCAGTGGGCCATAAGACGGAATGTGGACCGCATTGGTAACAGGCATCTAGAGCTGGGTGTAGTGCATCCACAATGCCACCCAGAATTGTGTAATACAATTTTAGTGACTGGAGAACTCACTTCCAGCAGCTGCAGCAGCAAAAGGAGGCGGTGGGCCCTGAGAAGAACAAGGACTGCATTGGTAACTGGCATCTAGAGCTGGGTGTAGTGCATCGTCAATGCTACCAGAAGTGTGTAATAAAATTACAGTGAATGGAGTTCTGACAGGGGGCAGCTGCAGCAGCAGAAAGAGGCGGTGTGCCCTGAGATGGAGAATGGTCCACATTGGTAACTGGCATCTGGAGCTGGGTGTAGTGCATCGTCAATACCACCCCGAAGTATGTAATACAATTAAAGTGAATGTAATACTGACAGGCGGCAGCAACAGCAGGAGGAGGAGGTGGACCCTGAGAGGAAGCAGGTACCGATTTGCTAACTGTGCAAGGTACTGGCCCTCTTTGAGCAGGCAACAAACTCTGTGAGTCGGGAGCGGTAAGGCTGGAACTACCTCATACCCATCATCTTTCTACTTGATAATACCGTGTGGCCTGATGGAAAGTAGCGATGGTAGAGGAGGGGAAGGAATGGGGGAGGAGGATGAGAGTGACATTACACTCCATAGCATACAGCCAGCATCAGTAGGAGCAAGAGGTGACAATGCCTAAGGAGGGACGCCTGCATTTGCAGCATCAAAAATGGGATGATTACTGACTGGCCACCCTTCTGGAACACCGCTACAAAGACAAAATGTCACATTTTCTACCCAACCCAGCGCAATAGAAAGAAAAGGTGGCCTGCCTGAGCAGAATACTATGCAACCAGCTGTGTGAGGAGTTCCGCGCACCACATTGCACACAGGGAGCTCAGGTGGACACTGCCACCACTGTATCCTCCTGTAGCAGTAGCGACAGCAGTACACATCCAAAAGTCTAGGCCAAGGCATTTTCTGGGTGGCTGGCAAACCCTGATGCAGCCACCTCAAACAAGTGAAGTTCGGGGGCATAACTATCGAGAACGGATGAAGCGCATGGTGCACAATTACGTTGGCTCTTTTCTGGGTGGTGGTGATGGTTTTGATGACAGCAGTTATGAGGAGGATGCCTGTCCTGGCAGTACTGACCCCATTAATTTTTGGGTCAGCTGGCTTGAAATCTGCCCGCAGTTGGCACAGTATGCCATCAAGCTTCTTTCATGCCTGGTATCCAGTGATCTGTCTGAAAGAACCTTCAGTCCCGATGGCGCAGTTGTCACAGACAACCGATCACGACTGTCACCGGAAAATGTCAGTCGCCTCACCTTTTTGGTCATCATTAACACCCTGTGAGCTGAACCTGCCTCGGTTGAATTTTTCTGCTAGTTATCGCAACGTCCAGGGGTCATTCAACGCCAATGTCATGTTTAACATTGCTGCTTCAGGAAGGCCAACAAACTGCAGATGAAAACTCCCAGTACTGCCACACTGATAGGTACCATTGCCTTTGCCCACTTTTTCAGCTAAGTATTGTGAGATTTTATCCACTTCATGATGCAAACTAGCAATATCGTCTACCTTCCTACGGCTTCCCGCACCACAAACCACAACAACAGTGCTGGCGCACAAAATATCTTGGTCTGACCCTATCTGACAAATTTCAGATATTTGTATTACACACTTCTGGATGGCATTATTGATGGACTACACCCAGCTCTCTAGAGCCAGTTACCCTCTCTCATCTATGCCAGTTACCAGCTTCATCCCAGGGCCCAACGGCCTCTTCCTGCTCCTGCTGCTGCCGCCTAACAGTGCTGCATTCACATTCAAATTGTACACTTCTGGGTGGCATTGATGATGCGCTACATCCAGCTCTAGATGTCATTTACCAATGTGGTCCCCGCTCTGTCTCAGGGCCCACCATCTCCTCCTGCTGCTGCTGCTGTTGCTGCTGACGCCTGTCAGTACTCCATTCACTAAAATTGTACACTTCTGGGTGGCATTGATGATGCGCTACATCCAGCTCTAGATGTCATTTACCAATGTGGTCCCCGCTCTGTCTCAGGGCCCACCATCTCCTCCTGCTGCTGCTGCTGTTGCTGCTGACGCCTGTCAGTACTCCATTCACTAAAATTGTACACTTCTGGGTGGCATTGATGATGCACTACACCCAGCTCTAGATGCCAGTTACCAATGCGGTCCCTACTCGTTCTCAGGGCCCACCTCCCCCTGCTGTTGCCGCCTGTCAGTACTCTGTTCACAAAAATTGTATTACACACTTCTGTGTGGTATTGAGGATGCACTTCACCCAGCTCTAGATGCAGGGAGGGACTTGTAGTGTGACAGGGACAGCATAGGAGCCTTCTTGGTTTATTGTTAGCTGCATAGTTTAGTGTTTTATTCAAAAGGCCGGTACCCATTCTACCTCTAGCCTCTACCTTTACCTATTCTAGCTTGTCTGTGAACATACTGCTGACCCCTGATTTGTATGCACTGAATGTTGTACATACCCCTGACCCTGCACTGTATACACTATATGTTGTACATAGTCCTGATTCCTGCACTATATACACTATATGTTGTACATACCCCTAATCCCTGCTCTGTATACACTATATGTTGTAAATACTCCTGATCCCTGCACTGTAAACACTATATATTGTACATACCCCTGCTCTTGTATACACTATATATTGTACCTGCACTGTAAACACTATATATTGTACATACCCCTGCTCTTGTATACACTATATATTGTATAAACCCCTGATCCTTTCACTGTATACACTATATATTGTAAATACCCCTGCTCTATATGTTGTAGGTTTGTGTTGTTTAAACTACATGTTTAAACTATATGTTTAAACTACATGCTTGAGCTGCGTGTGTGTTATTTACTGCTCCCAACGCATTGAAAACAGAGGCCACAATAGAGAGGGAACCTGATCTGGGTTCACCAGAAATTGCCTTAACAGTTTGGCGTCAGAAGTGGGATTACTACCTTAAAAGGACAGGGATCAGGTAAGTGGAAACTTTCTTTTCTACCTCTGCCCTCCCCTGGGTATATATATTAATAACCTAAGCACTGTAGACTCCCTCATAGAAGGACTTGGTCCTTAAATAGGAAGATTTGGGAAAACTTTTACTGAATTTGTGCACACTCGTGGCCTCTGTTTTAATTTATAGAGTATAAGAATTTTGTTGCATTATATAGAAGTAGGAATTATATATATATATATATATATATATATATATATATATATATAATATATTGATATTAAAGATAAGTTTGTGTACTAATCTGGTTGCCAAAGTGAGGTTGGGTCAATCCTCACTGCTATGGTTGCCTCGGGGCAAGCAGTAACGTGACCTAAGCTGCATTTTGGTAAGCGGTCCTGGTAACAGGATGTCATCGAGCACTGCAGATACCAACTGAACTAACATTAACTGTGTAAAACTGTCTGATATTTATACTGTAATTTATACTGCAACTATGGGAAATTCCCAAGGTAAGGGGAATAACCCAGAGGAACCTAATGATCCCTAAAAGAAACACAAAGAAGAAACATATAAAAGTGCCCCAGAAACCTGACTACAAGGATGCCTCCTGACTAGTGTTGGTCGAATATCTCACTATTTGATTCGACCGCTATTCGGTCGAATAATGCATAATCATTCGGGTGATCAAACATCGAATTCGAACTCCAATAAAGTCAATGGGGGAAAAATTTGGGTTTTTATTCGGGTCGGTGGAGAGCTTCTACAGCCTATAAATACATTTAAAAAGACATGTCAAGACTTTCCCAGCTCTGCACAACACTGTACAAGTAAAAAAAAAAGAAGGAAGTATTTTTTCTGTTGCTGGCAAGTAGTTTTGGTTGAATAGCTCACGCCATTTTATGGGTGTTGGACAAGGGAACATGCTGGATTTTACACGGTCTCCGAGTACAGCCAGAGAGGGACTTGAGGGGGTTCTTCTGGTCCAAAAATTAGCCACCAGGTTTAACCCCCCTGTTACAAGCCATACACAGGCTTCAGAGTACAGGCAGAGGTCTCTGAGGCTGGTCTTTCAGTCCAAAAATTAGCCAGCTACACAGCTCTGTTATACGTTACAAGTGACAGGTGGCAGCAGCAGCAGCAGTAGGAGGAGGCGGTGGGCACTGAGACGGAGCGGGAACCGCATTTGTAATTGGCATCAAGAGTTGAGAACTGGGCAGGCGGCTTCAGTTATAGCATGAGGAAGGGGCGGTGAGCCCTGAGAAGGAGCAAGGATGGCATTAGAGGTTGAGGCCATCACCCATATGGACAGTGTCGAAGCTGTAGCTATTGGAGACATGAATGGATCAACGAGATTCCAATCCGTACCTACTATGTAGCGAAACCACGGATAGATAGATAGATAGATAGTCCGTGTGTTACATACACGCATTCAAAGTCAGGGTACCCTCCCTGAATGCATGCACAGTATACCACTTGTACTGAGAGACAGACACACAGACGCAGTGTATACTGCAGTATAGTTTGTATACTGTGCTGCATATTACAAGCGTCACCACTGAAGGAAAGTGCTGCATACAGCGCACACACACAGCGCCCTTGCATTTTTGGTGTCAACCCCCCCAATAAAAAAATCCACTTACTATGCATATTTACACTTTGTGAAGCATATCAGCTACAAGGTAAAAAAAGTTAATGCTAGGCTACATGCCCCACTCAAATTGCTGGCAGCAGCAGGGGTAACTTTGGTGGCAGAAGGAGGAAAGGCAGCGGAGGAACATCGAGCAGTTTGAGCTTGCTTCTTGGGCGGAGGTGGTCACACAGAGCTCTGTGCTTTCACCAGATGTTCCCGCCGGTTACCGGGTGGTGGCTTTTTAAATAAGTGCTCATGCAACTTGTTCCAAGTTTGTTTGGGTTTCTGCCTCGTTTCAAGTGTTGAGCACACAGTTTGCAGATGACCATAGTGTTGTCATCACTATGGGCATTAAAAAATGCCCAAACGGGCAAACATCTAACTGGGCTGAAAGGTGCTCTGGAGCTGGTGTCGTGGTGGCAGTCGCATTTCTTGAGGCATAGCTGTGGTGAGAGGCAGCTTCCGACGATGGATGACTATGACTTGCCTCACTGGTACGTGAAGAATGCACAGCCAGTGCCAGATTGGTGGATTTGCAATCTGAACCTGCCAGTGCACCGGTTAATTTGTGATGTGGCCACACGTTGGAATTCCACCTTTTTCATGCTGCAGCAGTTGGCTGATCAACAGAAAGCTGTGGTGGACTACGTGGCAGAGTCTGTTCGTTTGAGACATATACCTACACTACCTTTCTTCAGCCCTGCGGAGTGGCTGCAAATTGAGGACTTGTGCACTATATTGTCACCTTTTGAAGAGGCCACCAGGATGATGAACGGAGATCAGGCCTGTGTCAGTGACACCATCCCCATCATATGTCTGCTGGAACAGATGATGGTGGATCTCGGACACGACACAGAGCGGACGCTGCATCAAGAGACGTTTCAAACATCATCTCGGACATGCGTGCCTACTAGACAGTGCACCACAAATCCAGGAAGAGGAGGTGGAAGAGGATGAGGTGGACATTGCAGGCATGGCAGAAGGGGAGGAAGGGGCATAGGAGGATATTGAGGGTACTTGAGCATCCATCCACCCAAACTCAAGGCGCCATGTTCCGTGGATGGCAAGAGCGGGCAGAGGAAGAGGAGGAGGATGACGACCCTGTGCTGCTGTTCGAACCACAGGGGGCTGGATACAGAATTACCTCAGCTGTGGGTAGTTTAAGCCACATGACAGGCTTCATGCAAGAGTGCAAAGCCAAAGATACACACATTGAACACATTAAAACTAAGACTGACGACTATTGGATTGCTACGTTACTGGATCCACGTTACAAGCCTGAGATACAACAACTGATCTTGCCCCAATACATGGGACCTAAAATGCAGCACTACCAAGAATTGCTTGTACGGAACTTGTGCTCAGCCTTTCCGAATGCCAGCAGTAGCAGGGATCCCTATGGCAGTTCCACCAGCCATGGGAGTCAAACAACTGCTTTAAGCAGCTGCAGAGGTCATCTAAATCAAACTATGCAGGCTTTTTTTCAGTAGAAGCAAGCTGCCAGTTGTGCAGCAATTGCCAATGACACTGAGCAGTGGTAGTCAGTCATGATGCAGGAATACCTGAGCTATGCATTGGACATCTGCAACCTGCAAAGCCAGGACCCACTGGGCTACTGGGTATCCAAGCTTGAGCAGTGGCCGGAGCTGGCAGAACATGCCATTCAGATCTTTGCCTTGCCAGCCACAAGTGTGTTATCTGAAAGAGCGTTCAGTGCAGCTTGGGGCGTAGTGAGTGACAATGGGATTCGGCTCTCCGCAAAAAATGTTGACCGAGTCACTTTTATTAAAATGAATAAGATTTTTTATTTTGATAGATTGCAAGTAATATCAAACTTAAATTTCTGTATTTTTTTAACCTGCCTTCGGGTGATCGAACATTGAATTTGAACTCCATTAAAGTCAATGTGGGAAAAATTTGGGTTGTTATTTGGGTCGGTGGAGAGCTTCTACAGCCTATAAATACATTTACAAAGACATGTCAAGACTCCCCCAGCTCTGCACAACACTTCACAAGTAAAAAAAAATAAGGAAGTCTTTTTGCTGTTGCTGGCAAGGCCATTTTATATGGCGGCCAAGGGAACATGCTGGATTTTACACGGTCTCAGAGTAGAGGCGGAGTGGGACATGAGGGGGTTCCTCTGGTCCAAAAATTAGCCACCAGGTTTCACCGCTCCATTACAATCTATACACAGGCTTCAGAGTACAGGCAGAGGTCTCTGAGGGCGGTCTTTCAGTCCAAAAATTAGCCAGCTACACAGCTCTGTTATACTTTACAAAGTGACAGGTGGCAGCAGCAGTAGGAGGAGGCGGTGGGCACTGAGATGGAGCGGGGACCGCATTTGTAAATGGCATCCAGAGTTGGGAACTGGGCAGGTGGCAAAAGTTACAGCATGAGGAGGAGGCAGTGAGCTACAGCTTCGACACTGTCCATATAGGTGATGGCCTCAACTTCTAATGCCCTCCTTGCTCCGTCTCAGGGCCTACCGCCTCCTCCTCATGCTGTTACTGCTGCTGCCTGCCCAGTACCCAACTCTAGATGCCAGTTACCTATGCTGTCCACGCTGCGTCTCATAGCCCACCGCCTCCTCTTTCTGCTGTTCCTGCTGCACGCCCCAGGCCTAATCAATATGAGCCATCAGGATGCAGGTATACTTCCGATGAGCCAGCTGATTCCAGTGGGTGGCATCTTTAACCCTGGAGCACAGCTTGAAGCGTAAGTTAAAGTGCAAGTCAATCACATCCAATTGGTGCAAATATGCCAGTGTGGTGCTGTAGTAATTCCCTTCTATGATGTCTCAGCGCACATTAGGAATTGGGTACTCTAGCACTTCACCAGCTTTGAATCCAACAGACATGGACGTGTTGCATATCAACAGACATTTGGGGCTCAGCACCTCGGTGAGCCGAATAAACAGGTGGTCCATGTTGGTTTTGAACATTTGCAGTGACTGATTGCTCATCATGATACCTGCTATCATCCTATATACACGAGGTGATGATGACAACGTCGGGCTAAGGTCCATGTTGAAAGTTGGCCGGCACGTTCTCTATGTACTGCGAAGAAACACGGGTCAGGAAATAGAACCCTACAAGTTGGTGGTCAGTTCTGTAATAACGCACTTGGCAGTGACTTGACCCGACCCGAAAAACACGGGATTCGACAGCAAAAATTCGGGAGGAAAAAAAAAATTTTTTTTTTCTTAAATGATTTATTTCGTATGTGTTATTTATTTTAAACTTGTTCTTTTTTTATTCTTTACAGGTTATCCGACAATGACATTGTGAAACATAATGTCATTGGGGGATTCCTGGACCGTGGGAACTTTGCGGTCACAGCTAATTGAAAGCAGGTGCCTTCAATTAGCTGTAACCGCAGGCAATACGGTACTGGGAGGAGGATGAGGTGGTGGGCCCTGACACGCAGCAAGGAGGGCATTATAATGGAAGGCCTTCACCTTTTTGAACAGTGTGGAAGCAGTAGCTATTGGAGACATGAATGGATGAGGGAGATTCCAATCTGTCCCTACCTACTATATAGTGAAACCACATGAAAGGGATTAGGCTTGGTGGAATCAGCAGCGAAAGAAGACCCTGTTGGGCTGGAGTCTAGTCTGGCATCTAGAGGCAGGTACTGGGAGGAGGATGAGGTGGTGGGCCCTGACACGCAGCAAGAAGGGCATTATAATGGAAGGCCCTCACCTATGTCGACAGTGTGGAAGCAGTAGCTATTGGAGACATGAATGGATGAGGGAGATTCCAATCTGTCCCTACCTACTATATAGTGAAACCATATGAAAGGGATTGGGCTTGGTGGAATCAGTGGGGAAAGAAGACCCTGTAGATCTGGAGTCTAGTCTGGCATCTAGAACTGGGTACTGGGAGGAGGAGGCGGTGGGCCATGAGACGGAGCAAGGAGGGCATTACAATATAAAGCCATCACCTATGTTGACAGTGTAAAAGCTGTAGCTACTGGAGACATTGCTTTTCCTATCTGCTAGCTGTAACTTTCTAAAATGCAGCATGGACAGCCTTGTTAACTGGAATCTACAGCTGGGTACTGGGCAGGCGGCAGCAATAACAGAAGGAGGAAGAGGTGGTGGGCTCTGGAGCAAAATGTGGACGGCATTAGTATCTTGCATTTAGAGTTTTGTACTGGGCAGGTGGCAGCATCATTTACAGCCGGAGGAAGAGGCGGTGGGCTCTGAGACGGAGCGGGGACTGCATTGGGAACTGGCATCTACAGCTGGTTAGTGGGCAGGCGGCAGCATCAGTAACAGCAGAAGAAGGAGGAGCTGGGCCCTGAGACGGAGTGTGGATGGCATTAGTAACTGGCATCTAAAGTTGGGTACTGGGCAGCAGCAGTAACAGCATGAGGAGGAGCTATTTAGCACTGAGACGGAGTGAGGACGACATTAGCAATTGGCATCTAGAGTTGGGTACAAGGCCGGCAGCAGCAATAACAGCATGATGAGGGAGCAGTTAGCACTAAGACGGAGTGTGGACGACATTAGTAATTGCCTTGGCATCTAGAGTTGGGTACTAGGCCGGCAGCATCATTTACAGCAAGAGGAGCAGGCGGTGGGCTCTGAGACGGAGTATGGACGGCATTATTGTCTGGCATTTAAAGTCAGGCACTGGGCAGGCGGCAGCATCATTTACAGCAAAAGGAGGAGGCAGTGGGCTCTGAGACGGAGTATGGATGGCAATATTGTCTGGCAATTAAAGTCAGGTACTGGGCAGGCGGCAGCATCATTTACAGCAAGAGGAGAAGGCGGTGGGCTCTGAGACGGAGTATGGACGGCATTATTGTCTGGCATCTAAAGTCAGGTACAGGGCAGGTGGCAGCATCATTTACAGCAAGAGGAGGAGGCGGTGGGCTCTGAGACGGAGTATGAGCGGCATTATTGTCTGGCAATTAAAGTCAGGTACTGGGCAGGCGTCAGCATCATTTACAAGCAGGAGGAGGAGGAGGCGGTGGGCTCTGAGACGGATCGTGGACTGCATTAGTATCTTGCATCTAGAGTTGGGTACTGGGGGGAAGGCGGCAGCAGTAACAGGCAGTAGGAGGTGTTGGGCCCTGGTACGGAGCATGGACCACATTGGAGGTTGAGGCCATAACCTCTATGGACAGTGTAGAAGCTGTAGCTAATTGGGACATTAATGGAATAACGAAAATCACACTTTCCATACCTACTATCTAGTGAAACCACATAATAGGTAACGGACTTGGTGGAATATGCAGGGAATTACATACATTTTTTTATCATTTTTGGATATCTAGCAAGTGCTATCACAGTTAAATATATGTATTTGTTTCACATAAATACATCCCTTTTAATGGGTTATAGGATACATATCCAAGTGCTATCAGAAATAAATATCTGTATTGTTTTTATAATAATACATCATTTTTTATGGCTTTAGGGATATATAGCAGAGTGGGATCAGAACTAATGATCTTTATTTTCTGTGGAGAAATATAGAATTTTTTATGGTCTTTTGGATCGATACAAAGTGCTATCAGAATTAAATATCTAGATTTTTGAAAGAGAAATATAGAAATTTTTATGGCTTTGGAGATATATAGCAAAGTGGGATCGGAATGAAATATCTCTATTTTTTGGAGAGAAATACTGAATTTTTTGGGGGTTTTAGGAAAGATACGAAGTGCTATCATAATAAAATATCTGTATTTTTTTTCCAGAAATTTTTAGTTTTTTTGTTTAGATTTCAAGAGGTACCCTAAATTATACCTCTTGTAAAATATCACAAAAAACAGAAAAAAATCTATATTTATCATTAAAAAATACAGATATTTCATTATGATAGCACTCAGTATCCAAAAACCCATAAAATTTTCTTTATTTCTGTAAAAAAAATATACAGATATTGAATTCTAATCCCACTTGCTATAAAAAATGTATTTCTCTCTACAAAATAATGATATTTAATTATGAATCATATTTAAATATCTGTATTTTTGAGAAAGAAATCCATACATCTTTATGTCTTTCATAGATAGCAAGTTGTATCCTGAATTAAATATCTGTATTTTTTTATAGAAAAATAGAAATTTTGCTGTTTATTCTGATAGATAGCACGTGGTATCAGAATTAAATATTGGTATTTTTTTTTACAGAAATACAGAAATTTTTCCGGGCACTGCTGCTTCTGCTGCTGCTGCTGCTGCCAGCTGGAAAGGCTGAGCACAAGTCCGTTACAAGCACTTCTTGGTAGTGCTGCATTTTAGGTCCCCTGTATTGGGGCAAGATCAGTTGTTGTATCTCAGGCTTGTAACGTGGATCCAGTAATGTAGCAATCTAATAGTCGTCAGTCTTTGTTTTTATGTGTTCTATGAGTGGATCTTTGGCTAGGCACTCCTGCATGAAGGCTGTCATGTGTCTCAAACTACCCACAGCTGAGGTAATTCTGAACCCACACTCCTGTGGGTCGAACAGCAGCACAGGGTCATCCTCCTCCGCCTTGTCTTGCCATCCACGGAACATGCCGCCTTGTGTTTGGGTGGATGGATGCCATGTACCCTCAATATCCTCCTCTGCCCCTTCCTCCCCTTCTGCCATGCCTGCAATGCCCTCCTCATCCTCTTCCACCTCCTCTTCCTCCTGGATTGGTGGTGCACTATGCATAGTAGGCACGCATGTCTGAGATGATGTTTGCAGCGTCCACTCTGTGTCGTGTCTGAGATCCACCATCATCTGTTCCAGCAGGCATATGATGGGAATGGTGTCACTGACACAGGCCTGATCTCTGCTGATCATCCTGGTCGTCTCTTCAAAAGGTAACAATACAGTGCACAAGTCCTCAATTTGCAGCCACTCCCCGCAGGGCTGAAAAAAGGTAGTGTGGGTATCTGCCTGAAACGAACAGACTCTGCCACATAATGTTCAGTTCAATGTTCAGCCAGCCGCTGCAGCATCCAAAATGTGGAGTTGCATGAAAAAGGTGGAATTCCAATGTGTGGCCACATTACAAATTAACCGGTGCACTGGCAGGTTCAGATTTTGCTGTAACTCCACCAATCTGGCACTGGCTATGTACGACCGGTGGAAGTGCGCTGACAACTTTCTGGCCTTCAGTAACAGCGGCTGGAGGCCTGGGTAATTCCGAAGGAAGCTCTGTACTTTAAGGTTCATGACGTGAGCCAGGCAAGGTACGTGTGTGTTTCCCACAACGCAGGGCTGCCAGCAGAGTGGCCCCATTGTCACACACGACCTTGCCTGGCTGAAGTCTGTTGGGAGTTATCCATTTCTCCTCCTGCTCCCACAAGGCACTTAGAATGGCTGCGCACGTGTGGCTGGGGGAACCCAGGCTTCGCAAGTTAAGGACTGCGTGGCAACGTCCGAATTGTGCACCGAAGTAGCAAACTGCAGGTTGTTGCTGGCGCTGAACAGATGCTGCAGAATGGGAGGTGCTGGTGCTGGGTCTCCATGGCAAAGTGTCCCTGGAGGAGGAGGTTGAGGCACAAGATTCAAAGGAGGAGGTGGAAGTAGAGGTTGAGGAGGAAATTACATGGTGATGTGCTCTGGGCGGAGGTAGGTATGCAGGGCCTTGCTGCAGCTGCATCTTCCCCTGTTGCCACCAAAGTTACCCAGTGAGCTGTAAAGAAAATATATCTTCCCACTCCATGCTTGCTAGACCAACTGTCGGTTTTCAGGTGCACCTTGCCAGAAACTGAGTGCTGCAGGGCCATGGACACATTGCCCTGCACGTGTTCATGCAAAGCAGGAACACATTTTCGTGAAAAGTACTGTCGCTTAGGCATACCGTACTGTGGGTTTGCGCAGAGCAATAGGTAATGGAACGCATTGGAGTCCACCAGCTGGTAAGGGAGGAGCTCTAACGCAATCAGCTGTGCAATTGCCGCATTGATCAGCTTTGTTTTGGGGTCATTTGGGCCATATTTCCTCTTGCGCTCCAGCATCTGGGGGATGGAAGGTTGGATGCTGCTAATGCTAACCACAGAAAATTGGACGATGGGGTAGAAGTTGTGGGGGATGGCAATGATGCCTGGTACTGACTGCTAGCAACGCCACAGACAGCAGCCGATCTGCGTTGGAGCTCCTGCTCACCGCTGGTGGAGCCTGAAAAAGGTAATGATCGGCTACATGCCACACTCAAATTGTTGGCAGCAGCACGGGAAACTTTAGTGGCAGAAGGAGGAAAGGCAGAGTAGGAGGATCGAGCAGTTGGAGCTTGCTTCTTGGGCGGAGGTGGTCGCACAGAGCTCTGTACTTTCACCAGGTGTTCACGCCAGGTTACTGGGTGGTGGCTTTTTAAATGAGTGCTCATGCAACTTGTTCCAAGTTTGTTTGGGTTTTTACCTAATTTCAAGTGTTGAGCACACAGTTTACAGATGACCATAGTGTTGTCATTACTATGGACATTAAAAAATGCCCACACTGACGAACATTTAACTGGGCCGAAAGGTGCTCTGGAGCTGGTGCTCGTGGTGGCGGTCTGTGGTTGTTGAGGTATAGCTGTGGGGACAGCTTCCGACGATTTACGTCTATGACTTGCCTCACTGGTAATTGAAGAATGCAGAGTGTGGGCAGCTTTTACCCTCTTCCTCCCTCTCCCCCTTTGAGCGCGCTCTGCAACCTCCTCTTCTTCTTCCTCCTCCTCCTTCTCTTTTTCCTGCCTATGATGATCCCATGTCGGATCAAGGACATCATATCATCATCAGATGAGACAGTTTCCCTATATGTGCCGAAAGGAAGCAGCCGTCTTTTGGCGCCAGTTTGAATTGGCTCATCTGGCTGAGAGTGTTCTGATGAAAAGTAACTGGGGGAAAAGCCTGTGAACTGACTCTGAGCATCTTCAATGAATGATTGTAGCTCCGCCTCTCCAACCCCTCGGTGGAAATCCTCTACATACTACCATACACGTGATTTTCCAGCCGCTGATGAGGAACTAGGAGGAACAGGTGTATCATGGACTGTTTGGGACACCTGTGAGGCCTGTGTCTGGGACTGGGATGAAGAGGGGGTATAATCACTAGAC
>NC_092865.1:75021200-75098606 GCF_032062135.1 Pyxicephalus adspersus | reverse complement strand
GCTGTGTTGTATGCAGCACTCTGCTTCAGTGGTGACGCTTGTAATATGCACCACAGTATACAAACTATATACTGCAGTATACACTGCGTCTGTGTTTCTGTCTCTCAGTACAAGTGTAATACTGTGCACGCAGTCAGCGAGGGGACCTTGCCTCTGGCTGCGTGTATGTAACACACTGACTGACTATCTATCTAGCTTTCTAGCTTTCTATCTATCAATGTATCTATCTATCTATCTATCTATATATCTAGCTAGCTAGCAAACAGTGAAACACTCTACCTATCTGAGTACAGTAGATTTCAGGACTGCACAAATATAGTACAATCCAACAATCTGACTAATAGTGTGAGTGTGACACAGTCTACCAAAGTAAAGCACTTTTTTTACTTTGACAAAGAAAGCAAGCCAAGCAGCACAGAAAGGTTGTGATGCTATCAGCAAATCTCTGTCAGGAGTGGTAAATGCAGGCACACCTTGGCCTTATATAGGCCAATGGCCGCCTGTGTGGCATGCAGTGACAGACAGCCAATAGGCTGTCTGCCACAACAAACATGCATTGTGGGAGGGTCGAATTCGGGTATTCGAATCCAGCAAAATTTGGGTCGGGTCCACCCGAGTTCGGGTCGAACTTTAGGATGATCCGAATTCGGACAACAACACTTATACTGACCCCTTCACATCACTCCTAAAAAATGGAACGGACACTTAAAATGTCCCGATCCATTCCCACTTGAGGGATCTTTCTCTAAATTTCATACCAGTTGTATATTGGGGATGTGCCTTTCCAATCGAACAACATACCAACCTTGGCCATCCCAAATCCTGCACAAACAAATGATTATCCCCTCACAACTGAAGCACACTATACAATGTTATGGGAAGAGTTACACACTGAGTTTGTAAGATTACACAGAGATTGTGAAAGCATGGCCACTGCATTACCATGCAAGCAAAAGCAAAGAGAAACTCTAAGTGATTATGCTGGAAGGGTTAGGAAATTGTGGAAGGAAGAAGCAGGTTTAGATTAGGAGGAGATCTGAGTATAGTCACTGATTAATGGAACAATTCCTGAATAGGGATGAGCGAACACCTGCAAGTTCGGGTTCACTGGGTTTGGCCGAACTTCGGCTCAAAGTTTGGGTTCGGGACCCGAACTTGACCCGATCTTGAAGCCGAATCCTATTGAAGTCTATGAGAACTAAAATGCCTGTAAAATATAGTAGTCATAGTAATAGTAAGGGCTAGAGGGCTGCAAAAGAAAGCAAAATGGGAGTAAGAGCAGGACTATTGCTCTGCAAACAAATGTGGATAGGGAAATGACATAAAATAACATGGAATAGAAAAAAATTAAAAAATTATAATCTTGAACTAATAGGGGAGGTCAAAGTGGAGTAGGGGGTTGAGGAGGGGGTGGACGTGGCAAGACCCCAAAACATTGGGAAATAAAAATGAGAATGCAAAGAGAAAGTGCGCTGGAGTATAACAATGGCTGGGTGCGGCCTGTATACTTGTCTATTCAGCACAAGGTATACCAAGTCTTGTGGGATCCATGCCTGGTTCATTTTAATGAACGTGAGCTTGTCCACATTGGCTGTGGACAGGCGGCTGCGTTTGTCTGTGATTATCCCCCCTGCCGTGCTAAATACACGTTCAGACACTATAATGACCGCAGGACAGGCCAGTACCTCCAAGGTGTAAAGGGCAAGCTCCATGTGCCCAATTTGGAGACCAAGAAGTTGAATGGGGCAGACCCATCAGTCAGTACATGTAGGCGTGTGCATACGTACTGTTCCACCGTGTTGCTGAAATGCTGCCTCCTGCTAAGATGTTCCATATCAGCTTGTGGTGCTGGTTGTGGCGTGCTGACAAAGCTTTTCCACATTTCCGCCATGCTAACCCTCCCTTCTGAGGTGCTGGTGGTGCCCCATCTGTGTTGGTGACTTCTTCCACCTCCTCTGCCTTTGCCTTGTGCTTCCACTGAGCCCCAGCTGTCAGGTGGGAATGCCATCTGCAGCGCGTCTACCAGCGTGCACTTGTACTCACGCATCTTCTGATCACGCTCCAGTGACGGAATTAGGATGGCACATTGTCCGTGATGTCCATGAGCTGCTTTGGGTGCCACCCTGCTTTGAACACGATTCCTTCCCCTCATCATCCTCCTCCTCTTCATCCTCCAGAACTGTGCCCTGGCTGGACAGTTGTGTACCTGGCCTGTTGGTGCAGGAACCCACCCTCCGAGCCACTTGTGAATGACTGGCCTGATAACCGTGGAAATGATCCCTCTTCCTCTTGTGCCACATCCTCTTCCATCATCGCCGACATGTTTTTTCAAGGAGACATAGAAGTGGGATAGTAATGCTGAGGACGGCGTCATCGGCACTTGCCATGTTGGTGGAGTACTCGAAACAGAGCAACACGGGACACACGTCCCGCATGGAGGCCCACTCGTTGGTGGTGCTGTTCTGCAGAGCGACTCCACTATCGCCTGCTGCTGTTTGCACAGTTTCTCCAGCATGTGCAAGGTGGAGTTCCACCTTGTGGGTACGTCGCATATGAGGGGGTGAGCGGGAAGGAGACAGCAGCAGGGTGAGAACGCCGAAAATGCGCACAGATGGCCCGCACTTTCTGCACCAGCTCCGACATATCGGGTAATTTTTCAGGTACCTCTGCACCACCAAATTGGGATGCGCCAGGCAAAGGATGTGCGTCAAACTGGCTAGGCCCAAAACTGCTATGAGATTTCGCCCGTTATCGCACACCAACAGGCCGGGCTTGAGGCTCAGGGGCACCAACCACTCATCCGTCAGATGAGTTTCAAAACAGCCTGCTGTCGTTTCCCCCTGGCTGTGCTGAAGTTGGTGGTGAAGGTGTTACGCTGACCAGATGAGGAGGTGGTAGAGGAGGAAGCGAAGTAGGAGGAGGAGGCAAAGAGAAAAGTCCTGCAATCCTCAGTGGCGGAAGGACATACGCCAAACTGCTATCCACCACGTACTATAGGACAGCCACCGCCATAAGGTTTTTAGAAATCTTCGTCTCCACCAGACGGAATGACAGCATTTCAAAGGCTCCAGCAGAAGAGGGAGCAGGAGGAGCCTGAGATCTTTCGTTGTTTTTGAGGGGTTTACTCCAATGCAGCTTGTGCTTTGCATTTAGATGCCTGGTCATGCAGGTGGTGCTCAGGTTTAGAACATTTATGCCTTTTTTTTACGCTTCAGGCTCTGATTGCACAGTGTGCAAACCATTTGCGTCTTGTCATCAGCACATTGTTTGAAGAACTGCCACACCAGGGAACTCCTTGGAGCTGGCTTTGGTGTGCTCAGTCCCTGGGTGCGGTGGGCAGTAGCAGGCGTACTGGCTAGGGGAGGTCCACTCTGCTTTTGCACCCTGCTCCCTCTTTGGCTGTGCGGCTGGCGCTGTGTGACCACCACCTCTTCCTCGGAACTGCACACTTCACTAGCATGACCTTGATTCCATGTGGGGTCTAGGACCTCATAATCCTCCACAACATCTTCCACCCACTCTTCACCCCTGCCCTCCTAGCCGGTCTGCACACTGAAGGATGTGAAGGAACTGGAGGCACTGTCAGCCACCCAATCTACTACCGGTTCTACTTGTTCTGGCTTCACCATTCGTACACCCCTATTCGGGCTTACAAATAAAGGCTGAATGTTCTGACGCCTACGTGCACCTGAGGAAGGTGTTTCATTTGGGCGTGTAGCTGGCACAGATCGACCATGTCCTCTCCCTGCAACAGGAGCTCCACCAACACCAGCAGCACCATGCCAGGGCCACGTCCCTTATTTGATGCTCTCCTCATTCTTTGAGGTCACCCACTGAACTAACAGACGGATTAACTATATTTATTTCCCTGTCAGGTATGCAGTGCAGGTGTACCTCACAACAAGAATGGGAATATTTCACCCACCAATTTAACAGACTGATTAACTATTAATTTCCCTGTCACGTATGCAATGCAGGTGTACCTCACACAAAAATTGGGTATATATCACCCACCGAACTAACAGATGGATTAACTATATTTATTTCCCTGTCAGGTATGCAGTGCAGGTGTACCTCACAACAAGAATGGGAATATGTCACCCACCAATCTAACAGATAGATTAACTATATTAATTTCCCTGTCACGTATGCAATGCAGGTATACCTCACACAAAAATTGGGTATATGTCACCCACCGAACTAACAGACAGATTAACTATATTTATTTCCCGGTCAGGTATGCAGTGCAGGTGTACCTCACACCAAGAGCGGGAATATGTCACCCACCGAACTAACAGACGAATTAACTATATTAATTTACCTGTCACGTATGCAGTGCAGGTGTACCTCACACAAAAAATGGGAATATGTCACTCACCGAACTAACAGACGGATTAACTATTATATTTATGTGTCAGGTGTACAAAGATGGCGGATTGCACCCACAAGAAATCGCTATAGGTCACCCACAGAATTAAAAGCCAGATTAATTGTTATATTTCTGTGTCAGGGGTGCAAAGATGGTGCATTGCACCCACAAAAGATCGCTATAGGTCACCCACAGAGTTAACAGCCAAAATAATTAATATATTCCTTTGTCAGGGGTGCAAAGCTGGTGTATAGCACCCACAAAAACTTCACTATAGGTCACTAACAGAACAAATAGCCAGATGAGATTCTTAACACTGTCCCTCACTTCAGCTGCCTGCTTTCTGTCCCTGCACTACTCAAAGCTGATGGGCTGTACTACACGTGTTCCAGCTTTAATAGAGGCTGGGTCACATGATGCACCGGCCAAACTTTTCCGGCAAAGTTCAAGTTCAGGTCCGGGTACCCAAAATCAAAAAGTTTGGTAAGATCTCAAACTTTACAGTTCGCTCAACACTATTCCTGAACATGGGTGCACTGCCAAAATGATTATTGATAACTGGAGCACTTTACATGCCCCAAGCATTTTTGCCCGGTTATTGACAAAGAATGCTGCAGGATGTTTTGAGCTGCCTAAGCCGTCCAAGCCCCATGTACAGGGACTCCACCACCACTATGTTACAGATCTCTAGGCAGGTTGATGAAAACCAAATAATCACATTAAAAGTAGGACAATTCCTGATAGACTTCTTAGTAGACACAGGAGCGACTTGTTCTGTCCTCTGATCCTGGTCAGGTCCATCTACACCTGGTGGGCCCTCTGTGGGAATAAACATCATGTGGGAGTCATCATGCCTACACAATGCACACCTCATATCCCTATATGTACAGTACATGGAGAATACATTACACATCACTATGTGTAATATGATTAATGTGAATACAAGTTTGCAATTGCCTTTATTGGATTTTCCAGTTCCCGACAGGGCATGGTCTACCGGACCATATGACGTAGGATTCCTGGACTGCACCCCATATACAGCACTTACAAAACCACATACACCAATATACCAAAAGCAGTACCCTTTAACTAAAGACAGGGAAGAATCCTTAGCAACAATGATTCAATCTTTTTGCCAACAAGGTATCCTTAAGAGAACTTGCTCTCCTTATCTCCAGTAAATCCTGTCAAAAACCCTGATGGCTCATACCAACTGGCAGCCGCAGCATGGTTCCACTTTATTGTTATGTACTGCAGCCCCTCTCAGGAGGTAAGTCAGAGGGACACTGTGTCATTGTTGTGTTTTCTGGAAAAGGGTGTCGCAGAAAGGGTTCAGTTCTGTCTAACACAGGTCACATTCCTGGGAATGCTTTTAACCCCAGGATCCCGGCTGCTAGCTCCCAGCCTTGTACATGCAATTGCCAGTCTGCCTTGCCCACAGACAAAGAAACAACTGCTCAGCTTTCTTGGCATGATCGATTTTTGCAGACACTTGATCCCTGACTGCTCGTATTGGGACTCACAACTCCGTCCCAGTACCACCCTCAGTGCCCCTAACAACATTCAATGATCTGATGAAATGACTAAAGGATATTTGATGTTAAAAAAATCCCTGACCTCTGCCCCTGCATTGGGAATGCCGAATTTTAATGTATCATTTGTATTGTATGCAAGACGGAATTGTAAAACCATGGCTGCTGTGCTTGCTCAGATGCATGGAGGTAAATTGAGGCCTGTGGCATATGTCTCTAAAGCATTGCCTGTTACTGTGCAAGGCATGCCAGCCTGTCTGCGTGTGCTGGCGGCATGCGCAATGGCTGTAGAAAGTGTCTCACTTCTAACTTTGGGTCACGAGACGATACTTTACACATCCCATGCTGTACTACACTTGCTTGGGAATTTAACCACTCAACACATAACAGCACAAAGGTTGTCTGGTTATGAAGTTATCCTAACATCCACTGCAGGATTAAGTATAAAATATGCTTCTGCTACCAGCGGTCCTGTCGCTGTGATCACACTCAAGTATCGCTGAAATTCACCTACCCAATCAAAAAGCCATTGTCAAATGTCAGGCACACACTTCTTCCAATTCCTTCATAGCAGATTTTCATGCCAAAGCTGCTGCTCAGTCTACCACACCTCCCACTAGCTCCCCCCCCCCCATACACTTCTTGCCATCCGAGCTTCCACTGAAACCAACACACATCCAACACAATTACAGTCCTTTGCCACCCCACAGGATAATGAATTCTGGGAAAAGGAAGGATTGAGTAGGGCTACCCCAGATAGCAGTACCCCTCATTGTTTTTCAAATCCATTGTATAGGGCACAAGAGCATTAAAACCACAACACAAGAAAAAACCAAGCGATTTTGTGCCCAAACTTTAAAGGAACACACGCACGCCATACTTTCCAGCTGTTTAACATGTGCCAGAAATAATGTGCAAGGGAAGAAAACAGGACAACATGAACATTTGTTACCTCCACAGGGTCCATTACAAGAGTTAAAAATTAATTTTACACACATGCCAAAGGCTTCCAATAGATGTCAGATTATGTTAGTAATTACAGATAGATTCAGCAGATGGGTAGAAGCTTTTGTAGTCAGGAAAGAAAATGCAAGGACATTAGCTAAAATACTGTGCAAGGAGATCATCCCCAGATTTGGATACCCAGTGAGAATAAGCTCAGACAAAAGCACTCCATTCAGTTCTAAAGTCACACAGGAGATTTCAAAATGATAAACATTGAATGGAAGTTCCACATCCCATATCACCCCAGAGTGCTGGAGAAGTAGAAAGGACAAATAGGACACATTCGCAGGAGTGCTGAAAACAAGACTTTATCTGTTCACGGCCATAGGGATGCTGGGGATGCCATCTGGCCAATAGTAGTTCGGCTAGAAACGGGCCCTCTGCCTACTGAGAGAGACATCTGCAAGCAGGGCAGCAGCCTTGACCACGCTGCCTCTGCTTTCTGTTTGCTAACTTTTTAAAATGTTTTGCTTTTTTTTTATGCAAACATGTATGCTGCTCTGTGTTTGTTAACATATTACTTGCAAATGGAGTGTGGACCGCATTGAAAACTGGCATCTAGAGCTGGGTGTTGTGCATCGTTAATGCCACCCAGAAGTGTGTATTACAAATGGAATATAATGATAGAGTATTGACAGGCGGCAGCAGAAGGAGGAGGTGGTGGGCCCCGAGACAGAGTGGGGACCACATTGGTAACTGACATCTAGAGCTGGGTGCAGTGCATCAACAATGCGACCCAGAAGTGTTTAATACAAATATAGTGAATGGAGTACTGGCAGGCTGCAGCAGCAGAAGCAGGAGGTGAAGGTGGGCCCTAAGAAGGAGTGTGGACCGCATAAAAAACTGGCATCTAGAGCTGGGTGTAGTGCATCCTTAATGCCACCCAGAAGTGTGTATTACAAATATAATAAATAGAGTATTGACAGGCGGCAGGAGGAGGCAGTGGGCCCCGAGTCAGAGCGGGGACCGCATTGGTAACTGGCATCTAGAGCTGGGTGCAGTGCATCAACAATGTGACCCAGAAGTATGTATTACAATTATAGTGAATAGAGTACTGACAGGCTGCAGCAGCAGAAGCAGGAGGTGACAGTAGGGCCTAAGAAGGAGCACGGACTGCATTGGTAACTGGCATCTAGAGTTGGGAGTAGTGCATTGTCAATCCCACCCAGAAGTGTAAAATACAATTATAGTGAATAGAGTACTGAAAGGGGGCAGCAACAGCAGGAGAAGGAGGCGGTGGGCCCTGAGAGGTAGGGGGGACCGCATTGGTAGCTAGCATCAAGAGTTGGGTGTAGTGCATCGACAATGCCACCCAAAAGTGTGTAATACAATTTTATTGATTGGAGTACTGACAGGAGGCAGCAGCAGGAAGAGGCGGTGGGCCCTGAGAAGGAGCAGAGACTGCATTGGTAACTGGCATCTAGAGCTGGGTGTAGTGCATCGTCAATGCCACCCCGAAGTGTGTAATACCATTTAAGTCAATGGAGTACTGACATGCGGCAGCAAAAGCAGCAGGAGGAGACGGTGGGCCCTTGAGACGAAGCATGGACCTCATTCATAACTGGCATCTAGAGCTGGGTGTTGTCCATTGTCAATGCCACCCAGAACTGTATTATAATTATAGTGAATAGAGTACTGACAGGCGGCAGCAGCAGCAGGAGGAGGTGGTAGGCCCTGAGACGGAGCATGAACCACATTGGTATCTGGCATCTAAGGCTGAGTGTAGTGCATCGTCGAAGCCACCCAGAAGTGTGTAATACAATCGTACTGAATGGATTACTGACAGGCGGCAGCAGCAGGAGGAGGCAGAGGGCCCTGAGACAGAGCGTGGACCTTATTGGTAACTGGCTTCTAGAGCTGGGTGTAGTGCACCATAATGCCAACCAGAAGTGTGTAATACAAGTATAGTGAATGGAGTACTGACAGACGGCAGCAGCTGGAGGAGGCGGTGGGCCCTGAAATTGAGCTTTGACCATATTGGTAACTGGTATCTGGAGCTGGGTGTAGTGCATCGACAATGCCACCCAGAAGTGTGTAATACAAATTTAGTGAATGGAATAGTGACAGGCAGCAGCAGCAGAAGTAGCCTGAGCGTGGACTGCATTGAAAACTGGCATCTAGAGCTGGTTGTAGTGGATCGTTAATGCCACCCAGAAATGTGTATAACAAATTTAGTGAATAGAGTACTGATAGACGGCAGCAGCAGGAGGCAGAGGTGGGCCCCTAGACAGAGTGGGCACCACATTGGTAACTGGCATCTAAAGCTGGGTGTAGTGCATCGTCAATGCCACCCAGAAGTGTGTAAAACAATTACAGTGAATAGAGTACTGACAGGGGGCAGCAGCAGCAGGAGGAGGCGGTGGGCCCTGAGAAAGAGAGCGGACTGCATTGGTAACTGGCATCTAGAGTTGGGAGTATTGCATTGTCAATCCCACCCAGAAGTGTAAAATACAATTATAGTGAATAGAGTACTGAAAGGGGGCAGCAAAAGCAGGAGAAGGAGGCGGTGGGCCCTGAGAGGGAGGGGACCGCATTGGTAACTGGCATCCGCCTGAGCTCCTGGTGTGGAATGTGATGGGCGGAATTCCTCACAAATCCGGTCGCAGAGTCGTCAGATATACGTAAACTTCAACCACCAATAACTTTCCTACTTTATCATCCAGTTGCATAAAAGTCTGCTCAGGGGGCCACTTTTTCTTTCTCTTGGCCGGGTAGAAACTCTGACATTTTGTCCTTGTAGTGTTGATCCAGAAGGGTGGCCAACCAGTAATCATCCCGGATTTTGATGCTGCAAATGGGGGGTCCCTCCGTAGGCATCACAACATGTGGACACACATATGAAAGAGAGGTTCCCTGGACTCATCCTCCTCCTGTCCCTCAGTAGGTGCTAAAACATCTTTCTTCTCATCACCCACCTCCTCTTCTTCAAGCTGCAGCAGTTGCTGTTGTTCCATGGCCAGCACAATGCCTAGGGCGTGACAGCACAATTGCGGGTTGGATGGGTTCTGTCCAGCAGCTCCAACAGGGTCTCCCTAAATATCATTATTTTCATCTTCCTCCTCCTCCTCTTGAAACTCCTAATGCTGACCAGTGTCTCTCCTTGCCCCCCCTGATGCTGGCTGTGCACTATGGAGTGTAATGTCACCCTCATGTTCCTCCCTGCTTTCTTCCACTCCTCTCCTATCACCACTTTCAATCAGGTCATGCATTCGGGTGCATAGTTCGGACATCCTATATACGTAAACTTCAACCACCACTAATATTCCTACTATATATTCCGGTTGCATAGTAGTCTGCTCAAGGGGGCCACCTTCTCTTTCTCTTGTGCCAGGTTGGGTAGATACTGTGATATTTTCTCTTGTAGCGGTGGACTCTGAATCCTGTGATTCTGAAGGGTGGCCAGCAGGTAATCATCCCGGTTTTTGATGCTGCAAACATGTGGACACACATATGAAAGAGGGGTTCCTGGGCTCATCCTCCTCCTGTCCCTCAGTAAGCATAAAAACATCTGTGTAGAATGTGGTGCGCGGAACTCCTCACAAATCCAGGTGGATAGTTCGGACATCCTATATACGTAAACTTCAACCACCACTAACATTCCTACTTTATATTCTGGTCGCATAGTTTTCTGCTCAGGGGGTCCAGCTTCTCTTTCTCTAGTGCCGGGTTGGGTAGAAACTGTGACATTTTATACAGAAGGTTATCCAGAAGGGTGGCCAGACAGTAATCATCCCGATTTTTGATGCTGCAAATGGGGGGGTCCCTCCGTAGGCATTACAACATGTGGACGCACATATGAAGGAGGGGTTCCCTGGGCTCATGCTCCTCCTGCCAAAACATCTATCTTCTCATCACCCACCTCCTCCTCTTCAAGCTGCAGCAGTTCTTGTTGTTCCATGGCCTGAACAATGCCTAGGGCGTGACAGCACAAATGTGGGTTGGTGGGTTCTGTCCAGCAGCCCTAACTGGTCTCCCTAATTATCATCATCATTTGCATCTTCCTCCTCCTCCTCTTGGAACTCCTTATGCTGGCCAGTGTGTCTTCTTGCTCCTCCTGATGCTGACTGTGCGCTATGTAGTGTAATGTCACCCTCATCCTCCTCCTCACTTTCTTCCACTCCTCTCTCATCGCCACTTTCCATCAAGCCACACAGGGTATTATCAAGCAGAAAGATGATAGGTATGACATCCACCCTGACCGCTCCCGACTCACAACTTTTGTGGCATGCTCAAAGGGGGCCAGCACCTTGCACAGCGTTTCCATCTGCAGCCACTGGTCACTGGTAAAATAGCTCAGTTGTGTGGCTGTACCAAGGGCCCTGCTGCGTCCATGCACCACGCTGACCAAGTAATGGCGGATGGCTAGGTTTTGTTCACACAGACGCTGGAGCATGTGCAGGGGGGAGTTCCATCTAGTCACAGTGTCACAAATCAGTCCATGCCGTGGCAGCCTCTGTTGGCGCTTGATCTTGCTAAGCACCGCAGTGGCAGCAGGGGATCGGCTGCAGATGGAGCGAGTCTGTCTCAGTAAGTCCTCCAGGCTTGGTTACATACGGAAAAACATCTGTACCATCAGGTTCAGTAGGTGGGCAAAACAGGGCACATGTGGTTTGCAGACCATTCGCAACATGGCCACAAGGTTGGCCCTGTTGTCGCAAACTAAATGTGAGCCAGGAGTGCGTCAGCCAAGCCTCAACCTCTCTGTGCAAAGCGGACAAGAGTTCTCTGGCGGTGTGACTTTTTTCCCCCAAGGACACCAGTTTCAGCACTGCCTGGCAGTGTATGTGCTTGAGAGAGCCGTAGTGGCATGCCCACTTAACCACAGGGTCCTCCGCTGCTGGCCTTTCAGGAGGAATGTCGAAAAGAGAAGGGTTGAAGGAATGGAGTAGGAGGAATAGGAGGACTGGTGTGGCCCATGCTTTCCCACCACACCCTTCAGAGGGGGTACCAGGTGCTGTAATGCCTCTTGCAGACTACAGCTTACTGAACATATGCAAGGCCATCTACTACATGTCCACTTGACCCAATCCCCTCTGATCTACTCCGTGCCCATTCCTCCACCCTTTGCTTGATTGGACTTAACCCTTGCTGTGCTGTACCATTCTGAATAAACCTTATTCAAGGATATCTGGAGTCGGTAGTGGTTTGTGTGCCCAGGCGCATTACAAGGACAGAATTTTTACTGTACTAGTCTTCTATGGTAAATAGGAAAAGATATCAAACACTAAAAATCTGTATTTATTTTACAGTAGCACAGAAATGTAACTGTACCAAACATCCTTCCTTGGTGAAAAGGAACAGGTATAAAAAACTAAAATATCTGTATTTATTTTAAAGTAGGACAGAAATTTCACTGTACAAAACAGTCTTTGTTGGTAAATAGATAAATACCTTTATTTACTTTACAGTAGCATAGACATTTAACTGTACCAAACAATCTTCTTTGGTATTTAGGAACTGGTATCAAACACTAAAATATCTGTATTTATTTTACAGTAGCACAGAAATTTTACTGTACAAAATGGTCTTCTTTGGTAAATAGAAACAGGTATAAAACACTAAAATATCTGTATTAAATTGTATCTTAATTTCCTTTAAAGTAAGAAATTTAAAGTCAGAAATTTAACTGTGCTAAACATTCTTCTTCGGTAAAAAGGAACAGGTAATAAACACTAAAATATCTGTATTTATTTTAAAGTAGGACATAAATTTAACTGTGCCAAACGTTCTTCATTGGTATTTAGGAACAGGTATCAAACACTAAAATATCTTTATTTATTTTAAATTAAGAAATTTAAAGTCAGAAATTTAACTGTGCTAAACATTCTTATTTGGTAAAAAGGAACAGGTATCAAACACTAAAATATTTGAATTTATTTTAAAGTAGGACATAAATTTCACTGTACAAAACGGTCTTCTTTTGTAAACAGGAGCAGATATCCAACAATAAAATATCTTCATTTATTTTACAGTAGCACAGACATTTAACTGTGCCAAACGTTCTTCATTGGTATTTAGGAACAGGTATCAAACGCTAAAATATCTTTATTTATTTTAAAGTAGGACTGAAATTTCACTGTGCCAAACATTTTTTTTTGGTAAATATGAACAGGTAATCATACACTAAAGTATCTGTATTTATTTTACAGTAGCCCAGAAATTTAACTGTACCAAACGGTCTTCTTAGGTAAAGAGAAACAGGTACAAAATTCTAAAATATCTGTATTTATTTTACAGTAGGCCAGAAATTACACTGTACCAAACAGACTCTTTTGGTAAATAGGAACAGATATCAAACATGAAAATGTATGTATTTATTTTACAGTAGGACAGAAATTTCACAGTACCAGTCTTCTTTGGTAAATAGGAAAAGGTATCAAACACTTAAATATCTGTAATTATTTTAAAGTAGCACAGACATTTAACTGTACCAAACTGTTTTCTTTAGTATTTAGGAACAGGTATCAAACACTAAAATATCTGTATTTATTTTAGAGTCGCACAGAAATTTACCTGTTCCAGTCTTCTTTGGTAAATAGTTAAAGGTATCAAACACTAAAATATCTGTATTTATTTTAACCCCCCTAGCCTTCTAATTCTGTCAGTTTTTTTATGCAAAAAGTGATCCTATTTTTTTGCATAGAAATTTTTGTTTATATTGTGGGCCTGTAATTCTTAGGATTAACTCCCGGGTATAATAAATATATTTATTTATTTATTATATTATATTCCTAAATAAAATATAATACATAATTTTAAATCATAATGATAAAAAATAATGAAATAATAGACCCCAACAGTGTAATTTATCAAAAAAAATATTTTATTAAAATTTTCTCACTGAAATTTTCCAAACATTATTATTCATAAGCTGAATGCAGATTTTCGAAAAAAAAAAATTAAACTTTTAGTAGACATCCCGGGTGTGGTAGATTTTGAATCAGGGTGCTGCACAAAGTCCATCATCACAGTCAGGACAGTGGAACCTGGTTTCTTTGCGTTTCTTCCATCCTCTGCCATCAGTCTTTGAGCCACAAACCACGCATGTCCTTGTAGGTGCTGCCTTTTTCTGGGTTGGTGGGATGTGTTCAGTGAAGTGATGACTGGTCAGGCAATCTGGGTTGACAACGGTTGAAGCATGATGTCCAGGTCTGATCATAGCCACTGATGGTGTTTGGTGGTTCTTGACTATAGATTCGGAAACTTGCAAAATGAAGTCTGAATGATTCAGAGGCCTCTGACTATTTTTTCATTACAGATTGTAGGCATCCATTGGAAGCCTTTGGCATGTGTGTAAAATCCATTTGTAACTCCTGTAATGGACCCTGTGGAGGTAACAAATGTTCACGTTGTCCTGTTTTCTTCCCTTGCACATTATTTCTGGCACACGTTAAACAGCGGTAAAGTATGGCTTGCATGTGCTCCTTTAAATTTTGGGCACAAAATCACTTGTTCTTTTCTTGTGTTGTGTTTTTAATGCTCTTGTTCCCTATACTATGGATTTGAAAAACAATGAGGGGTACTGCTATTCTTCCTTTTCACCAGATTCCAAAGGAATCTAAGGTCAATCCTTCCTTTTCCCAGAATTCAATGTCCTGTGGGTGGCAAAGGACTGTAATTGTTGTTGGAAGTGTGTTGGTTTCAGTGGAAGCTCGGATGGAAAGAAGTGTATGGGGGGAGGGGGGTCGCTAGTGGTGGGTGTGGTAGACTGAGCAGCAGCTTTGGCATGAAAATCTGCTATGAAGGAATTTTGAAGAAGTGTGTGGCTCTGGCACTACATCTTCTGACCTTTTAAGACCTAAGAGGGCATTGATCACAGTGACAGGACCGCTGGTAGCAGAAGCATGTTTTACCACTTAATCCTGCAGTGGATGTTAGGATAACTTCATAACCAGACAACCCTTGTGCTGGTATGTGTTGAGTGGTTAAATTCCTAAGCAAGTTTAGTCATCTCGTGACCCAAAGTTAGAAGTGAGACACTGTCTACAGTCATTGCGCACGCCGCCAGCACACGCAGACAGGCTGGCATGCCTTGCACAGTAACAGGCAGTGCCTTAGAGACATATGCCGCAGGCCTCAATTTACATCCATGCATCTGAGCAAGCACAGCAGCCATGGTTTTACAATTCCCTCTTGCATAGAATACAAAGGATACATTAAAATTCGGCATTCCCAATGCAGGGGCAGAGGTCATTGATTTTTTTACCATCAAATATCCTTTAGTCATTTCATCAGACCATTGAATGTTAGGTGCACTGGGGGTGGTACTGGGACGGAACTGTGAGTCCCAATACGAGCAGTCAGGGATCCAGTGTCTTCAAAAATTGATCATGCCAAGAAAGCTGAGCAGCTGTTTCTTTGTCTGTGGGCAAGGCAAACTGGTAATTGCATGTACAAGGCTGGGAGCTAGCAGCCGGGATCCTGGGGTTAAAAGCATTCCCAGGAATGTGACCTGTGTTAGACAGAACTGAACCCTTTCTGCGACACCCTTTTCCAGAAAACACAACAATGACACCGTGTCCCTCTGACATACCTCCTAGGAGTGGGGCTGCTGTACATTACAAAAAAGTGGAACCATGCTGCGTCTGCCAGTTGGCAAGGACCTGCTGGAGGGCAATTGAGAAGACTGCGGGGGAGTCAACAAAGCCCTGGGGCAAGTGGCACCAGGTATATTGTTGTCCCTTGAAAATAAAAGCCAAGTAAATCGGTATGAGCCATCTGGCTTTTTGACAGGATTTACTGGACTATTATAAGGAGAGCAAGTTCTCTTAAGTATACCTTGTTGGCAAAAAGATTGAATCATTGGTGCTAAGGAATCTTCCTTGTCTTTAGTTAAAGGGTACTGCTTTTGGTATATTGGTGTATGTGGTTTTGTATGTGTTGTTTATGCAGTCCAGGAATCCTATGTCATATGGTCCGGTGGACCATGCGCTGTCGGGAACTGGAAAATCCAATAAAGGCAATTGCAAAGTTGTATTCACATTATAATCCCTCCCTTTGGGACAACAACCAGTGACATTCCCAGAGATTCCATCAGGTCTCTTCCTAAGAGGTTAACTGGACAACTAGGTAATACCTTGAATGAGTGATGTGTAATGTATTCTCCCATGTACTGTACATATGGGGATATGAGGTGAGCGTTGTGTAGGCATGATGACTCTGTTTATTCCCACAGAGGGCCCACCAGTTGTAGATGGACCTGACCAGGATCGGAGGACAGAACAAGTCGCTCCTGTGTCTACTAAGAAATCTATCAGGAATTGCCCTACTTTTAATGTGATTATTTGGTTTTCATCAACCTGGTCAGAGATCTGTAACATAGTGGTGGTGGAGTCCCTGTACATGGGGCTTGGACGGCTTAGGCAGCTCAAAACATCCTGCAGTAACGTTTGGGGCATCTAAAGTGCTCCAGTTATCAATAATCATTTTGGCATTGGGCCCATGTTCAGGAATAGTGTTGAGCGAATCCGAACTGTAAAGTTCGGGACCGTACCAAACTTTTTGATTTTGGGTACCCGGACCCGAACCCGAAGTTTGCCAGAAAAGTTTGGCAGGTGCATCATATGACCAAGCCTCTATAAAAGCTGTAACACGTGTAGCACCGCCCATCAGCTTTGAGTAGTGCAGGGACAGGAAGCAGGCAGCTGAAGTGAGGGACAGTGTTAAGAATCTCATCTGGCTATTTGTTCTGTTAGTGACCTATAGTGAAGTTTTTGTGGGTGTTTGCACCCCGACAAAAAAATATAATAATTAATCTGGCTGTTAACTCTGTGGGTGACCTATAGCGATCTTTTGTGGGTGCAATCCACCATCTTTGTACCCCTGACACAAAAATATAATAGTTAATCTGTCTGTTAGTTCGGTGGGTGACATATTCCCATTTTTTGTGTGAGGTACACCTGCACTGCATATGTGACAGAGAAAATAATATAGTTAATTCGTCTGTTAGATCGGTGGGTGACATATTCCCATTCTTGGTGTGAGGTATACCTGCATTGCATACATGACAAGGAAATTAATATAGTTAATCCATCTGTTAGATTCGTGGGTGACATATTCCCATTTTTGTTGTGAGGTACACCTGCACTGCATACCTGACAGGGAAATAAATATTGTTAATCCGTCTGTTAGTTCGGTGGGTGACCTCGTAGAATGAGGAGAGCATCAAATAAGGAACGTGGCCCTGGCATGGTGCTGCTGGTGTTGCTGGAGCTCCTGTTGCAGGGAGAGGACGTGGTCGATCTGTGCCAGCTACACGCCCAAATGAAACACCTTCCTCAGGTGCACGTAGGCGACAGAACGTTCAGTGTTATATTGTAGGCCCGAATACCGGTGTACGAATGGTGAGGCCAGAACAAGTAGAGGCGGTAGTATATTGGGTGGCTGACAGTGCCTCCAGTTCCTTCACATTGTCCCCCACTCGGTCCCCTGCTGAAAGCACAGAGTTGCCCCCTGCAGCCCATGGGCATCTGTCTTTCACCCCCTTGCAAATCAGCCAAGCAGTCTGAGCCCCAAGTCATGCAGCAGTCTCTTATGCTTTTTGATGACTCTGCTGGCAGGGTTTCCGTGGGCCTTCCATATAGCCCTGCCCCAGAAGTGGAAGAGATTGAGTGCACCTATGCCCAACCACTTATATTTCAGGATGTGAACATGGAAGGACCACTGCAGCACCTCTCTGATGATGATGAAACACAGGTGCCAACTGCTGCGGCTTTCTGCAGTGTGCAGAGCCGCAAGGAGTGCAGGGGTGAAGAGTGGGTAGAAGGTGATGTGGAGGATTATGAGGTCCTAGACCCCACATGGAATCAAGGTCATGCCAGTGATGTGTGCAGTTCGGAGGAAGAGGTGGTGGCACACAGCGCCAGCCGCAAAGCCAAAGAGGGAGCAGGGTGCAAAAGCAGAGTGGCCCTCCCCTAGCCAGTATGCCTGCTACTGCCCACTGCACCCAGGGACTGAGCACACCAAAGCCAGCTCCAAGGAGTTCCCTGGCGTGGCAGTTCTTCCGACAATGTGCTAACGACAAGATGTGAGTGGTTTGCACGCTGTGCAATGAGAGCCTGAAGCGAGGCATAAATGTTCTAAACCTGAGCACCACCTGCATGACCAGGGATTTAAATGCAAAGCACAAGCTGCAGTGGACTAAACACCTCAAAAACAACAAAAGATCTCAGGCTCCTCCTGCTCCCTCTTCTGCTGCAGTCTTGGCCTCTTCCTCCCCCTCTGGAGTGACAGTGGCACCTGCCACCCCACAAACAGAGGATGTGGCAGCAACACCACCACCTCGGTCACCGTCACCAAGCATCTCCACACTGTCCCATAGAAGTGTTAGGCTGTCCATCTCCCAAACACTGAGAAAGAGGAAATACCCCCCTACCCACCCACGATCCCTGGCCCTGAATACAAGCTTTTAAAAAATTCCTGGCCTTTGAAATGCTGTCATTCCGTCTGGTGGAGACAGAGACTTTTAAAAACCTTATGGCGGTGGCTGTCCCACAGTACGTGGTTCCCAGCCGCCACTACTTTTCCAGGTGAGCCATCCTTGCCCTGCACAACCCAGTGGCAGACAAAATTAGGTGTGCACTGCGCAACGCCGTCTGTGGCAAGGTCCACATAACCACCGATACATGGACCAGTAAGCACGGGCAGGGACGTTATATCTTCCTAACTGCACACTGGGTAAATGCAGTGGTGGCTGTTGAAAAACCTCACACCGAGCAGGAGCTGTGGACGGGCATGGAACAACAGACCAATGAGTGGTTGGTGCCACTGAGCCTCAAGCCCAGCCTGGTGGTGGACAGTGCCGATGACACCATCCTCAGCGTTACTATCCCACTTCTATGTCTCCTTGAAAAAATACTTTGGGCCATGATGGAAGAGGATGTGGCTCAGGAGGAAGAGGAGGAGGAAGAGGGATCATTTCCAAGGTTGTCAGGCCAGTCATTCACAAGTGGCTCGGAGGGTGGGTTCCTGCACCAACAGAGGCCAGGTACACAACTGTCCAGCCAGGGCACAGTTCTGGAGGATGAAGAGGAGGAGGATGATGAGGAGAAGGAACCAAGTTCACAGCAGGGTGGCACCCAAAGCAGCTTATGGGCATCACTGGAGCGTGGCTGGGGGGATACTGAGGACACAGACAGCTTGTTGTTGCCTCTGTGCAGCCTGGCACACATGAGCGACTTAATGCTGCAGTGCCTGCAACGATCGCCGAGTTGCCCACATTCTAACCAGTGCTGATTACTGGGTGGCCACCCTGCTGGATCCCCACTACAAGGACAACGTGCCATCCTAATTCCACCACTGGAGCGTGATCGGAAGATGCGCAAGTACAAGCGCACGCTGGTAGACGCGCTGCTGGCATTCCTACCTGACAGCGGGGGCTCAGTGGAAGCACAAGGCGAAGGCAGAAGAGGAGGAAGAAGTCACTAACGCAGCACGCCACAACCAGCACCACAAGCTGATATGGAATGTCTTAGCAGCACCAACATGGTGGAACAGTACGTATGCACACGCCTACACGTATTGACTGATGGGTCTGCCACATTCAACTTCTGGGTCTCCAAATTGGGCACATGGCCTGAGCTTGCCCTTTATGCCTTGGAGGTACTGGCCTGCCCTGCGGCTAGTGTATTGCCTGAACGTGTGTTTAGCATGGCAGGGGGGATAATCACAGACAAGCGCAGCCGCCTGTCCACAGCCAATGTGGACAAGCTCACGTTCATTAAAATGAACCAGGCATGGATCCCACAGGACTTGTCTATACCTTGTGCTAATTAGACAAGTATACCGGCCGCACCCAGCCATTGTTATACTCCAGCACAGTTTCTCTTTCCATTTTCTTTTTTATTTCCCAATGTTTTGGGGTCTTCCCAAATTTATAAAAAAATAAATAAAAAAATAAAAAAACACCACGTCCACCGCCTCCTCAACCTCCCACTCCACTTTGACCTCCGCCTCCTAGTTCAAGAATAATATTGTTTAATTTTTTTCCATTCTATGTTATTTTATGTCATTTTCCTATTCACAATTGTTTGCAGAGCAATTGTCTTGTTCTTACCCCCATTGTGCTGTCTTTTGCAGCCCTCTAGCCCTTACTTTGACTTTTTTACAGGCTTTTTAGTGCCCAAAGTTCAGGTCCCCATAGACTTAAACCTGCTTCTTCCTTTCACACTTTCCTTTCCATAATCTACAGTTTCTCTTGGCTTTTGCTTGCATGGTAATGCAGTGGTCATGTGGCCTCTGTGTAATCCTACAAACTCAGGGTGTAACTCTTCCTATAACATTGTATAGTGTGCTTCAGTTATGAGGGGATAATCATTTACATTTGTTTGTGCAGGAGTTGTGATGGCCAGGGTTGGTTTGTCACTCGATTAGAAAGGCACATCCCCCATATACAACTGGAATGAAATTTAGAGAAGGATCACTCAAGTGGGAATGGATCCGTTCCACTTTTTAGGAGTGATGTGAAGGGGTCAGTATAATAATCTCCTGCGCTACGGTTAACAAAATCAACAGGAGTTTCCCCTGGAACATTATAGGAGGCATCCTTGTTGTCAGGTTTCTGGGGCACTTTTATATGTTTCTTTGTGTGTTTCTTATAAGGATCTTTAGGTTCCTCTGGGTTGGGGTCCCTTACCTTGGGAATTTCCTATAGTTGCAGTATAAATTACAGTATAAATATCAGTCAGTTGTACACAGTTATTGTTAGTTCAGTTGGTAGCTGCAGTGCTCGCTGACATCCTGTTACCAGGACCGCTTACCAAAATGCAGCTTAGGTCACGTTACTGCTTGCCCGAGGCAACCATAGCAGTGAGGATTGACCCAACCTCACCTTGGCAAGAGATTAGTACACAAACTTATCTTATATATCAATATAATATATATATAAATTATTCCTTTACTTCTATATCATGCAACAAAATTCTTATACTCTATAAATTAAAACAGAGGCCACGAGTGTGCACAAATTCAATAAAAGTTTTCCCAAATCTTCCAATTTAAGGACCAAGTCCTTCTATGAGGGAGTCTACATTGCCACAGTTCTTAGGTTATTAAGATATCTACAGGGACCCAGGGGAGGGCAGGGGTAGAAAAGAAAATTTCCACTTACCTGATCCTGGTCCTTTTAAGGTAGGTAAATATCCCACTTCTGACGCCAAACTGTTAAGGCGATTTTTGGTGAACCCAGATAGGATCTCTATTGTGGCCTCTGTTTTCAATGCGTTGGGAGCAGTGAATAACACCCACGCAGCTCAAGCATGTAGTTATATCATTTCTCTAAACTTTATTATCACATCGCATTTTATATAGTCAGACAAGGTGTAAGTTAGACAATAACAAGAAACTTAACTAACAACTTCGCTGAGCAAGATGTTTCAAGGTAGGAAGCCTCAAGGTAAGGATAGAGCAAATATTGACCTACTGATAAGAAGGATATAACTAGTTTTAGACACAACTCAATTGTTTGCAAAATATAGCAAAAAACACAAAAACAACTTAACTTCCAGACTCACCAAAATTACATTTCTTACAAATATCAAAAAGTTAGCAAACACAGAGAGGCTTACCTGTTTATCTCCCCCCAATTTTTTTCGATAACTTCATCGGTGAAAAACAACTTCAGGTATGCCAGGGAGTAGTCCCATTCAGTCTCAATATTTATCCCAGGTCCCAGGGTAAATAGAAATCTTGCGGTGCTGCCTGGTTCGCATCAAGGTCAATAAGGCACCATGTGCGCACAGCACTGACCTCAGTTCCAGAATCATTGGTCAGTTCACTTTCGCTGTCTGATGACAAATCTCCTGCTGAATCACTATCGCAGATTACATTGTAATCTGCTTTAAAATTTTCCACCCAGCCACACCCCCACAATCCATCACTCCACTTGCATCACCTGGGTGATGTCCCGGGGAATGTCCGGCACGCCTCTCCCCATGAATCCACCAATGCCGCTGCTCGCATCACTAGGAAATTCCAGGGGTGATACCAGCTGCAAATCGCCATTGGCATCACCCCCAGATATTTACTATTGCTGCTTGCATCACCAGTTAGATGCAATGTACAATGCAGAAGTCCTACATTGTGCACCACATCTAACTGGTGATGCGAGCAGCAGAGTGGCCGGAAACCCAGGTGGCATCCAAAACCAGACTACACAGAATTCTGCTTTCGGGATCGTTGGATCGCCGCTGGATCGCGGGGAGCAGGTAACAGAGGTTTTTTTACATATACCGAGTGTGACTCGGGGTTACCGCTTTTGCATTAAAAATCCACCCCCCGTCACACTCGGGATTAGTGCTAGGAGTTTAAGAAATTTAGAGAAAGAACTTGTTTTCTGTGCTTGACATCTCCAATTGCAATGTTTTTTTACCATTAACTAATAGTTGTCAATATAAATTTGTATTTACTTTCTAGAAAGAGTAAAATGTGTTTACAAGGGTTTTCCTAAAGTTTCGACACATTAGTGCATGTGTATTCACCTGGAATTAACAAAGGTTTACCAGACGCTTTATATGGAGTATTTGGAGAAAACAGTTTGTCCTTAGATAATGACAATATTAAGAGTAAGAACGTGTTTTCTGTGCTTGACATCTCTAAATTGCAATGTTCTATCCTATTATCTAAGAAATGTCAAAATAGGTTTGCAAAACCAGAAAATTTGTTAAGAAGGGTTTCCACTAGTTTTGACACATTACTGCATGTTTTATTCATCTAACGTTAGCAATGGTTTACCAGACCTTTTCTATGGCCATTTGCAATCTCTCTTACTTTGAAAATCAATCAAATGTATAACAGGTTGTTATTGAATCTTCGCTGAAAACGTTATGTATGTGTATGTTAGAATGTATATATGTTTACTATTCATGTTTACATAATCACACATCATCAGCTAAAAGAGGTGGCAGTATGAACATGTCCCCCTTGGCTATGCGTCACCTGAATCACATTTCTCTGATTGTATCCCTTGCAGAGTTAGGGTTCAAAGGTTAGTGGCTACCTATAAAGAGGACTCATTGTAGGGGTCAGTGTGATGTAGAATACAGAGTATACAGTGCAGGGGTACCTACAACATATAGTTTAACAGAGCAGGGTTATGTACAACATATAGTGTTAACAGAGCAGGGGTCAGGGGTATGTACAATATATAGAGTATACAGTGCAGGGATCAGGGGTATGTACAATATATAGTGTATAAAGAGCAGGGGTATTTACAATATATAGTGTATACAGTGCAGGGATCAGGGGTATATACTACATATAGTGTATACAGTGAAGGGATCTAAGGTTTATACAATATATAGTGTATACAGAGCAGGGGTATGTAGAAAATATAGTGTTTACAGTGCAGGGATCAGGATTATTTACAACATATATTGTATACAGAGCAGGGATTAGGGGTATGTACAACATATAGTGTATATAGCGCAGGAATCAGGGCTATGTACAACATAAAGTGTATACAGTGCAGGGTCAGGGGTATGTACATATACAATATATATATATATACTATATATATACAATATAGTGTATACAGAGCACACTTGGTTTGTGGTTCTTGCGCATGTGGGAATGCAGCAATGATGTACCTAAATGTGATTCGGCCTGTCCTCTGTTGATCTGCCTGTCGCACAGGATGCAGATAGCTACGCACCCCTCATTGTCTTTAAGTGTGAAAAAAGACTATATTGGAGAGGTGCATGCAACCACATTAACAATCACTAGTTGCTTCAGGACCTCTTCTATTTTGCTGCCACACATTACACAACTGCAAATGCACTGCTGCAATCTATGCTGCTTTATCTGCCTACATCCTCCATCAAAATGTAGTAAATTACTGTGGGTCGCTCATGGTCACAAGATGCTTACAGACAGGAGGCAAAAAAACTCCAAAAGTCGAAATTACCAGCAGTATTTATTTCCTTATCTAAGTGTTACAGCAAACTCCACAACTTCACAACAAAATATTAAACATTAACCTGGCTGGGCATCTGTCTACCTCACTGCGTGCCCTCTTTCGTTATAACACACACTATATCACCACTGTTCACTCACAGTTTGTCTTGTTTGCCCACAGGCTTTCCTGGAGCTCTGTCCCCTTTTCCTGCAGCCTGCTGGTTTCTTTTCCAGTCTGCAACACACTTCCTCTCAACCTAGAAACAATGTGTTTTCATCTGCAATTAACAAAGGTTTACCAGACAATTATATATTATTAATGTTATATGTAGAAAACATTTTGTTTTTACATAATATCGAAGTTAGGAGTAAGAACGTTTTTTTCTGTAATTGATATTTTTAAATTGTAATGGTTTGTACCATTAACAGTTGTCAATATAAGATGTCATTTGCTTTCTAGAAAAAGCAAAATGTGTTTAAAAGGGTTTTTCTGGAAGTTAGGAGTAAGAACGTGTTTTCTGTGCTTGAAATCTCTAAATTGTAATGTATAATCCCATTATCTAAGTATTGTAGAAATAACTGCATTTACGTTTTAGAACCAGAAAATGTTTTTGTTAGGCAATTTAGATCTGCAATTGCAAATTTCTATAATTTAACTAAGAGTTGTCAATATAAGTTTGTATTTACTTTCTAGAAAGAGTAAAATGTGTTCACAAGGGTTTTCCTAAAGTTTCCACACATTAGTACATGTGTATCCATCTGGAATTAACAAAGGTTTACCAGACGCTTTATATAGAGTTTTAATTGTAGAAAGAGTTTGTTTTTAGATAACAAAGAAATTAAGAGTAAGATCGTGCTTTCTAGCCTATTAACTTAGAAATGTAAAATAAGTTTGCATTTACGTTCCAGAACAAGAAAAAATGTTTACAAGGGTTTCCACTAGTTTCTACACATAAATTCATGGTTTTTCATCTACCATTAAGTTTCTACACATTAGTGCGTGTGTTTTCATCTAAAATTAACAAACATTTAGCCGACGCTTTCTATGGAGTTATAATTGGAGAAAACTGTTTGTTTTCAGATAATGAGGAAATTAAATGTAAGGAACGTCTTTTTTTATGCTTGCCATCTCTAAATTGCAATGTTCTATTCCATTATCTAAGAAATGTAAAATAAGTTTGCATTTATGTTTCAGAACAAAGAGTTTACAAGCTTTGAGTTTCCACTAGCTGTTACACTTTACTGCATGCTTATTTTCATCTAGCACTAGCAATGGTTTACCAGACGCTTTCTATGGCTATATTATTCATGTTTCTTTAATAATTTATCAGGTAAAACAAAATGTTTTAGGATAATTAGGAAATTTAGATAAATAACATGTTTTCTGTGCTTGACATCTCCAATTTCAACGTTCTATACCATTAACTAAGATTTGTCAGTATAAGTTTGCATTTACTTTCTAGAAATAGCAAAATGTGATTACAAGGGTTTTCCTCAGGTTTCTACGCATTAGTGCATGCGTTTTCATCTTGGATTAACAAAGGTTTACCAGGCGCAGATGTAAAACTGTGTGTACCTATAAAGAGTAAGAACGTGTTTCTGTGCTTGACATTTCTAAATTGCAATGTTCTATACCATTAGAAAGGGAAACCCTGATGACAGCAAAGGCATCATCAGGATTTCCCTTTCCTCAGCAACTCAGGGAGCAGAGCAATCAGCGGAGCTTTACTATGCTGACAGCTCTGCTCGACTGATCCTGGAGGCAATACGAGGGCAATAGAGGTTGAATGGAGATACTATATCCATTCATAACGCTACTGCTCTGTGATTGGCTGAGGAAAGGGAAACCCTGAGGATGCTTGAGCTGTCATCAGGGTTTCCTATTTCCCAGCCAATCACAGAGCAGTAGAGGTATGAATAGAGATAGTATCTCCATTCATCCTCTATTGCCCTTCTTTTGCTTGCGGTTACAGCTAATTGAAGGCACCTGCTTTCAATTAGCTGTGACCGCAAAGTTCCCACGGTCCAGGAATCCCACAATGACATTATGATTCATAATGTCATTGTCGGATAACCTGTAAAAGATAAAAAAAACAAGTTTAAAATAAATTTTTTATTTTTTTAAATTTTTTTTTTTTTCCTCCCGAATTTTTGCTGTCGAATGCAGCAAAATTCGATTCGGGTCTACCCGAATTCGAACAGCCATATTCAGGTCGAATATAGGGACAACCTGAATTCGAACATCAACACTAGTAATGACTATTTGGATCCCCAAAAATCTTTCCCTGCACTTGTAAATCGCTTTTCTAGCACTGTTCCTAGCACCTTCTGATATCTCTCCCTGCACTAAGATGCTGTGAAATTATTACTTCCTATCCTTTCCTTGCACTTATAAATAGTTTTTTCAGTTTTTTTCTCACAATGAGGTTTTTGCTATCACTGTCCCTAGCACCTGCACATGTCTCTCCCTGCACTCAGAACACTGTAAAATGTCTTAATCCAAGATGGCTGAGGCTATTTATAGGGCTATGACATCACAGGGCTGGCTGGCTGCATTCATGGCATTATGGGTCATCTCGCCTTCCCAGAGTTCCTTGCCCCATGTCCCCACACATGTAGCAACCAGTTTAGAAAAATTGCGATTAGTTACAATGAAATTCGCTCATCTCTAATGACAATGTCGGGCTGAGGTCCATGTTCGAAGTCGGCCAGCACGCTCCCTATGTACTCCGAAGAGACACGGGTCAGGAAATAGAACCATTTAACCAAGCATTTAAGCATTTAACCAAGAGATTCCCCAATGTGTCGTTTGTAAATGACATCTCACCCTTCCCTTTCAGCTGGTTCTCAGTCCGAAACCTATCATTCTGCAGTATTTTCACAAGATCTGTTGTTGACGAATCTTTGTTGTGAAGAAATCTCAGGGGCTCAGCACTTCGGTGAGTCCAATTTACAGGTGGTCCAGGTTGGAGAAGTCTCCGGATGTCTGCTGAGCTGAATAACTTCATGGCTCATCCAGGACCTCTCAGTTCCCGTTACACATACCGTTGTCTCCCATCCCATCCCCCCGACATATACAGAGGAACTGCTGTCCCACTTCCCAGTTCTGGGGTAATCTACACAGAAATTAAGTCAGTAGAGTTTGGTACTCGGAGGAGGAGGCGGTGGGCCCTGAGACAAAGTGTGAACGGCATTAGGAACTGGCATCCAGATTTGGTTACTGGGAAGGAAGCAGCAGTAAAAGCAGGAGGAGGAGGCAGCAAGCTCTGAGACCAAGTGTGGACGACATTATTATCTGGCATGTAAAATGTAAAATGCGGCATGGACAGCATTGTTAACTGGCATCTACAGCTAGGTAATTGGTAGGTGGAAGCAGTAGTAACAGAGGAAGAGGTGGTGGGCTCTGAGACATGGCATTAGTAACTGGCATCTAGAGTTGGGTACTGGGCAGGCAGCAGCATCAGTAACAGCAGAAGGTGGATGCGGTGGGCCCTGAGAAGTGTGGATGGCATTGTTAACTGGCATCTAGCTGGGTACTGGAGGTGGATGCGGTGGGCTCTGAGACTGAGCAAGAATGGCATTAGTGGTTAAGGCCATCACCTATATAGACAGTGTAGAAGCTGTAGCTATTGGAGACATTGCTGTGTTTGGGCCTTTTCCTATCTTCTAGCTGTAACTTTGTAAAATGCGGCATGGACAGAATTGATAAATGGCATCTACAGCTGGGTACTGGGTACTGGGCAGGCAGCCACAGTAACAGCATGAGGTGGAGGCTTTAGGCCCTGAGACGGAGTGTGAACGGCATTTCTAGGTGGCAGCATCTATAGCTGGGTACTGGACAGGCAGCAGCAGTAACAGCAGGAGGAAGGGCTAGTGGGCCCTGAGACACGGTGAGGACAGCATTAGTATCTTGCATCTAGAGCTGGGTAATGGCAGGCAGCAGCAGTACCAGCATGAGTAGGAGGAGGTAAGCCCTGAGACGGATCAAGGACGGCATTAAAGATTGAGGATATCACCTTCATGGACAGTGTAGAAGCTGTAGCTACTGAAGGAGACATTGCTGTGTAGGGGACAGCCTTTTTCTATCAGCTAGCTGTAACCTTTTAGAATGCATTGTTAACTGGCATCTACAGCTGGGTACTGGATACTGTGCAGGCAGTAGCAAAAACAGCATGAGGAGGAGGCGATAGGCCCTGAGACGGAGAGTGTACAGCAGTTGTAAGTGGCAGCATCTATAGCTGGGTACTGGGCAGGCAGAAGCAGTAACAGCAGGAGGAGGAGGCGGTGGGCTCTGAGACGAAGTGTGGACAGCATTAGTATCTTGCATCTAGAGTTGGGTACTGGGCAGGCAGCAGCATCAGTTACAGCAGGAGGAGTAGGAGGCGGTGGGCTCTTAGACGAAGTGTGGACGGGATTAGTATCTGGCATCTAGAGTCGGTTACTGGGCAGGAGCCAGCATCAGTGACAGCAGGAGGAGGAGGAGGCGGTGGGCTCTGAGAGGAAGTGTGGACGGCATTAGTATCTGGAATCTAGAGTCGGGTACTGGGAAGGTGGCAATATCAGTTACAGCAGAAATAGGAGGCGGTGGGCTCTGAGACTGAGTGTGGATGGTATTAGTATCTGGCTTCTAGAGTCGGGTACTGGGCAGGCGGCAGCATCTGTTACAGCCGGAGGAGGCGGTGGGCTCTGAGACAAAGTGTGGATGGCATTAGCATCTGGCATCTAGAGTCGGTTACTGGGCAGGCAGCAGCATTAGTTACAGCAGGAGGAGGAAGAGGCGGTGGGCTCTGAGATGGAGCAAGGACATCATTAGTTTCTTGCATCTAGAGTTTGGTACTGGGCAGGTGGCAGCATCAGTGACAGCAGGAGAAGGAGGAGGCGGTGGGCTCTGAGACAAAGTGTGGATGGCATTAGTATTTGACATCTAGAGTCGGGTACTGGGCAGGCGGCAGCATCAGTTACAGCAGGAGGAGGAGGAGGCGGTGGGCTCTGAGACGCAGCGTGGACGGCATTAGAATCTTGCATCTAGAGTTTGGTACTGGGCAGGCGGCATTATCAGTTACAGCAGGAGGAGGAGGTGGGCTCTGGGACGGAGCGTGGACGGCATTATTATCTTGCATCTAGAGTTTGGTACTGGGCAGGCAGCAGCATCAGTTACAGCAGGAGGAGGCGGTGGGCTCTGAGACTGAGTGTGGATGATATTAGTATCTAGCATCTAGACTCGGGTACTGGGCAGGTGGCAGCATCTGTTACAGCAGGAGGAAGAGGAGGAGGCGGTGGGCTCTGAGAGGAAGTGTGGATGGAATTAGTATCTGGCATCTAGAGATTGGTACTGGGCAGGCGGCAGCATCATTTACAGCAGGAGGAGCCAAGTGGGCTCTGAGACGGAGCGTGGACGGCATTAGTTTCTTGCATCTAGAGATTGGTACTGAGCAGCGGCAGCATCATTTACAGCAGGAGGAGCCAAGTGGGCTCTGAGACGGAGCGTGGACGGCATTAGTTTCTTGCATCTAGAGATTGGTACTGAGCAGGTGGCAGCATCAATTACAGCAGGAGGAGGAGGAGGCGGTGGGTTCTCAGATGGAGCGTGGACAGTATTAGTATCTGGCATTTAGAGTCGGGTACGGGGCAGGCGGCAGCATCAGTGACAGCAGGAAGAGGAGGAGGCGGTGGGCTCTGAGATGAAGTGTGAACGGGATTAGTATCTGGCATCTAGAGTCGGTTACTGGGCAGAAGCCAGCATCAGTGACAGCAGGAGGAGGAGGAGGCGGTGGGCTCTGAGACAGAGCGTGGATGGCATTAGTATCTTGCATCTAGAGTTTGGTACTGGGCAGGCGGCAGCATCAGTAAAAGCAGAAAGAGGAGGCGGTGGGCTCTGAGACTGAGTGTAGACAGCATTAGTATCTTGCATCTAGAGTTTGGGACTAGGCAGGCGGCATTATCAGTTAAAGCAGAAAGAGGAGGCGGTGGGCTCTGAGACTGAGTGTGGATGGTATTAGTATCTGGCTTCTAGAGTCGGGTACTGGGCAGGCAGCAGCATTCGTTACAGCAGGAGGAGGAAGAGGCGGTGGGCTCTGAGACGGAGCAAGTAAGTCATTAGTTTCTTGCATCTAGAGTTTAGTACTGGGCAGGTGGCAGCATCAGTGACAAAAGAAGAAGGAGGAGGCGGTGGGCTCTGAGACAAAGTGTGGACGGCAGTCCATCAAGTTCATCCACTAGGGAAATGAACATATGCCAGATATAAAACCCTATAACACATATTTGGTCCATTGGAAGGCATAAAAAAACCCTGGTACAACTTGCTTCAACAGGGGAAAACAATTCCTTCTTGATTCCATGAGGCAATTGGATGTTCCCTGGATCAACAGTCACTGTTATTTTTACTTTAAAGCCTTAATACCCAGTTATATTCTGTGCTTCTAGAAAAACATCTAGCTTTTTCTTAAAGCAATCTATAGTAGTTGCTGAAACTACATTCTGAGGGAGACGATTCCACATTTTCACAGACCTTACAGCAAAGAATCTCTTTGTTATCCGCAGCTTAAACTTTGTAATGATGTCAAAGTGAATAATGGGGGAGAGAGTTCTCAGTATGGACTTTATATATTTATACAGGGTGATCATATCCCCCCTTAAACATCTCTTCTCAAGGAAGAATAGAATCAGTTCAGCTAATCTCTCCTCATAGCTGAGCTCCTCCATTCCTTTTATTAATTTAGTTGCCCTTCTATGCACTCTCTCCAATTCCACAATGTCCTTTTTGTGAACTGGTGACCAAAACTGGACTGCATATTCCAGATGTGGTCTGACCAATGCTTTGTACAAGGGGCAGGATAATGTCTCCATCCCTGCAGTCTATTCCTCTTTTAATACAAGAAAGTACTTACTTTAAGATATTGCAGCTTGGCATTGCATGCTGTTATTAAGTGTATGATCCACCAGAACCCCCAGATCCTTTTCCATTTCTGACTCCCCCAAATGTATTCCCTCCAGATGCATGCATGTTGTTAGCTCATAATTAGTGCATAATTTCACATTTATCTATATTAAATGTAATTTGCCACTTGGCTGCCCAATCAAACAGTACATTCAGGTCTGCTTGTAGATTATAGACATCCTGTATGGACTTAATTCCATTACATAGTTTGGTGTCTTCTGCAAAAGAAATTGTACTTTTAATCTCAAACTCTATATCATTTATGAATATGTTAAACAGTAAAGGTCCCAACACTGAATCCTGGGGTACACCACTAATAACCTTAGACCATTTAGAGCAGACCCCCTTTCATTTAGGTGCAAACCATCTCTGGCATACATCTGTACCCCAATGAAAAGTCAGCCCAGTGCTCTATGAACCCAAACCTTTCCCTTCTACACCAGGACTTAAGCCATGCGTTTAGCTGAAATCTGTTAACTCTCATTATGATGGCTATTCCTTTCATTCTTTCCTTCAGGATTACCTTTTTCATGGCCGGTAGCAGCATTCTATCCCTGACTGCCCGGGCCTGAATGCCAACTTGCTGAAAGGCAAAGGCTCTTAGCATCTGGTTTTTCTCTGTGGTGGCACACATGCAGCTCAAAGCTTACAAACATCTATGAATAGATGGCACAATATATAGAAAGTTTTTATTTGAATAGAAAAATCAAGGGTTTTTGTTGGTTAACCCATCACCAGCTCAGGTTCCAAAATTTTCTATATTCAGCTTCAGATGAGGAACTCGGGTCAAGTTGTTTAGGTCCAAGTGTCAGCCCCTAAAACCACCAAGTGGGTGGAATATCTTTTGAGTCGGCAGTTCTTCAAAGCAGTTGTGAAATTGAAGCCTTCAGTGAAGTCATTCTTTTCAGGATAGGACTTGCCTCTGGTCCTACAAGTTCTCAGGGAGCTTCCCTTCTATTCAGTCACATTCTGCTCAATAGGAAAATGGACTTGGAATATGAAATTCTTGACTAAATGAGACCATGACATGCAAGGTTTCAGAACTATGCACTCTCATTGAATGTCTTGTTCAAGATGTATCCTGTGTATCACTCCAACTGGGGAGTAATTCCTCAGCGTTGAGACACTCATTTTTTGAAGGTTCTCATGAAAATAAGGAAGATTTTCTTCATTTACCTACAGAGAAACAAGGATTTTATAGTTGTGGATGTTCTAGTTAGCCTCTCTAGCAGTCCTATATGGAGCACAGCAGTATTTTTGACAGATTTTGCATTCTAGGATTTTAAATAGCATGTGGTATGCTTACTACATGAGGGCTTGATTCCATTGCAGAAAGTCAAGAGACACTCAACTAAGGAAGGGACAACCTTATAGGCTTTATTTGCAGAGGTTTTTACTGAAGTGATCCATAAAAACCCTGTTGGAAGTCTTCAAACATTACCTTAGCCTTATAGGTCGGAGCTTTAGCCCACTTTGGGGCTTCCATTTGGCAAGTTGCACTTTCTAAAGAACAACCTTGTTCTAAAGTATTGTTTGTTTTCTTCTCCCCCTTTATGTTTTTTTTTGCTTGGTATGTCCCAACTGTCCATGCTGTCAGGAGGAGTAACAGGTAAATGGAAAATTGTTGTCATAATTTACCTGTAACTTTCCTTTCCGGTAAACTCTTCCTGACAGCATGCTTCCCTTCCTTATCCTGTCAAGAGCTTGTTAAAGAACATCTGCTGTGGACAGGGAAGTTACTTTTATAGCTTTGGTAAGGTGGTCATATCAAGGGGTGGAACTAACCCAACTGTGCATGCTGTCAGGATGAAATTACAGGGAAGGAAAATTACAGGTAAATATGACAACAATTTTCCATTAGATAGGAGAAACTTATTTAGTATGATGTCCTACCTACCCCAGTAAAATCGATGGGGTCAGGAACATACTTTTTATATGTATTCTTTTGTCATGTAACCTATGACTTAGCTTTGTACCAATTTTTTTCTATATGTGTGTGTGTGTGTGTGTATATATATATATATATACTACATTTTTCTTTATTTGTTTCCTATTTAATACTGAGGTTATGTTCTTTTGAAATAGTGTCATTAAATGGCACCGGGACCTTAGAAAGGTAAACGCATGGTCCTGGCATAAAAGGGAATTTGGATTCCTAGAGCACTGGGCTGATTTTGCCAGACAACATATATGCCAGATATGGTTTGCACCTAAATAATACGGGTCTGCTATGATAGGGGAAATATATATAGGAATGGTGGAGGAATATTTAAACTAGGATAGAGGAGTGGTGGGGCAGAGAAATAAGATGCAAGAAAGGTCTGACACCAGTGGAGGGTGGATTGGGGATAGTTGGAGAGAGGGTTATGGATAAATATAACATTGGAGTGTGCAGTACTAATTGTACTGAAAAACAAAAGGATTTGGCAAACAGTGCTGATAAATGCAGAAATAGTTTCAAAAGTCTGTTAAAAAAAATGCTAGTCTGGCAAACATAATAGGGGAATTGGAAGCCTTAATGAATTAAGAGCATTGTGATTTGGTTGGCATTGCTGAATCCTAGCTTTGTTCTTCACATGACTGGGCTGTTATAATTCCTGGCTATGCTCTCTTTGAGGAAAGACAGAGTAAAACGAAAAGGTGGTGGTGTCTGTAAGTGAGAGGTGATCTAAAAGTGAATGTGAAAGTATACTATGAAGAATCCCTTCCTTCTCTGAAGAATAAATGTCTTTACCTCCAGATGCAAAGAGTGCCCCTTGTCATTTGTAATGGCCTTAAAGTAAATATTTGGGAAGAAAGTTCTCTATATAAACCATTTATATATTTATAAAAGGTGATCATATCCCCCTTAAATGTCTTTTCTCAAGGGAGAAAATATTCAGTTCAGATAATCTATCCTTATAGCTGACCTCCTCCATTCCTTTTTCTTTTACTTTAGTTGCCCTTCTCTGAGCTCTCCTCAAAATTCCACACTATCGTTTTTGTGAACTGGTGCCCAAAACTAGACTGCATATTGCATCTGTTTGTAGATTATAGACATCCTGTATGGACCTAATTCCTTTACATACTTTGGTATCATCTGCAAACACAGAAATGGTACTTTTAATCCTAAATCCCAAAACAGATTTATGCACAGATAGAAAGAGCTGCACAGGCTGGGGCAGTGGTATTGATGGGAGTTTTTAACTACCCTGACATTGCCCCTGATTCATCATTAAAATCCGTGCTCGCTGGAAGCGCGAAAGTATGCGCGACCAGCGAGCGCGGTTTACCGCGGTCCAGACTCGAGTGTGCTCGTACACTCGCCTCCTCACTGCCAGCCGGATTCCTGCCTTCATAATAAAGTGTAAAGCTGCCGGAGATGCTCGGCTCCGGCCGCAAGCTTTTTCAGTTGCTGAATAGCGCGACGGCGTACGATTTCGGATAGCGAATACGAATGCGCGAGCGATCATCCGATTCTGCTTGATGAATCAGGGGCATTGACTGGGTTAATGGCACGACAGATACTGCATAAGGGCAGAAATGCAGGAATTTATTACACGATAATTTTATGGTATAGTTTATGGAAGCCCTAGCTATAATTGATACTCAGTTGAACCTAGTCTTTTCTAACAATGCAGAGCTTATAACAAATGTGCATATAAAAGAAAATATTGGTAGCAATGAGAAAATATGATTTCATTTAATGTAAGTTGTAAACAGGAAAGACAAAAACATTTATTTTTAAGAGGGCAAATTTTCCATTGATAAGGGTGGCTCTCCATGACATGGCCTGAGAGGGAATATTGTCCTTAAAGAACATGAAATGGGAATGTTTCAAGTCTGTCCTACACAAACGCACTGCAAAATATATTCCAATGGGTGATAAATTCAAGAGGCTAGAATTAAACCTTTGTGGGTCACAGGTAATGTTAAAAAAAACCATAAGGAATAAAAGGGCATTTCAAAAATATAAAAAAGAAAAATTACCTTCATCATTTAAAAAGTATAAGACTATAGAAAAGCATGTGAAAAGAAAATCAAATGTGCAAAAATTCAAAATAAAACACAGATTGCAAAAGAAAAATCATAGCCTTAAACGAACTACAGTGGTTCAAAAGTGACATGATCAAGCAACATACAGCACCAGAATTTCACTGTAATCCAAGTACTCCCCATCTTTTAACATTATTACTAGCTGGGCACGTTTTATATAATGAAAGTACAAAATGTCATGACAATGAAATTGTAACCAAACGAGGGCAGCATTTAGCTACTTATTACCATAACTATATTAGTGAGTGTTTGCTTTCAAACAACTCAGCTAAAACTTGTTTAAAAATAGAAGTACTTCAGAAAAACATAGAGGCTGTCATTGCTAATTTTGTAAATGCCAATCACCTGGCTGTTATGTGACCAACAGGCTTTAATACTTCAACTTGGAACAAGTAAACTGATATAGAGTACTGGTATTTTTAATCTGCAAACTTGTAATTGTTGTTTCTGAACCTATAAACTAAATAATTAATTACTCCAATGGATTAGCTCTAAAAAAAAGAAAGCATTAATAATCCATAAAATCAACCACTTTATAGTATTGATGATTTTAAATGTGTCTTTCAAAACAGGATCCCATTAAAAGGAAACAATCTCAGACGTTTATGGAGTGGAAGTAATTCATTCTGATGACATTCTGGTATTGAATGTTGGGATGGTCATTGAGGGCTTTGCTGCCCAAAGAAAAAAAGATGTCTCAGTTCCATGGGATATCCTTGTATATGGTCTACTCAAACAATTGCCACTTGTCATTCCATTGTGTACCATTGGGATACCCTAGTACACAAGTTGTTCACTAGTACGAAAAAAAGCTTATTCTGTTGCCTACCTGCAGACATGCATTGTCTATCAATGAGTAAGCTAACAAAGCAGAGCTTTCTTTTACGGAACCACAAAAAAAGGTAGGGAAAAGACCTCTAGAGAAATGGTAATATTTGTAGAAGTTTGTGTCATGCACAGAAATGTTACTGGAAAGATTTTTATTTGATATACACAAAAAAATGTTGGATGTCAATACTCATATTGTAGGTCCAGCCCTTTACCAACCACCAGCCAATAGGAATGATTCCCACAAATTACCTTGTAACAAACCCATATTTACAGTAACTAGGATTTTGTAATAGATGTTAGCAGAACAATTTGATTGGTTTGATCGGTCAAGAAATCTGACTAAGAGGCATTTGTCTGTTTGGCTAATCTCTAATTGTGCTGAAAAAGCAGATTTTTATTAGCAACATTGGAAACATTTTCTGTGTATAACAGAAAATAGGTGATCTGGTTAACAGTCTTAATATGAGAAAACAGACAATTGTTATGTAACAATGTGAAATTACATGTGTATAACTGTGGAACTAATTGTTGGGACAGGCAAAGATTTTTAGTAACAATGGGAACAATTCCTTTTTATAAGTGAAAATAGTTGCTTTGATTTACCTTTAGAAAATGAAGAAAATGTTTTAAAAGCAAAAATGGGGAAAATGAAATGTAAATAATTGTAAAAAATTATGCTGTGAATTGCCTTGTTTTTTTTAATATGGTTACCTTTAACCACCCAAGCGATAAACCCGACCTTGGTTCGGGTTTAAAAAAATTACAATTATCGATAAACCCGAACTTTTCTCACTGTATGAAAATACAGTGAGAAAGGTTCGGGTTTATCGATCACTTACCTGGTCCCGCTGCGATCATCTAGCGCCGTGTTCCAGCGTCGTCCTCCAGCGTCGTCCTCCAGAGTCGGGTGCCCTCTCCGAGAAGAAGAAGCTGGCCGGCGGAGAAGAAGAAGCCGGCCGGCTTCTTCTTCTCCGTCCGTAGCATGTGTGTGTCCCTCGGCGATGACGTCGGCGCGTGTGCAGGAAATTCGAATTAAAAGTCATTCAATCACATTTTGTATTGGATTGAATACAAACTCCTGTATCCAATCCAATACAAAATAATTCAAAATAAATACAAAGTATGTAATTGGTAAATCCAAACCCTCATTTTGTATTGGATTGGATACAGGAGTTTGTATTCAGGTCCAATACAAAATGAGAGTTTGAATTTTGTTCTCATTTTGTATTGGAATGAATACAAAGTCCTGTATCCAATCCAATACAAAATAATAGAAAATATATTTATGTGGTTTTGTCTATAGGTATGTGACGGACACTAGGGAGGTGTTTTAGAAAAATATATTACTATACAGTATACCGAATTATCGCATTTTCAGTATTTTTAATTTATTTATGTATTCTTGTTTAAGCTGATTTTTCTGTCTTTTATTTATTTTATTAAAAGTATTTTTTTTTTTTTACATGATTGTGTGTTTCAAACATTTTTTATATTCATGATATCTACTAGAACCCTGTTCGGACATATTTCTGTAAGTTACAGGTCTACAATTTAAAAAAAAAAAAAATTCATGAAAAACAGTGTAACGCTTTTGGAACAGAAATCTAGACATCAGTGTAACACCCAGGTGGTTAAAGACATAGCCCTGTATGTAAACATATTACATGGTTACCTGTACATTGACCCACTCATGCCTAACAAAAAACTTTTGTTTCTGAATATTGTCTTTTCATGTTTGAGAACGAATAGAGTGTAAAATACATGAGAAAAATAAAGCACACCCTCTTTCAGCTATAGAGTTTTTTTTTTATTATAAAAAAGTAATTACCAGGTCTTAAAACTAGGTAAATACAATATCATGAAAACAAAATCTGTCACAACACACCATGTCTTTATTTATTTACCAAAGACAAAATCAAAATTCAGTGACATTATTTAAAAAAAAAAAAGTACACTCTGACCACTACCATAGGAATTGAGAGGATACGTAGCAGTCAGGTGCTGCTAATCAAATTTACCTGACTGATCAACAGCAAGCGTGGCCACCTCTATAAATGAAGATATTTTGGCAGTTTGTTAACTACTGACTACCACACTGAAGTACTGTGAGCTGTGAACATTGTAAATATACTAGGGCCTCCGGGAATATCTGAAAGTTAGTTCTTCCCCCACGCTCTCAATATTGTACAATATTTATAAACTATTTGCTATATTAGATGTTAGCACAAAATATGACATATAAACAATATAGGGCATAGCCTGGCATTCGAACAATGCAAAGGGACATAGCAAAATAATAGGTGTCTTTAGGATTTGACTACTGTTAGTTAGTTAGTTAGTTAGGTATTATTAGTTAGTTAGTATTACAGTAATGACATTATACATTACCTATTAACCAGCCCTCAGGCATTTCTCCAGAGATGAATTTCTGGTAGAGGGCTGTCTCACGCAGGATATAGGCATCATGGCATGATCCTGGGAAACCTGTGCGTGCACTCATGATTTTCCTGTTGGCATCACTTGTGGCTTGGTCCACAAATTAAGGCCAAGGAGGTTTGAAAGGAACCCCTTCCTAAAATTCACAGAGTGGCCAAGAGCCTGGTCATTTCTGGTACTGCCTGGCTCTTAGTTTTTGGAGCAATTTTCTCTTCCAGCAAGCTGTACTGGTCATGGATGACCTGGCGAGACAGGCGGAAACGCCTTTTGACATCCTGGTCACGCAAACTTTCCAGGCGACTACGCTCCAAGAAGATGTGTGGTGCCCGGAGCATTCGTGAAGCATGAGCTTGCTCCCCTGGTTCCTGCTGTTGCTGCTGCTCTTCTTCTGCTGTGATAAGTAAAGTAGTGTTTAATGTCACAACAGCAGTTGTAAAGAGCAACTCTAGTTCAAGAACAGCAAGCAACATCTTTGAACCGGCGCACATTTGAATAAGTGTGCGTGCATTTGCATGCGCACATGCACGTTTGCATGCACACGTACTGAATCCCTATAAATTTGCACAGAGCTTTTTAGCCATTCTGGTCACGCAAACCAAAACTTGGGAAAAAAAGAAAAAACAGAAAAAGAACAAAGGCTGCGACAAGATAAAGAACAAGTAAGAATACACCATTGACTTTATGCCTCAAAAAAATGTTTTGGGTGTGTTGTCCCATAACTCTTTTATTTTGTTACTTCTAGTTACATGGAGCCAAGGAGAATGGCCACCACCACTGCCACCACCACCACCACTGTTGGCTGCTGCTGGCGGCCCCACCACCACCACTGGCACTGCTGTTGCTGGCGGCCCCACCACTACCACCCTAGGGTCTTCAGTCCATAGACCAACAGGCAGCTCCCTCAGTCCAGCTAGGTTGCTCTATGAAGCAGGCCAAGTAACATCTAGGCCCCTGGCCCCTTAACCTGGCACCTCAGTTGAGCCGGACCAGGGATTCTGCTTCCAAGACAACTAGCTTCACTCCTGAGCAAAAAGCAGCCCTCATGGAGTCCTATGTACAACATTTTCCTAGACTCCATGGGGGCTTGCACTTCCAGACTTCCCATGCTGTAAGGCAGGGACTCTGGGAGGAAATTGCCAGGAGTGTAAATGCAGTGGGCAGTACACAACGGACCATTACCCAATGTCAAAAACGTGTGAGTGACATCTTCAGACATGTCAAAAGGGTCCCTGGCACAGTGGCCAGAAGGGGTGGTAGGGGTGGACTACCTGGATGACTCCGATGCTTGGCAACCATGTAAGTTCAATCCTTTTACATTACCTAATTACCAATGTGAATTGAATTTTGCATTTTTGTGGGATTGCAACAGTTTAGTCATTGGCATTGAGAACAAAATAGCATTGTGTTTTTACTTATTTATGCTTGGGGGTGAAATATGAGATCATTTTTGGAAAATGACCTCTTTAGTGTATTTTTACTTTCTTTTGGCTTGCATTAACAATGTGTGTAGTTTAATTTTTTTACAATAGTAGCCCTGAGACGCAGCAGTCCCCTCCTGCCCTCTGTGCTCGGGGTGATGTGGATGATGAGGATGTCACTTCGCATTGAGATGACACTGGGCTTCCTCCTGGTAGGATGAACCTTCATGAACCTTCATAGTATATCTTGTTTGACATTGTGCACGTGTCTCTAATCATGTTTATAACCACACTCATGTGTAACATGAGTGTTTAATTTCACACATTGTTGGCTCTGGGAGTGGTATGTTTTGTGGTTAGATTTGTGGTGAACTGATCAATCCAAATGAACTTCGGTTAGAGTCAAGCTCACTCTTTCATTTGTTTATGTGCTTTCATTAACCGATCACCATCTACAGGAGGAGGTCGTTGATCTACTGCAGAGAAGCCTGGAGGAGAATACAGGTAATTTGGTTTGTGTGTGTGTTCAGCCTTCCAAAAGCTAAGTAATAACCTTCGATCTCTCTATAATATATCTATATATAGATAAGATTTGTTAAGTTTTCTTGGCAGAGGATTCTGGTGCAGCCTCCCTTTGGGAATGTGTGAGCTTAATATGTCAAAAATAATTTTGCGTGTGTGAAATATTGAGGACTTTTGATATGTGAAGGCTTGTCACCACATTCATTTATTTTGATGTGATATATCATGTGCCTTTGTAGAACATCCATGTCTGCTGGTTTCTGGTTCTGAAGAGGGCTGCATCCACTCTTCAGATAATTTGGAACCAGTCCTTAAGCTCCTACATGAAAACATCAATCAAAATTGCCAGGACTGAGAATTTAACCAACAACATCTGGCGGCCTTGCATCGTCTAATAGAATCGGTACAACAACAATCGGCCACTTTGGGTGCCTACATGTTCAGAGTTGACCATCTCTGTAACATGTTAAGTGAATCCCTGGGCCAACAATCTCGTCTACATCAAGCGATTCACAGGCTGGGTTGGCAAAACCCAATGAGTCCTGCTGGCCCCCCATCCCCTGCAAAGCAGCCAGCTCCATTCTTTTCCCCGGCTCCACCCTGTGCCCCTGCCCGGCCAATGAGTGCCCCTGCCAGCCCACCCCGTGCTCCTGGCAGCCCACCCCGTGCCCCTGCCAGTCCACCCATGCCCCTGCCCATCCACCCCGTGCCCCTGGCTGTCCACCTTCTAACATACGGGCAAGCAATTGCCATGCTCTGTAGGTGGGCCGCACCCATGCTGTGCAGGTGGACCGTAGGCGTGCTGTGGGGCTGTCCCGTGGCCGAGGCCAGGAAGTGGAGGTGGCCCATGGCCGGCCTGTTAGGGTGGGCCGCGCTCGTGGCCAGGCTGGTGAAGTGGGCCGTGGCCGTGCCCGGTTTGGGCGAACTATGTAAATGGATGCCGGGTGCCAGGTGAGAACATTCTTCACAATCTTCCTGTCATTCTTCACTCAATTTTTTCAGGACTCTATGAGATCACCAGTGTGGGTTTGAGTTGGTAACCTGTGTGAAGACGCTTGTTTGTATAAACTAGCTTAATCTCTATTTTGTGTTTGCCCAATGTCTACAGGTTAATAACCCTCGCACTCTAACACTTTACCTAAGTTTCTTTTGATGCGGCCCAAGTATGCTCCAAATGCAGTTTTGCTATCTACACCCCAAAGAATGTTCCAGTTTGTAAATTTGTCAAAGTGATTCTAATCAAGTATGAAGTCTCAGCTCAATACTCTACAAGTATTGCTGTAATGACCTTAAAAAAAGCTAAAAATTGTTTCCAAATACACGATTGCATCTTTGTTCACTAAATGAACACAAATCTAGTTATGTCTAGGGACCAAATATGGCACACCGCACTTCTCTGACACTTGTCTGTAATAGATAAATGTGCTTGCTAATAATAAAATCAAAGACTTTTCTGTTGGTTAAAATCACATAATAAGGTGTTCAGCTGTGTATTCTATGCCAAATGTATTCTTGAATAATGTTACAATTACATATATTTTGAAGAGGACATATCTAACATACCCAGCTCTGTTAGTTTTAAGGGCACAGGATATTTTGACCAAGTGACCAATGGAGGAATGGAGCAAACTCTGCCAAGCTGCAAAACAGGTTTGTGTAGGATGAGAGCATGTTCAATATTTTATGGTTCAAATAACCATTGTGTAAAAACTAAAGTTTCTTTTTTGTGTTTTTTTAGGGATGGAATTGGATTGGCCAGGCTGGAAAAATCTTTTAAATGTGCTCTTTAATAAAAATCAAATTAAATTCCCAAAATCTGGCTTTTAGTTTTTTTTTACAAAAGTTTTTATTTTTTATTTACCTAAAATGTGCAAACCCCAACAAATATAAAAATATAACAATATACCAACATTTTTTTTAAAACATATATATAAATTTTTTTTTTTAAAAATGGTACCGCCTGGGCATATCCCGAGGAGGGGTCAGCCTAAAGTGGTGCTCCATGGCAGACATCCTCCGGTGCAGCCAATACAGGCAATCCCGTCTACTTCCTGGCGAGTGAGGCAAAAACAAATAACATATTAACCAGAAAAATTTGGTCAAAACATTTTTTAAAAGTACTGTCCCTTTAAAAACCAAACAAATAAAAATATAAACTTACCAGGAGGATGTCTGCAATGTCGCCGCGGTTGGGGTAGCGGTGGTGGTGGGGTGCTCCGAAGCTCCTCAGGAGGGCTGTGTTTGTAAAAAGGAGACCAAAAAAATAAGAGAAGTAAGTACTGAACATATGTAACAGTATAATATACAGCTAGTTCTTAAATTGCACAGTGCTAAAGAATTCAAGTTATGTCATCTCATCCGACAGTTTTGCTGTTTACACTGTGCCAAACAAGAAAGAAGGGTTATTCCTGGGGCCAAGCTAATTATGGCTATGGAACTAAAGTGATGCAGTTTGTTGGCAATGAAGGTTGTGGGTTTTCACAAGGGACAAACATGGCTAAGTGACATTTAACCTTTGTCTTCTGTTAAAAGCTGCCTAGGCATGAAGCTAGTCATACACTCCTAATGATACTTGCTGGAGCTAGGCCTAAAAAGTATCTCCTACTTTCTTTTCAAAGGTTTTTAAGGAATGTTCATAATATTTAAAATAGAGAAATACTTACATTCAGATGAGGAACTTGTGTCCTGTGTAGGAGGTGCTGGCAAGGGCGCTGCAGCAGCTGTAGATAAAAAATGAACTGTAGATTTGTAAGGTTAGTTATGGTAAATAGATTAATGCAGAACTTTCTGCATGATACTTTCTGCCTACATCCAAAAATTTAGACCAAACATTTGTCAGTACAACTATGGACAACTAAACAACTCATGTCTATTTTTATTCATGCTAGCCAACAACCTAGAAAGGATGTTCATTTGATGTATGATTAATGACTGGAAGCTACATGAAATCCTGCTAGATCTTTCTTTATATTTGTATAAAAATGGTGAAAGTAGTATGAGAATGTGTTGAATTGCAACATATGTTACAAAAATTGATTCTAAGGTTAGCTTACAGGCAAACTCCTCAGCCTCGGCACCTCCTCTCCTTCATCGCAGGACTCTGGCTGCAGATGTTGGGCAGTGGGCTCCTCCTCCAGAGATGGCTCCTCCCCCATGATGGAACCTCCCACTTGACTGGCTCCTCCTCCCCCGGGATGGCACCTCCTTCTCGACTGCCTCCTCCTCCCCTGGGGATGGCACCTCCTCCTCGACTGGCCCCTCCTCCCCTGGGGATGGCACCTCCTCCACATCCTGGGGGATGGCCAGTTGCCTGTGTGGCTGCTGTAATATTTGCAGCCGCCGACGTGATGGAGAGTTGGCTGTAATAACAAAATCAAATATACAAAATTATTAAGGATAGTAAAATATAGGAAGTGAAAAACAAACAGTTCTAGGCTAAACAATACTTCTTTACACAAACAACAAACATTTTAAAACACCACTCTTTACCAAGAGGAGAAGAGAAAATGCAAAACTTACCAGACAGGATGCAGTCCCCCACTTCGCTCACCAAATCCAGTCTCCTCCGCTTTAGTTCGCTCCAAGCGTGTTGGATCTGGGCGACAACTGGGCGCGTCCCTGGAGGGGTCCACAGCCTGTCTGCCAGCCTCTTCGCAATTTGTCTCTTGACAAAAATCAACCGCTGCTGGTCATATCTCTGCCGAATCATTGTCCAAAGAAAAAGAGAAACAAAATGTGAGTTATTTTGACAACAACCAAACACCTCTTAAAAAGAAAAAAAGGGATAATTAACTTATTGACTGATTGATTGATATATTTTCTGTGGCAAATTGACATAGTTTGGTTGCAAATGTAAACTGTTTGCTTGTTAATATTGTGTGTAGATATAGATGGGTATACTATTACTATTTATTACTAAGAAGCTTTCAGTTGCCACCTCACTAATCTTAATCCTGTTTAAACCATTGTAAAACCAATAATTGTGCTCCTAGATGTAAACTTTGTTTATCCGGTTTTAGTGAAGCGTTAGTAAGTGCCAGACATACATACAATCTATGGGCAAAATGTAAGCACTGTTGCACTGGGTCAAATAATGCAGCACATGTGGATTTATTTTGTTGACACGTGAAAAAAAAAGATCTATAAAAAAAGTGGAGAAATACAAAACACAGCAATATCTATGTGAGACAGTAGAATAATGTGCCTTTACCAAAACAAGGATTGTGGTTTCAGCTATCCAGAGGACATTCTACCAGAAGGCTTCCACTGTCTTCCGGACAAAGAAAGATAATTTCCAGCCTTGCGTGATAGCGAGGAGGCAAATTAGTGCTCTTCAAATGATCTACCTCTGATTGAGCCTAATGGGGTAGAATAATGAAGATTTTTCAAAACCATACATACACACATCAAAATATAAGCATGTACATAGATGTGAACAGCCAACTTTAGGTGTGTGGACCTCTACCCAGCTTTCATCTGCAGCTTTAATCCATTGAAAGAACAATAGAGTACGCTCCATTCTCAGCTGTCATCCAGGCAGAGGATTCCAGCTGCCGATAAGAGCTGGGCAGTGAGAAGAGCACAGCTAGAATGAGATGGGGACACAGGCTGTCCCTCCCCCATTCTATAGCTGTGTTGTGGCTTCTATATAAAAAACTACCTGGTAAAATATATCCACTCTGTGGGCATGTGTAACGACATCATGGGCACAGTGTGATATCTGTGTGTGGGAATTCTGCATGTCATATCTTGCAGCCTTACAACTCTGTGTACAAGCACAGAGGACACTCATAGATAATAGTCCCAAAATATCTACAAAATTCCAGGCCACCAAATTACAAGCATTTGAAGATATGGGGATCCCAATTGCAAACACTATAGAAAATCCTACATTGGGAATGCTTTATCCAAAGCAACTGCACATAGAGTCCTTAGTTGAAAAAGTGCCCCCCCCCCCCCGGGCCCACTTACATAGCAAGGAGCAAGTGTCCCCCGACCTGAACCTACATTTTCTGGTTTATGCACCTCACCATTCCCAATAAATTGGGGTTCCTTGAAATGTAGGTATAAATTTCAGCACAATGGCCTGGGCCTGGTACTTGCTTTTAAAACAGCAACAAACTACAAGAAATGTGGTTGAGTAGTAGCTAGTAGGATCCTTAACATTTCAAGTAGTTACAAACAAGGGCTTAGGACATGTGAAGGATTAAAGATGGTGAGTTATTAGGCTGAGGAACATAAGAAGCAGTCTAAAAACACATTTAAACGTGCAAACATGGATGATGCATAAAAACACATTTAAATGTGCAAACATGCATGATGCATAAAAACAAACACATTTAAATGTGCAAACATGCATGATGCATAAAACACATTTAAATGTGCAAACATGCACAAAATGTATGTTTATTGTAGTAAAAATAACCAGCCCCTGCCCCCCCGCTAAAACTTTTTTTAAAAATCACTTACCTTAATAATGAAGCGCAGGTCCCTCTCTTCAAACAATGGGTGCGGCATGATGATAATACCGAATGATACCGATGATAATATGAAACTTCCTGGTTTACTCCCGCCTACTGTAAAACGTTGCCACGCCACGCATTTGCATGTACGCCTGCTGTATGCGCATCAATACCCGCTTGTAGCCAGTGTTCCAGTGTTGCACATAGGTACGCGCATATTATTTTATATTAATATACTTTTTGTATATATTTTTTGTTATGTTTCTTTTTTGAATTATGGACTAACCTGCTGGTTTGTACACTTTGAGCCAAACATATGTTCTTGCTTTTCAGGGTGTTTATTCAGTTTGAATTGCATGTTAGACCTTGCCCAACTATATATTGACTTACCTCAGATTTGCAGTGGAAGCACATAAAGGGGGTTTCCTCCTTTAACCAGAAGCAATATCATACATGGATGCTGCTTGGTGACAGGCCCATGACATAAGAAATCATAGGAAGAAATAGGTAATCTTTGCAATTTGAATCATGTTAAGCAATATGGCCTAAAAAATCCTCATTGCCTATTTCTGACTATTTCTTCCTATAATTTATTTGTATGCATTTATGTGTGTACATTACAGATATATATGCATATATGTACATACATGAAACAAATATACACCAAAAAAGAAAAACTCTGGGAATTTTTTTTTTGCAATAGAACAGTTGACACGCACAGTGGTTACATCACACTGAGTTTTAATAAGCCAATTGTGCTGTTTTTAGCCAGTCAAAATAATCATAGAAGGGAACTGCTTAAAAACAAGCATAATAGAATTCTTGCATTAAATGTCCTGGGACAAAGGTAAAAGAGATGACAAAAACAAACCCCCCAAAAATATACAAAATTTGGACAAAAACTTTATTCAAAATAAACCTATTTGCTAAAAGGTCACATTAAAATATAGAGAACACACAGATAACACTAAATTTACATGACCAAATCAACCAAAAAAATACACATGTAAACCCACACTTGCATATAAAGCTTAATTATTTCCAAAGTGGGGCCAAAAATATTGCATTCAAAAATATTTACCAAACCAATATGCTATTTTGACCTATCAAGGGTGGAAACCTGGATCAGAAAATATTTATGCAGGACAAACATTTCGTGGTGGTAATATAGACATGCTATTCTAATGAAACAATATGGCCAAAAGCACAGGAACATAGCATTACATTGACATTGACTTCTTAATAGCAAAAGGGACATTAAAACATTCAAAGTACAAAAACATTAAAACATTCAAAGAACAAAAAACAACAGCAGCTATTGTGCTAACAATAGGCCAACAAACAAAACAACAGCCCCTCCTTGACCCCAAAAAAATTAAGACAAAGTTAAAAAACAAGTTAGACAACACCCCTACATATGCTCATCATTATGCGCACAGGTGTTGAAAATTAACATGCAATTGGCCATGCGCAGTACCGGAAATGTGGCTGTTTGGTTTTTTGACAGTTTGACATTCCATAATATTTCAGTGATCCGATCCTTTAGATTTGTACTATATATATATTTATATAGATATACACATATTTATATATATGGATATATATAAATAAATACACTATATATAAAGGAGCAAGAAAAAACTTGCATGTGTGCTTTGGACATGAAAAGTCTAGTTCGCTCGCAAAAGCGGGGTTTTGTCCACCAGGGCCCGCTGGAATTTCGTTCCAGGCAGATCACCGGGTCTGGCATCGGATGCGTTTATGTAGGCGCCTGAAAATCAGTTAACTCTTTCTAAACCTGAAAATAATAGGTCATTTAAAAATTTACTTATTTCGCAGCTAATATAAAGGTTTGAAACATTTGAACAGGCTAAACATTTTTTTAGGGCTAAGGGTTATATGCTTTTTTAGGGGAACAGTGACTTTTAATGCAAGCTCGTCAGTGTAAAACTCCAGCAGCGAGTTCACTTAGTTGGTGAATTGCGCGACAGCTTCTGATTTTGCTTAGTGAATCAGGGCCTTTGGGTCAACAACCAGTGACATTTCCAGAGATCCCATCAGGTCAGGGAATATGAGGTGTGTGTCTTGTAGGGGTGACTGTCACTGTCCCTTCCGTGACTGAGGTTAGAAGATCTGTGAGACAAGCTGCACGTGACGTTATCTGACAGTCTCTTTGTTTTCACTTGTTTCTGTGTTGTTGTTTGTAATGACCACACCTCTTGTCTCAGCCGCAGCTGGTGGTCATTACTGTTCCTCTATTTAGTCTGACCTCACACTTCATGCTATGCGGTTGATATTCACTACTTGGATGTGGAAATGATGTGAGCTGGTGTGTTGTCCTCTCCAGAGTTCCTGCTCCTCCATTTTCTATTTAAGTGATTTGTACTGCTCTTGGTGTTTTGTTGTTCTCTTGTGCTTGTTGTTGCTAGACCTCAGGGAGACACTGGTTCTTTCATCTGGGAAGGAACCAGTAGTCTCAAACCCTGTCACTATTCCTAGGGCAATTCAGGGCTACTAGGGCCTAGGTTCCAGTGTATGAATATTCCCACCTTCAGGGTATACTCATATTGACAGGAGTTAGGCCTAGGTTAGGGTGTCCATAGGTGGTGACCATTTCCCTCTCCCTAGCCTTTGAAGGCCTAGTCCCTTGTCTTTATCCTTCTGTTTTTTCCTTCTGGTGTTCCTCCCCTCCCCCTTATCCGTGACAGTGACGTTTATTCCCACAGAGGGCCCACCAGGTGGGAATGGACCTGACTAGGATCGGAGGACAGAATAAGTCACTCCTGTGTCTACTAAGAAGTTTGTCAGAAATTGTTCTACTTCTAATGTGAATATTGGGTTTTCATCAGCCTGCTCAGAGATCTGTAACATAGTGGTGGTGGAGTCCCTGTACATGGGGCTTGGATGGCTTAGGCAGCTCAAAACATCCTGCAGCATCCTTTTTCAAAACTGGGCAAAATGTTTGGGGCATCTAAAGTACTCCAGTTGTCAATAATCATTTTGGCAGTGTGCCCATGTTCAGGAATCATTTCATTATTCAGTGACTGAGTAAATACCATACTCAGATCTCCTCCTAATCCTAAACCTGCTTCTTCCTTCCACACTTTCCTAAACCTTCTAGCATGATCACTTACAGTTTCTCCTGGCTTTTGCTTTCATGCTAATGCAGTGGCAAAGGATTTCCTATCTCCGTGTAATCTTACAAACTCAGTGTGTAACCCTTCCCATAACATTTTATAGCGTGCTTCAGTTATAAGGTGATAATCATTTGTATTTGTTTGTCCAGGAGTTGGGATGGCTAGGGTTGGTATGTTGCTCGATTGGAAAGGCACATTCCCAATATACAACTGATATGAAATTTAGAGAGAGATCCTTCAAGTGGGAATGAATAGGGACATTTTAAGTTCTCTGTTCCATTTTTCAGGTTTAATGTAAAGGGGGGCATCTCTGTTGTCAGGTTTCTATCACACTTTTTTATGTTTTTTTACATGTTTCTTATAGAGGTCTTTAGGTTCCTCTGGGTTATTCCCCTTTACCTTGGGAATTTCCCATAGTTGCAGTATAAATTACAGTATAAATATCAGACAGTTGTACACAGTTTTTGTTAGTTCAGTTAGCTCAGTTAGTTCAGTTGGTAGCTGCAGTGCTCGCTACCAAAACGCAGCTCAGGTCACGTTACTGCTTGCCCGAGGCAACCACAGCAGTAAGGATTGACCCAACATCACCTTGGCAACCAGATTAGTACACAAACTTTTCTTAAATACAATATTTCTTACACTTCTATATCATGCAACAAAATTCTTATACTATATAAATTAAAATAGAGGCCACGAGATTGCACAAATTAATAACTAGGGACCCAATCTTTCTATGAGGGAGTCTACATTGCAACAGTGCTTAGGTTCATAAGATATCTACAGGGACACAGGGGAGGACAGTGGTAGAAAAGAAAATTTCCACTTACACGATCCTGGTCCTTTTAAGGTAGGTAAATATCCCCCTTCTGATGCCAAACTGGTAAGGCGATTTCTTGCTGATCCCAGATCAGGTTCTCCCTCTATCATGGCCTCTGTTTTCAACGCGTTGGGAGCAGTGAATAACAAACAAGCAGCTCAAGCATGTAGGTATATCACTTCTCAAAAATGTAATATCACATCGCAGTTTATATAGTCAGACAACAAGGTGGAAGACACTTAGTAGTTAGTCAATAATTAATCCCTCCCTTTGGGTCAACAACCAGTGACATTCTCAGAGATCCCATCAGGTCTCTTTCTAACAGGTTAACTGGACAACTAGGTAATACCCTTAATGAGTGATGTGTTCTCTATGTACTGTACATATGGGAACATGAGGTGTGCGTCTTGTAGGGGTGATGACCCCCCTTTATTTATTCCCACAGAGGGACCACCAGGTGTAGATGGACCTGACTATGATCGGAGAACAGAACAAGTCGCTCCTGTGTCTACTACGAAGTCTTGTCCTACTTCTAATATGATTATTGGGTTTTCATCAACCTGGTCAGAGATGGTCAAAGTGATGGTGGAGTCCCTAGACATGGGGTTTGGACGACTTAGGCAGCTCAAAACATCCTGCATCATCCTTTGTTAATAACTGGGCAAAAAAGTTTGGGGCATCCAAAGTGCTACAGTTGTCAATAATCATTTTGGCAGTGCACCCATGTTCAGGAAACATTCCATTAATCAGTGACAAAGTAAATATTATACTTAAATCTCCTCTTAATCCTATACCTGCTTCTTCCTTCCACACTTTCCTAAACCTTCTAGCATAATCACTTACAGTTTCTCCTGGCTTTTGCTTGCATGCTAATGCAGTGGCCATGGATTTCCTATCTCCATGTAATCTTACAAACTCAGTGTGTAACTGTTCCCATAACGTTTTGTAGTCTGCTTCAGGGGATAATTATTTACATTTGTTTTTGCAGGAATGGGGATGGCCAGGCTTGGTATGTTGCTTGATTGGAAAGTAACATCCCCAATATACAACTGATATGAAATTTAGAGAAAGATCCCTCAAGTGGTAATGGAGCGGGACAATTTAAATTCTCTGTTCTATTTTTCAGGTGTAATGTAAAGAGGTCAGTATATTAATCTCCTGCACTACAGTTAACATTATAGGGGGCATCCCTGTTGTCAGGTTTCTAGCACACTTTTTTATGTTTTTTACATGTTTCTTATAGGGGTCTTTGGGTTCCTCTGGGTTTTTCCCCTTACCTTGGAAATTCCCCATAGTATAAATTACAATATATATATCACACGGTTGTAAACAGTTATTGTTAGTTCAGTTGGTAGCTGCAGTGCTCGCTGACGTCCTGCTCCCAGGACCGCTTACCAAAACCCAGCTTAGGTCACGTTACTGCTTGCCCGAGGCAACCACATCAGTGAGGATTGACCCAACCTCACCTTGGCAACCAGATTAGTACACAAACTTATCTTATATACAATATTTCTTACACTTCTATATCATGCAACAAAATTCTTATACTCTATACATTAAAACAAAGGCCACAAGTGTGCACAAATTCAATAAAAGATTTCCCAAATCTTCCTAAGGACCCAGTCCTTCTATGAGGGAGTCTACACTGCCAGTTACCCAATCCTGGTAGGTAGGTATATATCCCACTTCTGACGCCAAACTGTTAAGGCGATTTCTTGCTGATCCCAGATCAGGTTCCCTCTCTATCGTGGCCTCTGTTTTCAAACGCTTTGGGAGCAGTGAATAACACACAAGCAGCTTAAGCATGTAGTTATATCACTTCTCAAAAATTTTATATCACATCGCAGTTTATCTAGTCAGACAACAAGGTGGAAGACACTTAGTAGTTAGTCAATAATAATAATAGTCAACTTCGCTGAGCAAGATATTTCAAGCCTCAAGGTAAGGATGGAGCAAATATTCACTTACTGATAAGGAGGGTATAACTACCGTATTTTCCGGCGTATAAGACGACTGGGCGTATAAGACGACCCCCAACTTTTCCAGTTAAAATGAAGAGTTTGGAATATACTCACCGTATAAGACTACCCCTCTTCCAACCCACACCAAATAAAAATTAAAAAACATCAGATTTGATTTCAATATGGTCATTTTAATTCAAATGCTTATGACATGCATGTACTTAGCAGAAAAACTGTCACTTATAAACATGGGGCTGTTTTTCATCAAACATGTAAACGTAAACCAGTACAATAAACTTTTCCTAATTCACTCTAAAGCTGAATGGAAGGATAGGACAATAAACCAATGGGAGCTGCTATGCTGTTTGTTTTCTAAGCTGTCAACCCACTGGAACTGATGATGATAGAAGGGAAAAAAAAATAGAGAGAGAACAAGTGCCCGGCAAGTCCCTGGTTAGCAACTCCCATCATAACTGCAAGCTACGGTATTTTTACAGGTTTTGCTAGCGTGACAGTTTCCCTTTAAAAGCCTTCAAAATCCTCCTGTTCATCATCTGATATCATAAGTACATCAATGACATCTTGTGGTACATTTGTGAGGCAGTCATCGTATGGATCGAATTCCGTATCAGATGGTGTGGTCTCAGCTTCATCTTCCTCTTCATCTTGCCAAGTAGTCAACCTCCATACCATCTAATGAATTTGATATTCCACACTCCTTGAAAGACTTGATTACTGTTTCTGCATCAATATCATTCCAGGCTTTTATGACAAAGTTGCACAAAACATCCAACTGTGGAGCACGCATGTTTCCTCTTTTTGTGAATGACTTTTCACCGCTAACCATCCATTCATTCCACTGTTCTCGAAATCGGGTCTTTAAATGGCTTGTTTAGGCACACATCCAGTGGCTGTACCAATGATGTCAATCCTGCATCTGTATTTAGTCTTGCAAGCCTTTCCTTGGTGCTGGGAGTTATATGAGCCCTGAACATATCCCACACCAGCAGACTACGTTTTTGATCAAACATGGACGCTGCAGGTAAGTCCTGGTACCCGGCGTATAAGATGACCCCCGACTTTGGCACAGATTTTTCGGGGTTAAAAAGTCATCTTATACGCCGGAAAATACGTTAGTTTAGACACAACTGAATTATTTGCAAAATATATAAAAAAATCTCAAAAACAACTTAACTTCAAGACTCAGCAAAATTAGACTCCTTACAGTTCCCCTTCTCATAACTATACAACCAGGGCATCAGGAGCTTTTAAGTTTCGATATGATACCCTCTTCACTCTTTGCCGTTATCCTGCGTATACCATGGTTGCTGGCCCATAATCCTGTATTAACTGGTCCACTGGCGAAGTGACTTTTGCATCTGCGTTATTGCCAGCAGTGCTGTTTGTCAAGGTGCAACCAGCTACTGTGCCTGAATACAGAGAAGGGCTCATTCCTCCTCCTTACCATAACTTTTTGGACGTTTTCGACAAGAAGGGGGCTAACGCCCTTCCCCCTCATCATATTTACAACTGCACAATTGAACTTTTGCCTGGAACGGAGATTCCGTTTGGCCATATTTATCCTCCCTCTGAACCAGAACTTATTACCTAAAGGAGTACATTGATGGAAACCTGAAGAAGGGATTCATCTGGGCTTCTACTTCATCTGCAGGGGCTGGCATATTTTTGTGCAAAAAAAGGATGGTACTCTCCGTCCTTGCATAGATTTCCGGGATCTTAACAAGATGACAATCAAGAACTGTTATCCTTTGCTGCTTATTCCAGAACTTGTACAGAGGTTGCGCATAGTCGAAGTTTTCACCAAGCTGGACCTGCGGGGAGCCTATAATCTAGTAAGGATTCGGGAAGGAGACAAATGAAAGACCGCATTTAGAACCCGCTTTGGTCACTTTGAATATGTCATCATGCCTTTTGGGCCCTGCAATGCCCCTGCTACCTTCCAGCACTTGGTAAATGACATCTTCTGTGATTTTCTAGACATATTTCTGGTAGGCTACCTCGATGACATTCTGATTTTCGCTTCATCCTTCGCCTCCGCGTTTATGGACTATATGCCAAGAAAGAGAAATGTGAATTTGAGAAAGACACCATCCAGTTCCTGGGTCTTATCCAGTTTCTGGGTCTTATCTTTTCCATCCAGGGGATCGTCATGGATCCTGAGAAGGTATCAGCAATGGTGGAGTGGCCAGCACCCACCAACCAAAAAGGTGTACAGGGATTTTTGGAGTTTGCTAACTTCTATGGGAAATTTATTAAGAGGTTCTTTGCTATTGTGTCCCCTCTAACGAAGCTCACAAGCCCACGCGTTACCTTCTCCTGGAAACCTGAGGCTCAGTCTGCCTTTTACCGACTAAAGGGGCTATTCACATTAGCTCCCATTCTGAGAAATCAGAGCCCATCTCTACCCTTTGTCCTAAAAGTACACATCAGAATCCGCGGTCGGGGCCATCTTGTCACAACGCCTTGGACCCAAGGCTCTCTTGCATCCTATCTCCTTCTTCTCCCAGAAGATGAGCCCTGCTGAAAGGAATTATGACATCGGTGACTGAGAATTGCTGGCCATTAAGTTCGCCTTTGAGTTACCTTTTTGAGGGAACCACTCATCCTATTCTAATATGCACAGATCACAAGATTCTGAAATACCTGAAAAAGGCCAAAAGGCTTAACCCTTGCCAAGCCCATTGGGCTCTTTTCATTTCCCGCTTTGATTTTTTTGTGACCTTCGGCCCTGGGGAAAAAATACCAAACCCAATGCCTTATCTCGTATGTTTCCAGAGGACCTAAACCCATCTTTGCATGATACTATTCTAGCCGCTAAGAATTTCATGTTGATTTGTCCTGACAGATAAAAGGGGGGTTGCACACCTACTCAGTCAACCCAAACCTCAACCTCACCAGAAAAGGTGATTTTTGTTATGGCATGAAGGGAAGATTTTTGTTTCTGAAACACTCCAGCTTGCTGCTTTAGAAGCTTGTCATGACAACCTGCTGGCAGGTCATTTTGGAGTGTCTCTTGATCTCATACAGTGGACCTTTTGGTGGCCAGGGCTTCCCCAGGATTGTAAATTGTTTTTCTCCTCGTGTGTCACCTGTGCCCATTCCAAGAGTATGAGAGAGAGCATGGGGGTTACTTAGACCCTTGCCCATCCCAACCTGGCCTATGGACTTTATTGTGGAACTTCCCCCTTCAGGGGTGTACAACTCCATTTTCATTGTGATAGATGTAGACTCACTGAAATGGCTCATTTTATCCCAATGAAGGGGACCCCCCCTGCGGCAGCAACAGCTGAGACATTTCTAAAGGAGAGAGACCGCCTCCATGGAATTTCTAGATGAGATTGTATCTGATAAAGGGGTGCAATTCACCTCCAAATTCTGGCAGGAAATCTGCAAGAAGCTTCGTATAAAAACTTGTTTGTCCTCTGGCTATCATCCCCAAAATGGTCAAACAGAGAGAACCAATCAAACCATGGAACAATATCTCCGCTGCCACCTCTCAGTCACCATTTTTTGCAAACTATGGATTTCATCCTACCTCAATCACAAATGCCCTGTTAAGTCCTCAGTTCTGAAGGTTCAAGATCGTGTTAATTTATTCTCAAACAATTTAAATAGAATAGAGTCCTCTCTGGCTCAAGCACAGGTAAGAACAAAGAGGGAAACTGACAAGAAGAGGCAGTCTTGTCCTGAATTTAAGCCCGGGGATCTTGTCAGGCTATCCACTGCCAACCTGAGACTTCGCTGCACCTCTAGGAAGTTGGGCCCCAAGTTGATTGGTCCTTTCCTTGTCTGGAAAGTCATCCACCAGGTGGCTGTTCGACTAACGCTGCCTGACTCCTTAAAGATCCATCCAGTATTTCATGTGTCTTGCTTGAAATCGGCTGTACTGAGTTCTTTGGCTGGCGGATCCTCTCAACAACCTCCTCCGGTATTGGTTGTAGGTAATGAAGAATTTGAATTTGAGGCCATCCTGGATTCAAGGAGGTCAAGGAGTCGTCTTCAGTAGCTAGTTAAATGGAAGGGTTTCGGTCCAGAGGAAAATTCCTGGGAACCTTCTGGTAATGTTCATGCCACCAAGTTGGTAAGGGCTTTTCATCAGGCACACCAGGATAAAGCAGGCCCTGGGGTCACCCAGAGGCTGCCCTTACGGCGGGGGGGGGGGGGGGGGCACTGTCACAATACCTGTTGGTTCCCACAGCGGCCCCTGCTAAAGCGTCCTGCTGCATCCCGTGTACCTTGCCGAGCTACCAAACGCAGCACTCTCTTTGTCTCTGGCTGACAGAACATGCAGCACCTCCTCTTCTGCTCACACTGACACAGCACAGGGAGGAGCTCCTTAAAGGAGTCTCAGCAGTAATGGAGGCTGGTGCTGTGACTTTACACCAGCTACCTTGATACCATGATTTCTGACCTCGCCTGCGCCTGGAACCTAACTCTGCCTGTCTGTCGCCTGCCCTGACCTGTGCCTGGAACCTGACTTTGCCTGTTTGCCGCCTGCCCTGACATTTGCCTGGAACCGGACTGCATCCGCCTACCACCTGTCTCTACACCGAGGCCGATCCAGCCTTCCACCTCAGGTAGGGTGACCCCAAGGGTCACAACCTGGTGACCCCCAGCAGCAAAGAGCCCAGTAGCCTCCTGTCTACTGGCCCATCACCCCTTGCGGGGTGCCCTAGTGAAGACCTGGTGTCACTTAGACTCTGTGCCTTGGGTAATCCTGTGCTACCTGTCTGAGGAGATCCTGAAACTTGCAAACTTTATTTTACATTTTCATGCTAGAATATTTATTCATTCAGTAGTGGTCATTCAGAATGGTCAAGAAGATGTTCTCATTCGCTCCTTACTCCCTACCTATTCTTTTTCTCTGTCCTCTTCACAAGACCTCATGTCTAACACCAATATGGCAAACTGTTCCACCTATTACTACAGCATGTGTATGCGCAGATGCTGCTATGTAATCCTCCATCAAGTCAGTCAGGGTAAGAGCTTAAGACCATGCAAACACAAATGGTTTAGTGACTCCCAAGTCAGCAATATGGTTACTGATGTTGATCTAAACAGTGCTTGGATAGGGCAGATGCAGATTTTTTTGCATACCCGGTGTGCCCATGTTACTCTAGACCCTGATAGATTATTGGGCCAGGAAACTTGACATCTGGACAGGATTATCTGAGTATGTTATCCAGGTGCTGTCATGTCCATTGTTGAGTGCCATGTCAGAAATAGTCTCCAGTGCAGCAAGTGTCTCTCCCACATCTATTTTTGCCTGCCACAGATATGGAACAAGTAATGCTAAATAAAATAGATTGGTGACTTGTTTCACCACCTGTTCTTGACCTGTGTTCTGAACCTAATTGCACAACCACCAACCAACTTAATGCCATCACCACAACCATCAACAATACAATTAGAGGTGGACCAATTATGAAAATGAATTTGGACTTTTAATTTTCAACCTAAAATAAGTATTTTAAAACTTAAAAAAAATATGAGCTCTTAACTCAGACTTGCATTTTTCATTTAATATCAGACTGTTAGGAGACAATTATCTGGCTGGCCATACCACACAGTAAGCCACCACAGGTCAGAGCTCCCTGTTTGTTCTCTTCGATGGCGTCGCTTACAGCATCAGGGGAGACCAGGAAAATAACTGTTAGTGCTTTGCTCTGCAATCTACAGCATCCCTGGTTACCCTTTTGGGTGTGATTGGTCTCTCCACATCAAAGTGGATTTGAAATGTTGCTTCAGCTAATGAGCCAAGTAGCTCCTGATCTCAGTCAAGTGCTGCCATTGGCTGCTTGGACTTTATAGTCTGTCTGCTACCAGTCACCAGTGCCTGTTGTAGTGTTCAGCTGGGCTGATCTGCTGTTGAAGTGTGTTTTTGTAAGATGTACTATGATCGCTTCTTGGCCTCTTGGCTAAACCAAGTCAGTATAATGAATAAGATGGGCCCTTATTTAGCGGAAATAAATCATCAAAAACACACCACATCCCAATTACATCAATTAAAGCTACCAAAAAAGCACTATGAGAAGATTACCAACCCAAGGTGTGATGCATCACAAGAAAAGGTTATGTTGTACAGAATAAAAACTGAATTTTATTTCAATATGAACAAAATACATTAAAAACTTTACCAAACATAGTTAACAAATAGTGACAATAATATACACATTATACAAAGTTTTATGTACTGGATTTAGCATCTTAAGGGCCAACCACCTGTGTTCACAATATAAGAGGGGGGGGGGGGGGAGGAAGGGATTAACAACAAGCCCTTATGTTTCTAAATGCGTTTTGTAAGTTGAACTACTTCTTCAGGAAAATAATTACCAGTGTTACAACTCTACAAAGATTATATTTTACCTTAAGGTTACATACTACGTAATTTAGGAAATCCAAACAAGGAACATGGTTCATCAGCACCCTGACTTGAGAACAATTATGTTGCAGATAGAAAAAGGAGCAGGTTTCAATACTTGAGCATATCTGAGCAAAACAAGAGGAAAAGGAAAGAAAAAGACAGGCCACAACAGGCTATTATTTGATTCAGTTTGACTGCTTTAGGTTATACTAGATTTGTGACCTATATTCATCTTTAAAAGATATCAGTTTAACCATAAAAAAACATATACATAAGTTGTCAATCATTCGCTTTTCAAAAATAGACCAGGTCTTTATATGATCGGAGATATACAGTGCTATAATGGATACACAATGGTATATACTCAGTTAATATCTCATCAGTGGTTATTCAATTTCATAATAAATATAATAATTTCACTTAATTGTGGAATATATATTACTTTATTTAAAAAAAGACTTGTCTGTTGAGGACACTTGGATTGTATGCTGCCTGGACTGACCTTTTGCCTGTGAACCCCAACTCTGCATCATTTTCATTGGATACAATCTTCATTGGATAATACGTCTGATGGACTGATTACCAGTGTATGGCTCAGTATTTTGGATTTGCCTTTGCTGGAATATTGGTACAACATTATCTGTGTGCTCCTGGTCTTCTGTCAATACTTCGCCAAATACCATACCTTGCATACAGAAGTCCTGGAGTTAACTGTGTGCTGGGGAGGCGCAATTATCTGGGGGGGTTACTAGAGGTGAAAAATGCGGCGTTAGATTGGGGGACTGGCATCTTGCGGGCACTGGTACTGAACCAGTACCAGAACCATGGTCAGGTTCAAAATTTTCACGGTCCGAGCCACCTCCACCTAAATGTATATTTGTAACCAATGTAATGTATTTTTCAAACCAAGACATTTCTGTACTCTATGAACAAATAGTTATAATTGGTCTGCTATCCTGAAATTTGCTCCGTGTTGCCAGAGTTATGCAACACCAACGACTTCAAGCAGTGACTACAGTATAAGTCCTTCACAGCTCTTTGGTTGATTTCCCTATGTATTACTGATATAGCTGCATGGTGGGATCTTTCATTACCCTGTAGAATGGTCAGGAGGATGAACAGGAGTGTTTGTTCTTTAACTGACTGTACTTCACCTTCCTTTAGAGTACCACTTCCTTCCTTCCTCACTAGAATACCACTCTCCACAGACATCAACATGGCATAGATTTTCTTTGCCTCAACATGGCAAATGTAAGCTCAGGTGCTGCCATGCAATCTGGGTCACTGACAATGGTAACAATATTGTGGCTGCAAAACTTGCCTGGGTGAATTTACTTGTGTTCTCTGCTTTAATATATGATAAATTGGGTGGGCAAATCCTTGCCTACCAATACCCTCAAACAGACCACTAAGCAGAAAATAAATTACTACAGAAATAGGGCCTTTACTGCCTTCCTCATCACCAGGTTCTCCGGAATTGCTAGCTTATTCAGCTCCACCTGATCCTTTTTCAGCCAAGATGGAACTGCCACAATGTTCCCCTGTGGTGGGGTCCACTGCAGCGACTGAGATGTCCACTGTTTTCCTACCATACTTTGACAATTTGACAAAAGAAATTTAAAGCCTTGCAACAATCAATTGAAAAAGCACTAACCAATGTCTAATTAATTAGGACAACAAGTGAGTGACCGGGAAGATCAAATGCTGGATTCCTATGGCAAGCTGAATGCAAAGGCCTCACTTATTTTTTCTATAGAAGAGAAGTTAGAGGACTTGGAAAATCACAACAGGCGCTGAATTCTCATCCCCCACACTGTTTTCTTACTGTTGATCACATACTGGATTTAAGCCTCCCTCTGCTTGCTTTTCATGCCTTGGAATGCACCCTGATTGGGCCCAGTGCACCCTGCTACAAATTAAAGACAGAGACCAGTTATTGCTTTATGGATAAGGAGATGGTTCTTGGAGTGTACTACAAACAGAGGGAGCTGTGAGAGGACAAGATTCTGATCTTTAAAGAGTCTTCAGCTTTTGTTGCACAGAAACGCAAGCATTTTGTTCCAGTTTAGTGAATTTGGTATCAAGATTTGCACTGATGTATCCAGGTAAAGTAACTTGGCAGGGCAAGACAAGTCTTTAAAGATTCTTAGCTTGCTCTTTCAATTTCCCAGCAAAATCAAAGAAAGAAAGAGAGTAGGGGTTTCATTGCGGCAATTCAACTTATATTAATCATAAAGCAAAAACATCAAGGTAACAGTATATTCAAAGTAGTATGTAGTCATTAGGTTACAATATTTGGGTCTGTCCCATTAATGTCATGGGATGTCCCACCCTATGCTAAACAAGATAATCCCTAAATATGTCAGAGAAAACTTGGCTCCAATTCTGACATGTTTCGCCTGACTGGCTTCTTCAGGGTATTGAGTAGATGCCGTTTAGCAGAACTGTGTATCAAAATACAAAAATGCCTTGAATGTAATGAACCCATAATGTACCAAATTAATAGGATAGTAATGTAATTTTAAAGGTAATAATATTAATAATTAACTATATGTGCCTGATGATATAAACTATTATGTATATCTTAATGTAAAATAGACTTACAGTTTCACCATGGTAGTGTGTTCATAAGGAAGGATTACTCATTAAGTAGTGATTATCATTCCAATTAATCGTTCCCCTAATAACGTTTTCCTCCAAAAAAGCACTAGAAAACAGAAGATACTATCACCTTATGAGATTCCTGAATTGCATAGGTTTTTGCTACTACATACAAATCTAAAAAAGAGGCATAGCAATACTTATCCATAAAACCTCATATAAGCTTGATTTGGATGAGGAGAATAGATAACTCCTTACAGTTTTTTTCAATGCTGACCCAGAAATTACATGAAGGCCACTACCTAAACCTAATATTGGCTGGTGACTTTAATGCTAATCAGACCTCGCTTTAGACCGTTTCAGTATATCTGATAGATCACCCCTTGCACCTACTGCAGATTTTGATTTTTTTTCCCCCAGATCTGATTTGCAGATGTCTTGAGAATTCTTAACCATACAGAAGGTAACTACAGCTATTCCAAAAATATGTTCAGGGGGCTTACATCTCTCCTTTCAAATGAGACTTAGCTCTTTCCTACAATGTTTGAAGTGTGGGTCAGCAAAAGCAGACCTGTATAATATGTTTTGGAATCAACCCAAATTTAAATAATTTTGGAGAATAGTAGTGCCATACACTTTTTGTCACTTAGTAAACTATTTACTATTATCTCCTGACTGGGCTACTTTTGGTAAACTGACACTTCATGTGGTTTAAATCACCAAACGTTGTAATACACTCCTGTCCTCTCTGTTTTGCACAAGTGAATACATACAGGTCCCGCACCCTTGACCTCTTTCTCGAGAATCTGCTCTTCATATTTCGTATGAATGGGAGGCCTCATTGGAAAGAGTCACAGGTAGATGGTTGCTTTGAGGTCTGGGAATTGTACATTGCCACTTGTCCTGTACATCTTAAAAAAAAAATTGCCTCCACTTTTGATCGAAACCACATGCTATACTTGCTGTGGGTTAGCTCTTGTCATGTGTTAGCTGTATTATCTTTTTTTCTCTAATATTTACATCAGTGTTCTGTTGATCTATTGCACACATCAATTTACTGTCTGAAAGTATATTTTTTTTCTTTTGCATAAGTTTGTATTTTCATTTTCCCTAAAAAAATAAAACTTAAAAAAAATAAAATTAGATTCTGATAATGTTTAAACTACTATGGTGCAGTAATGCTTTCAACTTTTTGAGAAGTTTGCAGGAATGTACAGTAATCAATTCATGTTTATACAGAAGAGAAGCTAACTTTATTATTTTTCAGTAGATGGAGTGATAATGTTTGCAGACTGAGCTAAGAACAGGAAACATATGGAAAAGATCTGCAGTAACTGAATACTGGCTGGAATCTGACATGCCACGTTGCACACACCCATTTATTCTCTGACTTTGGACTGTACATTTCCCTTGCTTGACCATGTACTCCTTTCAAAAGAATTAAAAAGGATAAGGAGACACTGAAAGTAATTGTAATAATATTAATATCTAACACATTTAAGGCATTTACTTCTTAAACAGCCAAATCTAAAATAAACTAACTGGAAGGAAAATTTTAAGCACTATTCCAGACAAAACATTTAAACCTGTGACAGCAGGGGAACAAGGATCACCTGGCCAGAATGACACCCATAGCAAACCTGATAGGAATTTTGCTTACACTGGTAAAAAAATATACTATTTAACACCTTTTAGGAGTGATAAAGGCAACATTTTTAGAGCAGTATGCAAATACATGATTCATTATCCAAATAGACAGTTAAAGCTAGCTATAATGTATCCAGTATAGCTTAGCAAGTAAGAGGAAAAAACAGGGAAAATGCCAGTCAGTTGCACAAGAGACCATCTAACAACAGGAAGGAGCAGGGTGACAGAGCCCAACAATCTATTGCTACTCCTTTTGATGTCCTATACCTGGCTGGGGAAAGAACAAGTTACTTAGTGACAGAACAGTAAAAAGGACTGCATAAGTTAAAGGTCTAAATTGAGAAAACCAGAAATACCTTGGCAGGTAAAAACAGATTCCATATATATTACATCTGTATGTCGATTTGTTTGTCTAAAGTTCAGATTTACCTTCTTAACCCCCAAGCTTTTCCTACTCATATATAAAAAGGAAAAACACACTGGATAACTAGCTTTCCTGACATGATTGACAAAAATGGACATCAAATGTATCCTTAGTGCCCTCCTATCATATTTTTCTACTGGTCTAAAACTGTAATAGGATATTTTACTGAACTAAAGGAAAATATATGTGTGTTAGCTACAAACAGCAATTAGATGTCTTAACCACTAAGCAAAAGTTCAAAAATTATAGGGTAACTATAGGAAAAATTGCCACCACTCTGTGCCTTCTTATTACATTTTTTACTAGTCCATAACTATGACATGTATTTTTGATGGACTAAAGGAAAATGCACATTTGTCAGGCCATACAAAATTTGTAACAATATTTTAAAGATTTTAATCAATAAAGACATCTCCATAGGCAATTTTGAAATTTTTTAAACCAGCTTGACTGCAGAAACAAAGCCTCATTCGTACAGCCTCATCTTTAGACTGTAAGGTTATCTACACTGTTGAGGAAGTGCCATGCATGAATCATCCATCCATGAACTTCCCACAGCAGGAGGATTTCAATTTCATGGCCAGAAACTCCTTGTTTTTTTAAACAAAGTCACTCAGTCCTTCAATAGAACTTGCAAACTTGTTTTTTCAAAAATGTATTTGTTTTTAAAATTGCCCCTCCTTCGTTTCCGAACAGAGAGTGGAAGACACAGTGACTAGATGAAAGGCCCTTTAGGATAACTTACATGCAGCTCACTGTCTCCATTAGAAATGAAACCTGACCACTCTACCCTCCACCTTACAATAGCGCACAACCCAGACCTGCCGTTGGTAATCCAGGGCAGATCGGTAAAGGAGAGACGGGTGATACGACAACTCACGGGTAAATCCTTCACTAGAAGTCTAAGAAACCCATTTCTCACGTAGCTGCAGTATCTCTTTATCCTTTTTAATAAAAGGAGGTTTTTGCATACTATCACTTCTTTGTGTCTACAATATCAGAGATTTTCAGATAAAGATTGGCCCAATGGCTAGACAAACTGTTATTTAGGCCAAATCCAGAAAAGGGAGCTAAAATGGAAGTTTATCTGACTTACAAACCAACACTTAACTATGAAGAGAGGCGTACAGATTTAAGTATATGGCATGTGTCTACTGACTAGGTCCCCAACATAAATTCTGTTTGATTACGGTAGAGCCTGGAGAGCTATCTCCTCCTCCATGTACAGGGAAATGGTGTTCAAATTCTATCATGGTTATGTCTCTCCACACCGTTCCTACCTTATGGGTTTAATTGCAACGTCCTATTGTTTGAAATGTGGTGCAGCCGGAGCAGATTAATTTCATATATTCTGGGGCTGTCCCTTAATTAAAAGATTTTGGAGGCTGATGGTGCGGTTTGCACTGAACCATCTGGTAACATTTCTCCCGCTTACTCCTACCTGGGCTCTGTTTGGAGTTTTGTCTGAACAGGTCCAGGTAGCCAGGGGATGTGGTAGACTCCTTACAATTATATCAATGGTGGCCAAGAAGGGGATTCTGCATAAATGGATAAGTGCAGGCCCCCCTATCTAAAACCTATTTTTAGCAAAGCTGAGACACGTTTTCTAAATGGATTGGGTGGAAGCCACAATTAACAAAGATCTAAAGACACATTTTTTTATGTATGTATAATATCCATGTTTGCGTGGACTTCCTGGTATGTAACCAGGCTATTGGGCAATGATCCACCTGTAGTTTTGTAATTCGTCTCACACACAACCATGTACATTTTATAATGTATCTTTTATTGTAAGATTTATTGTAAGATTTTCTTTATCTAACTGTAATTGCACGATAATTGTTAGGCAATGCTGAGGTATTGCCTGTATCTTGGTACTGTTTATTTGTTTGTTCATTGTATGATGATTCACCTGTGGTATTATTTTCAGTTATGTTGTAATTGACTGTCTATAAATCCATCTCTGTTGTTTGTTTGAAAAAATAAAGAAGCACTTGAAAAAAAAATGAAACCTGAACACAACAATAATGTGAAAAGGGAAAAAAACAGTTATTTACCTTACTAGCACATATTTGATGATACCACTGTTCTGTGCTGCACTCACTAGGTCTTTCTTTACATTTCTGGGACATCTCCTGCCTGGGGAGGACTTAATGAGCCTGATTCATCAAGCCAAATTGGAAGCTCGCTCACGCAGTGTAATCGCGATCCAGAATCTGGTGTCTAAAAGCATTTTTATCAACCAAATTTCGTCCAGCCGGAATACGCTGGCATATTCTTCTGGCAGTTATCAACTGAAATGATTGCTCACTCGGAATCGTGCATCTGCGTGAGCTGGACACTGGCGAGCTTGCAATAAAAGTCACTCTTCCCCTAAAAAATCATTCTTTCTAATAGCACACATCTTTCTTGTAGACCTAAATAAAAATGTTGGGTTGTTCAAATGTTTCATACATTTATTTTAGCTAAAAAATAGGCATATTTTTAAATGATCTAATATTTTCAGGTTCAGAAAGAGTTAACTGATTTCAGCTCTTTACATAGGCGCCTATCTAAACACATCTGATGCCGGACCCCAGGTTGTTGGGATTTTGCCAGCAAACTTATTAATTATTATTATTACTTATATTTATATTTATTTATACACATAAATACATCAATATTTAAATTATATATATAAATAATATAAATACATGTATTGATATCTATGATAAATATATAAATACATATTAATATAGTCTAAAAAACTGAAAAACGATATATATTTATAAATATATATGTGTTTTAATATGTTTATACTATATTCATATGTACTTAATTATATATATATATATATATATATATATATATATATATGTGTGTTTGAAAAACACATTAAATGTTTCTTCCACATTTATATGCCTTTTTATTCACTTTTACAAGTGATCGTAACCTTTTTTGAAAAGTTTCCATTGAAAACAATGGGGTATTTTAAAAGTGTTTTTAGCAGGAATTTGGAATCTGGAAGCCCCCTTTAATAAGAAGACGCCCAGATCTCCACCACCCCACCCTGGGGAATAAGTATATGATGTACAAATGTTAAGGATTGGATCAATAAATGATTACGGAACGTCAAACCGAAAAAAAATCAAACAGCCACATTTCATGGACTGCGCACACCTAATTGCAAGTCAATTTTTAGCACTAACATTAACATTAATGATGAGCATATATAAGTGTGTTGTCTAACTTGCATTTTTCCTTTGTCTTGATTTTTTTTTTCAAGGAGGGGCGGGAGGGGCTGTTGTTTTGTTTGTTAGCCTGATCTATGTTGCTACATTTGATACTTTGCTTACCATTTAGCACAATAGCACAATTTAATTTTTCAGCTTTGAATGTTTCAATGTCCATCTTGCAATTAGGAAGTCAATGTTAATGCTATGGTATTGTGTTTGTGGCCATATTGTTTCACTTCAATAATATGTCTTTATTACTAGGGATGAGTGAGCGTTTTTTTAAAACTTGATCTCACGGCAAATTTGACCATTCTTGTTTACCCAAATTGTAACCGAGAACGGCCGGTGTAAATTTGTCGATCGAGATCGAATTTTAATTAAAAAAATGTTAAAAATGTTTTTTCAGGCTGTCCTGATTAATAAATGCAGCCACGGCTGAATTCATTGATCAGCTCAGTGTGCGATCCACAGCACTAGTGGTTAAATGGGGTCAAGTTAATGGGGTTAGATAACCTCTAATGCCGTGGAAATTCACTGCTATCCCCGGGCACACTCCTGCATTGATTTCCTTGAACTTCCAATGGGTCTGCGAAATCGGTTTGCCAAATTTCAAGGACCCATCGGAAGTTCCAGGAAATTTTCGCGAGGATGGCAGAGGAATTCTTGCTAATCCCTGTATTACCACCTTTAAATGTTTGTCCGGTATAAATATTTTCTTTTCCAGTTTTCTAATGCCTTTCAAACTGCATAAACACCCTGAAGGGATGAAAAAGCAAGAACATATGTTTGGCACAAAGTTGATTGGTCCCTGGAAGTTATAGATACTAGTACTATTTGTTTTACATGTTTACCGGTTCACCGGTTCATTTCTGTCCACATTTATATGTCTAAGCCTTAGTCTACACGGACGTTTTCCCCAGCATTTAACCTGAGGCTTTTAAAGCCCATGTTTGAAGTCCCCATGCATTCCAATGGGCTAATCTACACAAGGATGTTTCCTTCAGGCACGTTTTTGAGTGTTACCTTAAATGTTGCTTGCAAAGTTTAAAAATTTAAAACGCTGGATAAACGCATGAAAAGGCTTGAAAGCGCTTTCATTGAACTCAATGGAGGCTTTTTCAGGCGTTTTTAAGCTTTTATGAGAGCTTCCATTGAAAACAACCGGGGCTTTTAGAAACGTTTTTAGCAGGACTTTGGACTCTGGAAGCCCCCTTTAATAGGGAGTCTCCCAGATCTCCACCACCCCACCCTGGGGAATGAGTACAGGGGTACATAAAACCCCTTACTCACTCCCTAAAAGGGTTAAAAATGTGTAAAAAAATTGGACGAGGCTTTAATGGTAAATTATTTTAATAAATGTGTGTGTTTGTGTAACTAAACTTTTTTTTTTTTACAGGTTATTCCAATGACAGGATGATTCCCAGGGCTGCAATGAGCACAGCCCAGGAAATCCTCCTGAAAGTGAGGGATCGCAGGGCATCAGGGGTTAAATGAGGACAAGGCTCTCCATTCACCCCTAGTGCTCTGTGATTGGCTGAGGTTTTACGTTTCTCAGCCATTCAGCACTAGACATGAATGGGGAGCCTTGTGCCCATTCATCTCTAGTGCTCTGTGATTGGCTGAGAAATAGAAAACCCTGATGACAGCTCAAGCATCATCAGGATTTCCCTTTCCTCAGCTAATCAGGGAGCAGAGCAGTCAGCGGAGCTCTGCTATGCTGACATCTCCACTCCCCTGATCACTCCTGCAGCTCTAGAGGAGCTGTGACATGTGTTCTTTATCTGTAATACATCTAAATTAGTTTTCAGTGTTGTTAAGCAAAACCAAAAAGTTTAAAACAGTGCAACAGATGTAACAATAATTGAATACATTTAGTGAATTAGTATATTGTAACATAAAAATGTAGCACTTACCCAAAAGTAGATGAAGCATTAAAGATTCAAACTGATCTGTAAAGCTGCGTACACACCTGCAATTTTTCTCGTTGGAAAGGATCTTTCAACGATCCTTTCCAACGAGAAAAGACTGCACGATGCATGAACGATGCTGTACATACAGCACCGTTCATGCTCTATGGAGAGGGGAGGGGGAGAGCGACGGAGCGGCACCCTGCTGTGCGCTCTCCCCTTCCCTTTCATTACGATCGGTCGTCGTCCATCGTCCATGGATCCGCCAGGACGGTCGTCGGACGATGGACGACGACCGACTGTACACACGGCAGATTTTCGCCCGATAATTGGCCGATACCGATTATCGGGCGAGAAAAATTTGCCGTGTGTACGCAGCTTAATAGACTGTAAATGCACACAGAACAGGGAGCAGGTGAGCGCTAATTAATTTCTATGACCTCACCATTGACAGAGCTTAACAGATCCTCCAAAATTGGGCAGCTGCAAACTAATCATCCTTTTTGGCCTATTCTCCACCCCTATTGCTCCTTTCTCAAGGCAGGAATCTGACTGGCAAGTGAAGGCGAGTGTACTAGTGGTCATACGCCTCATATATAGGCGCGTATATACGCGCAGCGAGCTGACACGCACTTCCTTGATAAATCAGGACCAATGTGTTCAAACTGATATCTATATAGACACCTCAAATATGTGTACATTTTCCAAATGACCTCTTTGGTACTTAAAATGTAGAAGAAGCAGAGACTTTCATGATGATGATGGTTTATTGGACAAATTTAAACATTTAAAAATGTGTTAATATTATTAAACAGTATTTATATAGTGCCAACATATTATGCAGTGCTGTAAATTAAATAGGGGTTGCAAATGACAAACAGATACAGACAGTGACACAGGAGAATGAGAGGACCTTGCCCAGTAGAACTTACAATTACTGTGGTGGGTGTGGCTAGTGCTCAGGTTTGCTGTTTGCTGAGAGCAGGAGTGTCTGTGCTCCTCCAGTGTGCAGTTTTGCAGACTGAAAAACATGTCTACTCCTGAGCAAGGCCCGGGGTCTGAGCCCCCTGATTCTGAGGTGGATGACTCCAGTGTCATTTCAGATCTGTCCCAGACACCAGGAGAGATGGTGGAGAAAACAACTCAATGAGTTATTCAAAGATTGAGCTGGATACAAACAGAGGAGAAAAGGCTTACAGCTGTACAAACATGAGTTAAAGCAACAGAAACATTATATTCATAAGCGAGAAACTCTTTTGGAAAAGCTAAAGCAGCACAGTAGTCAATTCAGGGACAAATTTAATAATAAATGGCACAAAGCAAAACTGGTCAGTCCAGCTAAATGGGAAGCACGGAGGATGTTCCTGGAGGGTCCAAGGCTGCTGAGGAGGAAGTAAAGATTGTGCCTGCTGAAAGACCGTTTCATCTTCCATATGTATGACCCTGACCTGGCAGAGGAAAAGGTACCTGGCACCGGCACCACAGTTGTGTCACACTTTCAGCCTTTGCAGGCTGAAGCCCTCCAGTGCTCACATGTGCATAGGCCTGAGCAGCACAGGGAGGAAGGAAGAAGCAAGAAGGTCCTGTGATGGGAGCATATCAGCATTTGGTAAGGCCGGGGAGTGTTTCAAAGATGGTGGGAATTCTGGGACCAGTAGTCCCATTGTGCTGGTTGCTGCAGGATCACCAGGAGACATTGAAGTGTCTGAAATGACTGTTGGGGAATCTGCTGCCCCTGTGAAGACTGTACTTGTGGGTGACTGCAGAAAAAGCTAATTCTGTTGGAGTCAAAGTCTAAGTCAAGGCATACCAGGAAAAGTGACAACTTAGCCTGCATCTAATGACATAGCTGCATGTATAACCCCTGTTGCTAAGGATGATTTTGCAATAGAAAGTGCACGGCCAGTCCCCCAGAAGTATGTAACTTCATATACTACTATGATGGGGTGAGGGGGGAGTGTTGATGCTGGTATGCCGAGAGAAAGACTTTGGGGTTTTGTTCCTTTATGCCAAAACCTGGTGCTGTTGAAATAGACAAAAGGGGGTACTCCCCCACTAGGAATGCTGTAATTTGATCACATTATGAGGCCTATTGTAAAAATGTAATACGCTGGTAAGGTCTAAGACCAAACAGCAAGTCCAGACAAAATATGATGAAGCCAATCACCGTTTTAGTGAGGCATGAGCCAATACCCTCGGCTGATTTGTCGGTGTGATTGGGGAGGTGTGGGGATCTTGTGACCCCTTCAAGCAAAGTCTGTGATGAATATAGGATTTATACAGGTCATGGAAACAAATGTATGGTTAAAAGTGATTGCAAATGTTGTACAGCTTGTCCCCTCCTCAACCTTCATAGACCGAGATAGATTTGTGGTATTTTACCCCAGTCACCCAAAACTGTGCCACTAATGTGGAGAAAGGGGGCATTTTGCTGCTGTGTGTAAGGTTAAATGTTCTTTGTGTCGGGGTTGGGTCATCTTGCAAGGGATTGTAACATCAAAAGGTGCAACCTCTACAGTCCAGAAGACCATTTCTATGCAAAATTCTCAGAGGCTGCACATAAACTGCCCCTTGAGGTTGTGGAAGATTTGCTGCCACATGTGGTGAATGAGCTCCATGTGTTTTGAAGACATTTCTGCTGAAGGCAGTGTGAAGCAAAATTGTTGCTTCCCCTTGTGTTTCAGTTAGCCTGTCCCTGTGCTTGAGATGCAAGAGTGTGTTGAGGACTTCTGGAAGCTGGGGCAGATGCCCAGAAGATCGGGTAAAAGGTTGGGGCAGGTGGAAAAAGATAAGGTTGCAGGAGGGAGTGTTCTGAAACTTGGCAGGCGGTGGGAAAATAAAATAAGTAGGAGTTGAGTGAAGTGTAGGATGAGGTTATTGGTGAAGGGTGGCACATAAAAACAGATGTCCGATGGTTGAACCAATGGAGGTAAACGCTCAAGCTCATTAGGTAGTTTGTGTAGAAGTAGGGTCAAGAAGCAGCTAATCCAATCATCCTGATGGTGTGCCCGCTCTATGGTGGTGACCATCAATTTCACTAGCATCAAATCTGTAAGCGCTTGTGAAATGGCCTTATTTTTGCTCAGCAAGTTTAACTCTGATGATGGCTGATATCCATCTAGTAAAAAAGAAGTAGAGGTATGGACTTTCCTTCTGGTCTCTTGTGGCTGAGCATTACAGTGGAGTTGCAGTTCTTTTTAAAATCGATACAGTGACTTGTCGATGGATTATTGAAGTAGAAATGGGGAGATGTATGGTCATAGATGCCTTGGGGGAGGGGCAGGACATGAGCCTTATAAACATCTATGGGCCTCAGACAAAATGAGACAGGAAATGACTGTTCAACAAGGTTAAGCCCTTTCTTTTTACTTCTCAGCAGATTTCCCATGTTCTCTGGGCTTCTAATTTACCCATTTTTTGCAATCAAATAAAAAGAAATCAAACATTTTGCTCAAGGCATACTTAATACATTCCTTTTCATTTATAAAATCATCTTTGTACAAGAAAATGTTTCTTGTTTTCCATAAAGCAAATTTCAGGCAATTTATAGAAACCCAAAGTAGTTTTTCTTCTCTAATGAGAAGGAAAGAGGAGGACTGTACTTGACAACCTGGTGGTCAGGTGTTTGAAGGCCTGTTACAAATTGCAGCAAGGGCCTGGCTGTCTGGCCATACAGCCCTTGCAAACAGGCAATTGCAAAAGAGATGTAGGGTTGATTCTTCAACCATACATCCAGATTGGGGATATACAGGGGAATTTACAAAACCCATCCTATGCTGAAAGGCATGCAGGCACTCATGGACACGCTGCCAAGCAATATCTTTTAACTAACTTATCTTTTAACTTTAACTTGTTTGATAAAAAATTTTCATCCACCTTTTACCATATTTGTGCTGACCTTTCTGTAGTAAAAGTGGGTATAAGTGCAATATCCACCTCTGTTTTGATGAATTTCCTAGTTTTATTTGCAACCAATAGGGTGTTTTGGTCCAGGTTTTGTAGGTTCCAGGTTCAAATACATTTTTCTGAAAATTGTATACGGTTTTGGAGGAATGATAAATGTTGGAATTGTTTGGGGTGGTTGGTACCATTCTCTCCTCCTAAACACATGACCAACTGCATACTTGAGAAAATATGACCATTTGATAGATTTGGTTTGGAGGCACTTGAAGCAGAGGGAGAAAAAACTGGACCACAGAAAGATCTCAATATCTGCGAGGTCTTTACCCCCATTTGCCTTGCTTTTGTGCACAGTTGACCTTTTCATTTTTTCAACAGTTGAGCGCCATAAAAATTTGAAGATATTTCTAGTCATTTTTTTAATTATGGAGAGCGATGGACAAGGCTTAATTGTTGTAACTGAGGCAGAATTATTGATTTTACAACCAGCACTTTACTATCTAATGTTAAGTTATGTAGTTTCCAGAATTCAATTTTTTGGCCAATTTTTCCTTGGACAATGTTCCAGCTTTGGTGCTCGTTGTTTTGATGGTCAAAAAACACTCCCAAAATTTTGATGGCTTGACATGCTATTGCAATTTTTACATGTTGAAGCTGCCATTGGCCAAAATAAAGACAATTACACTTGCTGATTTTTTAGCTTGAATCCAAACCCGTACAAAAAATTTCTGTGTTTCACTGCCCAATTGAGAGCAGCCTCTTTGGTACAGAGCAAAATAACATCATCCATGTATGCGCAAATTGTGGCAGACTGACCACCACCCCCTGGTATAGGGACCCCCGGATTACCTTGTCCTTTCTTAATGATGACAGAAGTGGTTCCATGGCACAGATAAATAAAAGCGGAGAGAGAGGGCATCCTTGTTTAACTCTGGACTTGAGTTGAACATCATCCGATAAGAAGCCATTAACTACGACTTTGCTAGAAGAACCACTGTAGAGACATTTGATTTGGGTAATTAGCATAACAGGAAAACCCATTTTTTTCCACAGATAGATATGTGAAACTTTATCAAATGCTTTTTGGAAGTCTAAGGACAAAAAGGCCAATTTTTGCTTTCTCTTGTTTGAGTACCATAGCACATCTCTCAGTAAATTTAGACCATCATGTGCATTTTTATCAGACATCCCACAGACCTAAATACTCTGGATAACTTAACTTCTTTTGACTGATGGGACGCCAGTTCTCCAGGTCTGATAGGTCACCTTTTCTAGGGATCAGAGTGATGACGCCTCTTAGCGTCAGACACAAATTATTTTTCAGGAGATCCCAGAATGACAGATAAAATTCAATCAGCAGACCATCATAACCTGGACATTTATTTTTGGTAAAGCTCTTGATCGTAACTAATAGTTCTTTTTCACTCAGATCTTCTGAAAAGACTTGTTGGTCAACATGATCTAATTAAGGCTCCAAGGCACCTACCACCTTCTTGGTGACGGTTGGCGTCATCTCCTTTTCCCTATAGAGCTCTGAGTAGCAACACTGGGTCTCCTTAACCCCACTAGCGGTAATCCCGAGTGTGACTCGGGGTGGGAAAACTATGCAAAAAGCTGTACCCTGAGTCACACTCGGGGTAACTTTGGGGGTCCCCCTTACCTTAGCCCCGCACTCCAGCGGCGATCGGACGATCCCGCTGTGATGCCGGGGCACCTCTCAGTCGGGGGCGTGGCCGGGCGGGAAATTTAAAAGCAGATTACTGAGCAATCTGCTTTTAAATACCGCCCGGGTCCCCGCCCCCCCGCTGCACACATCTGCAGTTAGATGCGATCCCCAATAGTAAACTGCTGCATGGTGCATCGCATCTAACTGCAGATGCGATCACCAATAGTAAACTCCGGGGGTGATGCCAGGGGCGATTTCCTGCTGGCATCCCCCCTGGAATCTACTGCAGCTGCTCGCATCATTTGATTAGAGCAGGGGAGTGAGCAGGGCGGGGACATCCCCACTGCATCACCCGGCAAGATGTGTGACATCTTCTGGGTGATGCGATAAATTGTGGGGGCGGGAAATTTAAAAGCAGATTACTATGTAATGTAATGTACAGTAAAATACACAGCAAAACACTAAATAAAAGTATAAAAATACATTTTAGTGCACTAAGCATCTTTGCCCCATGCCCTGATTTACATTTTGCCCACTATTAGCCCTGACCTTGATCTGACCTTTTTGATGATAAATCACTTCCTGAATGTATCATTTCATCACTTTGTCTTTGACCATGATTGTTCCTGATTGCTGGAGACCACACAGCATCCGAACGGCATCTCGCCGGCGCAGGCGCTGGTTTGGAGGAATTTGAACGCAGCGATTTGGAGTCCTTTGTGAAGCGAGCTATAGTGATTCACCAGCAAATTTGTTGTGCGAGCTATAGTGATTCACCAGCAAATTTGCTGTGCGCACATGGTGCCCTATTGACCTTGATGCGGACCAGGCAGCACCTCCAAGATTTCCATTTACCGGCACACCTGGGATGAAAATTGAGGCTGAATGTGACAACCCCCTGGCATACCTGAAGTTGTTTTTGACCGATGAAATTATCCAAAAAATTGTTGCGGAGACAAACAGGTAAGCCGGTCTTGTGTTTGCTAACCTTTTAAAAATTTTTGCTAAATTTATTTTATGCAAATGTGTGCTGCTCTGTGTTTGGTAATTCTTTGCAAATTTTTTTATGCCAACGTGTGCTGCTCTGTGCTAACTTTTTAAATATTTTTTTGATAAATTACATTGTTGTGGTCTAATATTTCATTATTTCTTATAATAATGATTTATAGTTATGTATTATATTATAATTTATGATTTTATTATAATAAATAAATATATTTATTATACCCGGGAGTTAATCCTAAGAATTACAGGCCCACAATATATACAAAAATGTCTATGCCAAAAAAAAATAGGATCACTTTTTGCATCACAAAACTGACAGAATTAGAATGCTAGGGGGGTTAAACATGTCAGATATTGTGACCTTATCATTGATTTTTTGTATGTTTTGTTTTAAACTGCTTTTTTAAAGAAAAATCTGGAACATTTTTTCCCCCATATTTTCCACTTTTGCATTGGAAGTAATTTCTCTCCCTTTAGCAGTGATGGCCTCTGCTAAGTCATTTTTTTTAAATTAATAATTTCCTCCTCCATTGGGATGCCATTTCTGCTAAACTTAATAAAAAGCTTGGAGCTGTGTGTTTAGCCTCTGGAACTATTTTACTTTCCTCATTGCTTCTTGTATTCCTTTCTGGATAAAGAAGGACCTAGATTTCTTTTTGATGTTATCCCACCAATTTATGAGGTTAGGAAATTTGTATATGTCCCTCTGCCATGACTTAGAAGAGTGGTATTTAGCCTCTAGATCCCTGGTCCTTTGGATGTACCTGATAATTTTAGGTGAATGTACAATAACTTATGATCTGAGAAAATGTTGTTTTGGAGAGTGATTTTCCCTGACAGAGCGATGGCAAAGCAAAAGTTAATGCAAGATTTATTTATATTGCTGGACCACTAAACCAGGATCAATCGGATGTAACTTTTTCCAGACCTCCTGCAACTCGAGATTAGCCATCATGTTTTTCAGCTGTTCAGATGTTTTATTGTGCCTCCTTGTTCCACAGCTGGCTCGCTTTTCACCTGGTAATATGCAGTTAAAATCACCACAAACAATTGCAGGGAAGGAACCTGGAAGGAAGAACTGTATGGTATTAGGCAATTTAGCTCGCTCATTTTTTTCCAGGGAGCAGTAGATATGAAACATCCTGAGTTCCTTCCCCCTAAATTTCACAGTGGCCATCATAGCTATCCCAGGTACTATCTCAATAAAGAATGATGAAAAGGTGAGTTCGTTCCCCTTTGCAAGGATACCAATACCTGTAGCAGAATTCCCATGGTCCCCTGACCATACTGAAGGGCCGCGAGTCCAGAATTGTCTGAGGTGTTCATAATTTGGGTAGTGGTCTATTTTGCACTCCTGAAGACAGAAACATTTCACAGGTAATGCCACTTAAATAGCAAAATAATGCTGCCCTCCATACAGAGCTTTTCAAACCCCTGACATTCAGGGAACACATTTTACACTCCCCCATTTTCAGAGTGGTAAGACTTTATACAGACACTGGGTGTTGGACTGAAGGGTTCCTCGTCTGAGCTGGTAAAATGTGGAATTGCCGCAGATGGTGGAACCTGAATAAGGTTCCTGGTCACCAACCCGTGCCCATATGCCAACTGCAGCAGACTTTTCAATGCAGCTGCGCTTAACTGTGGTTTCTTCCTCACCCGAACTGGACCGAGACTCCTCTGTCCAGGTGTCGGGGGATCAGTCCCTGCAGACTCCTCCACTAGTCTGGCTGCCCCATCTGGAACAACTTCAGGACTGCTTGGTAAGGCTGTTATCTCTTCCTCCTCATCCACCAGCTCCAACTGAGATGGTGCTGCAGGCACTGGGTCACCCTGAAGGTTTGCAGCTACCTCCGCCATACGAGCAGTGACAGCACCCACACCCCCTGACCGCAGATCTTTGGGCGCTGATGCAGTGGAGGCGACATCCGCTCATGACCTCTTACCTCGATGTGGACACCCTTTAAACAGTTGAGCAGAACTTCTGCACAGGTTACACTCTGATTTTGCAGGACAGTTTTTAGTTTTGTGACCAGTTTTGTTGCATCTTTTTCAGAGAGAAAATTCTGAGGTGCATGATCTTTCTGTATGTAAATACGACCCACACTTTCTACAAAAAACTGGCATCACAGGGTAGAACAGCGAACCTTGATCTCGCCTCAGGGCAAAAGAGGAGGGAGGGGGTTTTAAGCCTCAAATCCCCCAAGGGTCAGACATAAACTTGACTTTATACTGAATTTTGCCGTTTCATATATCACAGACATTGTAAACTTTCTTGGGCTCAGATACAGAGGAACAGTAATTGTAGAGGAAGGTTCTAATGTCAGCTTCTTTTACAAACGGATTATAAAAGTGGGTTTTTAATAATACTTCCTCTTGTGAGTACAAAAGCACAAATTCCCAGCCATCAAAGTCCTCATTTTCTAGCTGTTTTTTTTTTTATTGTGCAGATTATTGCAAGCACCCATTCCAATAATTGAAAGAATAAAATGACCTGACCTTTGTTCTTGCAGGCAGTGGATTTCCTTTTTGTTTACTTTACGTTTTTCCGCTAGGGATTGGTCCACAAGTTTTAGCAAGGGGAACACTCTTCTTTCATTCTTCGACACCATAATTCTTAAGGAGTGGCGAACTTTCCCATCCTTATCACTTGCATATGAGATAATAGGGCCTCTCCTCACAAGGTATTCCTCCATGATGCAAAATGAGCTGAAAAAGATAAACTACATGGAAAAATATCCTGATAGCAATCACTCCTCACAAATTTTCAAATAGCCTGTCCCAATAGCCACATGGAGGGCTTGATGTACCATCCAAGGCCAAGACAGGCTAATCCCCTGCTGATCCTCAAGTATAGATAAGCCCAGCTAATGCTATAACAGGCACTGGTGACTGGGAGCAGAGAGGCTAGCAGCCTCCAGCAAAGTCCTAGCAGCCAATGGCAGTGGAGGACTGAGTCAGGTGCTAATTGCCCCTGAATCCCCTTCAGCTGTGCACAGCCCCACAGAGTGGTGCTGGAGATGCCAAAAATACATCAGGCTGCACGGCTACAGGGAAATAGGGACAGCTGCTGTCTTAGTTTTCCTGGCTGCTGCAAATGACATTGCTGGACAGAATAAACAGTGTTTCATATTGCGATGGAGTAGTGTTGGTCGAATAGCTCACTATTCGATTCGGCAGCTATTCGGCCGAATATAGCAAAAAAATTCAGGTGGTCGAACATCGAATTCGAACACCATTAAAGTCAATGGGAGAAAAATTCGGGTTTGTTTCAGCACTGTGTAGAGCTTCTACAGCCTCCAAA